>NW_020838003.1:5390526-5669353 GCF_003676395.1 Aethalodelphis obliquidens | reverse complement strand
TTTTTTTTTTTAACATCTTTATTGGAGTATAATTGCTTTACAATGGTATGTTAGTTTCAGCTTCACAACAAAATGAATCAGTTATATATATACATATATTCCCATATCTCTTCCCGCTTGCGTCTCCCTCCCTCCCACCCTCTCTATCCCACCCCTCCAGGTGGTCACAAAGCACCGAGCTGATCTCCCTGTGCTATGCAGCTGCTTCCCACTAGCTATCTACCTTACGTTTGGTAGTGTATATATGTCCATGCCTCTTTATCGCTTTGTCACCGTTTACACTTCCCCCTCCCCATAGCCTCAAGTCCATTCTCTAGTAAGTCTGTGTCTTTATTCCTGTTTCACCCCTAGGTTTTTCATGACATTTTTTTTTTTTAAATTCCATATATATGTGTTAGCATACGGTATTTGTCTCTCTCTTTCTGACTTCACTCTGTATGACAGACTCTAGGTCTATCCACCTCATTACAAATAGCTCAATTTCGTCTCTTTTTATGGCTGAGTAATATTCCATTGTATATATGTGCCACCTCTTCTTTATCCATTCATCTGTTGATGGACACTTAGGTTGCTTCCATGTCCGGGCTATTGTAAATACAGCTGCAATGAACATTTTGGTACATGATTCTTTTTGAATTATGGTTTTCTCAGGGTATGTGCCCAGTAGTGGGATTGCTGGGTCATATGGTAGTTCCATTTTTAGTTTTTTATGGAACCTCCATACTGTTCTCCATAGTGGCTGTATCAATTTACATTCCCACCAACAGTGCAAAAGGGTTCCCTTTTCTCCACACCCTCTCCAGCATTTATTGTTTGTAGATTTTTTGATGATGGCCATTCTGACTGGTGTGAGGTGATACCTCATTGTAGTTTTGATTTGCATTTCTCTAATGATTAGTGATGTTGAGCATTATTTCATGTGTTTTCTGGCAATCTGTATATCTTTGATTAAAAAAAAAAAGAAAGAAAAATATGTGGACAATGGCTCATCTGTCCTAGAGCACCCCTGGGCTGCCCTAAGGAGTATACAGGTGTGGATGTGTGAACCCAGACCCATGGAGCCACTGAAAAATCAGAGGTTTGGTCTTCCTGGTGTGGCTTCCTAAATTAATTTGATTTTTGCTACTCAGTTAGCATTGTGGATGTTAGCATCTTAGATGCTCCAGAGTGTATGGGGTGGGGTTATGGTAATGTCATAATACCTTCGTAAACCAAGCAGTCCTCCAATTGGCCTGAATGACTGCGGTGACCGGGAACTCATCAGTCTTGAGGCAGCCCATTCCGTTGTTTGGGCAGTTCTGGTTAGAAAGTTCTTCCTTCTGTGCATGTGAAAGCCGCTTCCCTAATATTTCAGTCACTTTGTACTAATTCAACCCCTTATCACCATATAAAAACCATTGCTCTTTCATTGATAGTACTCCAAATATTTGAAGATAGGGTGTGTGAGTTGGGCCCCCCAGGAAGCAGATGCTGAGATGGATGTTGGAATAAAAGAAAAATTTTTTCTTTTTTTTTTCTGAATCAAAGTAGGGAGGAGACAGGAGTAGGCCTGCCCACTGAGGAGAGCTTCAGGTTGCAATGCTGATCTGAGGGTCTGTGACAACTCAATGGGAGGTCCTGAGAAAAGACTGTCTATTAGAGGAGCTCCACAGTGGGCAGAGATCCAGGCCCTACCATCCCTCCCTTCCCCCCACCGCCATGCCCAGTCACTGGAGGGGGCTTCTCAGAAGCATCATGGTCTCCGGTAGAAAGCTGAAACAGAGCCTGAGGGTGTTAACAGCTGGAGGATGTCAGCTAACTGCACTTCTCCCAGCTGGCCAGCAAGTTATTTCTTTGAGGGAGATCTGAGCAGTGAACCTCCATGGCTGTTGCGCAGAGTTATAAGCTAGAGGTTAAGGGCACAAACTGTGGAGTCACCCGGTCAATGACTTTGGACAGGTCACTTAATTTTTCTATGCCTCAGATTTACCAGTTTTCATATGGGGATAATACTAATTTTAAAGGATTTTTTTGGAGAATAAAATCATCTAGTATATGTAGAATTCTTGGCAGAGTGCGTGGCACGTAGAATGTGTTCAATAGATGGTCTATCTGTCCATCCATCCATCCACCCATTCATCCATTATCAATAGATTTAACTTTTACTCTAAACCCCAAATGAACACATTTCACAGGTAAATATCCTAACCTATAACACAGTTTGAGGCTCTCTCACCATCTTTTTTCCATCACTTATCTTCAAAAAGATAAATCACCATCTGGTTTATCTTTTTGAAACTTGTTCATCTTTTTCATTGTTTCTCCTAAATCACGACTGCCCCTGCTTCTGTCTCCCCCTACCTTCTCTGACTCACACACACACACACACACACACACACACACACACACTCGCATGCACACACATCTGAACATCACACTACTCCAAGTATGGCTTTGCCAATACAAAGTAGACGAAGCCCCTTAGAATAACATTATTCTGGTCACTTATATTGAGTTTTCAGGTAACAATTTCTTTTTCTTTTGATATGGTCATTTCTGACTATGTCTCATTCATTTCACTTGTGCCCACTTGTGCAATTTGATCTTGGGACCCAAGTGTAGGAGTTTTACATTTGCCTCTGTTATAGGTACTATATATCTCCTTGTCAGAAAAAAAATGAGTGACGCTGACAACAACAGGAAGAGAGTAGGAACAAAGGTACCTGAAAGAGAACTCTGAATAAACTTAGGAAATTCCACAATTGGCTCTTGTTAAAAAAGAACTGCTGGGTCAAGGAGCTAATTCCAGAGCAATTCTAAAAGTGATTTTGTTCCTTTTTAATGTTCAGCATTTAGGATTTAGCATATACTGACCAAAGAAACTTCATACCTGCCTGCCCCAAGATAGGATTGGAAAATGGGCAGCTCTGTGGTGGCCAGATGATTCTAGAAGTTTCAAGTCAGACTCTCCATGATCTCATTTACAGTAGGGGTATACATTTCAAAAACTTTGAAGCCAAGAAGAAAAATGTTTTGAAACAATAGATTTAGTGCCCAAGTGGAAACATTTTATTTTTATAATAGTTTTTATATACAAATAAATAGTTTTACCTTTGTTTGGAAACATAAAAACATACAACCTGGTTTATATCAAACCTGATTTTTTATGATCAGATATATAAAAACTTAGGGAAAATGAGAAAATGATGGGGAGGGTTTTTTTTTCCCCCTGACTTTGGAATCAAACCAGATTTTCTCTTAGACCCAAGAAAAACTGGGTAGTTTTGAGTACCTTGGTACTCAAATTGTGGTCCATGGAATAGCACCATCAGCTTTATCTGAGAGCTTGTTAAAAGTGCAGAATCTCAGGTCCTGCATTTTAACAAGATTCCTAGGTGATTTAAATGCACCTTAAAGTCTGAGAAGAGCTGCTATGTATAGCTTGAGCCATACTCATATTCAAATTGCCTTCAGAGAAAGGTTTGCACAAATCATCTCCTCGGGGTATGATGCACAGATCCCTTAGTGCAAGTGGACAGGACAAACTGCTAAATGCACAGCAGTGAAAGCAATAAGAAGGGAATTCTCTCTCAAGATATCAAAAAGTGCAATGTCACTAAAGTAGAGAGATGGTATAATTGACCAAAGTACCTACCAATCTAGCTAGTCAAAAGGCATTGAACAGAGGGTTCATGGCAGAGTTTAAAATGATTCAAGGGATAAAATTCTGATAATTTTTAAGTAGTTTGTAATATAATAGGAGAGAAATGTCATTGTGACCAAATTGAGAACATTTTCTTTCATGCCATCTAAAAGCAACTCAACTAGAAAATAGAAACTTGCTCTATTCTGTTAACAAGTGTTTTAACTTGCTGAACAGCTGACATTTGCTTTAGCCTTTCAGCACAGCAGGAAAGTATTACAACCTAGTGGGTAAGAGCTCAGGTTCTGAAATCAGACTGGTCTGGGTTTGCAAACTCACTACAAGACTTACTTGCCTTGCACCGTCCCCAAGGCTCAGTTCCTCCATGCCATTGGCACTGAAGATAAGTGGTGGTACCTTCTTGGAGAGTCCTATAGGGAACCTAACAGTGATGGGAAAGTGCTTTGCTCAGTGTTTGGGCAAATAGTAAGCACTCAATAAATGTTAAATTTTTTACCTTTGTGAAAACACAAAAATTTGTTATTTATTTTAAATTTAATTTATTTTATTGTGGTAAGAACACTTAATGTGAGATCTACCCTCTTAACAGTTTTTAAGTGTACATTACTGTTGACTATAGGTACAACGTGGTACAGCAGATTTTCTAGAGCTTATTCATCTTTTTTAAGAAGCAACTTTGGCTTCGTTTGTGAGTCAAGCTTCTGACGTGAATTAAAGTGTCACTTTGGTTTCCACTGGACACATGTGATTCCTTATTTAAAGGTCTTCTGACCAAGAAGCTGTTCCTCACACTCTGTTTTTACCCACTTTGAACAAAAATATTGATCTCCTTTCCCTAAGAAGCCACCCATAGAGGTTTGCATTAGTTACAAATGTACTGAAGTTTTATGAATTGACTATTTTCCCTTTTGCCATCATTTTCATCTTGACTGAATTGCTTATAACAGCCTGTTGTTTATCAGACAGTCATTTCAAGACCCATATCTGAGGAAAGGTATTTTCAAAGGTGATTAAGTTCATATTTCAAGTTGGGCTCAAGTTCATCTCAAATATGGTGGATCCCAGACAAAACTAAAATGTGTCTATCTAAAACTTCTTTCCAAAAAAATAAAATTAAAAAATTAAAAAATAAAACTTCTTTCCCCTGTGTTCGGGTGGTGATTTTCCAGAAGACTGCTAGGTGGCAGTGTTAATTACAATAACAGCCTGCTGAAAGGGAAAGGGGGGTCCACAGGTAAAGACCCTGCAGTGCTGACAAGACGGATGTGTTGCATATTATTTCAATGTTCAAATCATTATTTGATTTGGTTTACTGCTTTTTTAAAAAATTAAATACTGTGAGTTTTGAGATTTTTTAAATTAGGCTGAAATGTTACTCAAAGAGGGAAGAAAACCCCCTAAAACTCTGAAGTAATCCAACAAATTCTGGGCCACGTCCAACTTCTTGGCCCTGAGGTTGCAAAATCAGATTGTGTGTCAGTTCTCTGGTGTGCAATCACGTTAGGCCTCAGCAGCAGCTGAGTGCAAAGCTTCTGTGATTAGAAAGTTTTTTGAGAACAGTGAGGACACCACATAGCAACGTCAAAGTGATGGTCAAGTTTTCCAGCTCAGCCCAGTGAGCAGAAACAAAATAGTCATCTTCTTTCTCCTGTTCAGATTCTATAACGTACATGTTATCTCATCATCTGCTTTTTTATCTTAGCTACCTTTATGTTATAACCATGTATGGATGGAGTTCTGGATGTTAAGAATAAAAGTCAATGGTTTCCAGCAAGAGCGCCTTTATTTAACTTCGAAAGTTTTGGGCTTATCACTCTGTATTTATAATGTCTGCTGTTCCACAACCTCAGGTGTTTCCAGGTAATCCTCTTGGCTTCATATTCCTTTGCCAGTGTCTCCTCTTTGTCTAACCAGACATTAAGATCCTCTTCTCACTGTGGGCTCTCTTCCAAGGCAAGCGTGTCTCTTCCCTACTTCCAGTTTAGATGGAAGTCCACTCACATGGGTATCTATCCAATAGTCTAGTGGTCATGGCTTCATACAGGCCTCTTAGATCCTTCCAACCAATCACATCTAAATTGAACTCATTTTCTCTAAAATCTGCTTTACCTGCAGTATTCCCAGTCTTAGTGAATGGTATCATTCACCCAGTTGCTCAGAAACCAGTAAGTCATCTTTAATTTCTTCTTCCCCCTTAATCCCCATATTTATTTGGTCTCCAAGAGCTGCCACTTGTATCTGTAAAAACGTCTTGGCTTTGTCTACTTTCCTCACTTTTATTACCACCTCTTATTCCAAGACACCATTGTTAGAAATCCTGCAATGGCCCGTTAACTGCTCTCTTCCCATCCCCCTTCCGATCCATTTCCCACACTGCAGTCAGAGTCATCTTTTCAGAACACAAAGTTGATCATGTCATTGCTCTGTTTCAAAAGCTTCTCCCTGTCCTTATATGGATCAGCCCTTCTGTGGATCCTGGCGTTCTCTCCAATTTCATCCCTTGCCTCACTCCCTCACTCTCCACCCCACTTTTCAAAAGATGGGTTTGAGGACCCTTGGCAATCCCTCTGCCCTCCACTAGGGGTCTGAAGTTCCCAGGTTGAACACCTTCTTCAATGAAGAGATGAATACTTCCTTCCTCGTTGGCAGTACCTGGATATTCAAAGGTTTTTCCTCTAGCCCCATTCCTATGGCTTCATTTATATTTATTCTCAATAACAGGGTGTTGTACCAGGGCTAGAAACGATTTACAATGTTGTATTAGTTTCTCGTGTACAGCAAAGTGATTCAGTTATACATATACATACATATTCTTTTTCATATTCTTTCCCATTATGGTTTATTACAGGATATTGAATATAGTTCCGTGTGCTATACAGTAGGACCTTGTTTTATCTATTTTATATATAGTGGTTTGTGTCTGCTAATCCCAAATTCCCAATTTATCCCTCCCCCACCCCCTTTTCCCTTTGATAACTGTAAGTTTGTTTTCTACGTCTATGAGTCTGCCTCTGTTTTGTAAATATGTTCATTTGTGTCATATTTTAGATTCCACATATAAGTGATATCGTATGGTATTTGTCTTTCTCATTCTGACTTACTTCACTTAGTATGATAATCTCTGTGTCCATCCATATTGCTGCCAATGGCACCATTTCATTCTTTTTTATAGCTGAGTAATATTCTATTGTATATATACACCACATCTTCTTTAGCCATTCATCTGTTGATAGACACTTAGGTTGCTATACCTTGGCTGTTGTAAATAGTGCTGCTATGAACATTGTGGGGTACATGTATCTTTTAAAATTAGAGTTTTCTCCAGATATATGCCCAGGAACGGGATTGCTGGATCATATGGCAACTCTATTTTTAGTTTTTTGAGGAACCTCCATACTGTTCTCCATAGTGGCTGCACCAATTTACATTTGCACCAACAGTGCAAGAGGGTTCCCTTTTCTCCGCACCCTCTCCAGCATTTGATATTTGTAGACTTTTTAATGATGGTCATTCTGACTGGAGTGAGGTGATACCTCATTGTAGTTTTCATTTGCATTTCTCTAATAATTAACGATGTCAAGCACTTTTTCATGTGCCTGTTGGCCATCTGTATGTCTTCTTTGGAGAAATGTCTGTTTAGATCTTCTGTCCATTTTTTGATTGGGTTGTTTGGTTTTTTGTTATTGAGTTGTATGAGCTGTTTGTATATTTTGGAAATTAAGCCCTTGTCGGTTGCGTTGTTTGCAAATATTTTCTCCCAGTCTGTAGGCTGTGTTTTCATTTTGTTTATGGTTTCCTTTTCTGTGCAAAAGCTTATAAGTTTGATTGGTCCCATTTCTTTCTTTTTGCTTTTATTTCTATTGCCTTGGGAGACTGACCTAAGAACACACTGGTACAGTTTATGTCAGAGAATGTTTTGCCTATGTTCTTTTCTAGGAGTTTTATGGTCTCATGTCTTGTGTTTAAGTATCTAAGCCATTTTGAGTTTATTTTTGTGTATGGTGTGAGGACGTGGCATGTGGATATTTTTGAAGCTTAGGGTTGGGCAACACCCCACCTTACTCCTGAGCGGAACATATTTACTGAGGAGTTTCACCTTGGTGTATAATGAAGAAAAATCCACTCCCCTGCCAACTCCCAACTCTACTGTAGTGATGCTCTCTTTCTTGCCGTGTAAGGCATCTTGTCCAGATTCCATAACATCTTTTTGCCATTTTTTTGTTATTCGAATAATCTTTGCTCTGTTTGTTGAAAACAATTCAGTATTTGCACAATTCAAAGCTCTTCTCCTCTCTTCCAGCCAATGCAGATGAAAACGTTGACTAGAGGGGCTTGGCATGGGTGAGTGAGGCACAGTCTGGATGTCCTCTACCTCCCCTTTCCCCTTCCAGGCTTGTGCGACTTGTCAGGGAAGAGGGACAGGGGCTGGGATGGTTGTCTTCCATGGCAAGGGGGCAGCCCCCACTCAGCCCGTTACTCATCGCTGCTTCTCTGTCATCGGTGCTTCTATCGTTGTGGACGCCTGTTGGGTGGCAGAGCTGGCTCTCTCAGGGAGACCCCGAGGAGCCTCCCTAATGCACAGCTCCCTAACGTGGCAGAGCTGACTCTGCACTAACTCCTTCCACAACTCTCCAGCCTCTACCACAGGGACATACGCCACAGCCACTTGTCACTGGGGTCACCTCACCCCACGCCAGCTCTTTTGGAGGTGGAGTACTGGTGAGATGGCCAAGCTTGTTTATCTCCTGCAGGGTCCGCTAGACCCACAGAAGATGAATGGTTGTTGCCCTGCCAACCAGTGGAAAAGCTGACAGCCTTGCTGGTGTACCTCCTCTGTCAGCATCCTGTTTCCCCTTTTTCCAAGCTCCAACATCATCAAATACTCTATCCCTTTAATGACTTGCCAATGTTCAGAAGAGGCAAGAGAGGGAAGCGCTTCTTTTATTGATATATACTTAGCAATCTTGCAATGCTCTCTCCTCTCTCCTAGTTTCTTCCCCTTATATTGACTGGAGGTGGGGGGAGGATAGAGGGTTCTTTGATTGGGTTCTTCCTGGTAGCCCTGTGAGTGGGTGGTTGGCCCTGGTACTGGTGGTGCTCTGGTTGTAGAATGTAGCCACAGCCTGCAGCAGATCCTGCAGTTTGCCCACCTAACAGCCACTCCTGTACTTCCATTTTTTGAACAGAACCCTATTTAATTTGAATACTCAACCTCTTCAACACAGCCATGTGCACCAGATGAGCTATTCCAAGGCCTTTGGGGGGAAATCCTCATTGTCTTAAGCCAATGATTAAGATGACTCCACTTTTCTAAATCTGGGGCCTGAGAAAGACATTTTAATTTAACTCTTAAAATCAAGATAATGTAAGTGGTGACTTCTTCCTGCCTTTGGACATTGTCCTCAGGCTGGATCCTTTCATGACTACGGCTATTCCAGGTGTCATACCCAGATCTAATGAAGGCAACACATGGAGGAGTTCCTTGTCAAAAGAATGCAGACATTCTTACTACTTGAGACAAAAATATTTCTTTATTGTTAAAACCATTTTTAGTTGCATTTTTGGTTACTTATAGAAGTATCCTAATGGACCCATGTTCTTTTGCTTGTCAGCTTTCGATCTTAGCACCGGTCCAGGACATCAGGAATAATAACCCTATATTTCCTGTTACTCTACCTACTGTCTGTGTCAGTGGTATGCGAAGGGTTTGCTTTGTTTGCAAAATACAGGCAACAATTTTTTGAGTATGAGAAGGTCAATAAAGGGGGAGCGTGTGGTGGTCAATTCCTCATCCCTACCCAGGCTGAAAGACTGGGACCACTAAGAGAGTTGGAATGCCAAGTTGAGGAGGCTGTGTGTGGTAATGACTCTGGACACAAGCATGCTTGTTTGGAGCCCAGGGGACACTGTCTTAGGAAGTGGGACAGAGAACTGGGGAGAGGGCCAGTCCCCCTAAATGCTCTGCAGACAATCATAAAGTTCCAAGACTGAAGGCTCGGGGCGGCAGAGCAACATCCTCACAGAAGGCCCTGGCAGGGCAGCAGTGATGTATCTTGACACAGAGGCTAGCGCAAAAATCACAAAAGTTTTGTGGCACGTCTCCCTGAAGCCAGTGGGGCACTCTGTGGGCATGTGGGGCAGCACTCCTATAGACATCCGGCAGAGCTGTAGGAGGGGTATCAACCCACGCACCATTGTGTTTATAGTCAAAGGTTCTGGCTTTCACACCTTTATACCACACTCTCCTATGGGTGGTGAACAAGAGAAGCTTATTCAGTCTTACCCCATGGTTCAGCTCTTTTCAGGGTGAACTCAATCACTGTCATTGATTTGAGTGTCTACTCTATGTCAGGCACTTTGCAATGTGCACAAAAGACATGTGGTCCATGCCCTGTGAAAATCAGTCCCAAATTTCGCACCTTTACTGCACGTACTAAGCTCAATACATCTTGACCCAGAGTTTAAAAGCACAAATCTGGATTACTCTCACTCAGGGTGTCTCAGCGGGGTTGAAATGTTCTAATCCAACCCGTTTTCTTAATTATAAAGCATAAGCGGTCTTAGTAGAGAACTCAAGAGCATCCACTGCCCCTACTAGATTAAGTGAGCAGAAATTAGAGGGTCATGTCCGTAGACCTACTATGTGCCTCAGTGATATACAAAAAGAGCTTTGTTTTATTGGCACACACACACAAAAGGAACGTGCTGGTAACTGTTGTAAAGCAAACATGCTGGAAAATTCTGATTTGTGAGGTTTGCCTACTTCCATGATGTGGTTACTCCCACCACGGTCAATTTCAAGCTACCCAAGTGAGTGGGGACTGTCGAGCACCCTCCCAGTACCTGCCCAGCTGCCTGTCCACAGAGCCAGAGGCTTCTTCTGGCTTTGGGACATGACGTGTTTATTCTGTGCCTTGATATTCATGTTAGCAGAGGCCTGGGCAGGCTGTGCTGCTTTCTATAGGTGGATGGCCAGAGGGAAGTTTCTGAGCTATGCCGCTGGCTATAGCGCTAATGACAAAGCTGGATTGTTTGATTCAAGTGTCAGTGGAATCCCTGATCAGCCCACTGTCTCAACATTTTTATCGCTGTCTCTGTTTTGGCAGAGACAAATCGATTCTCATGATCTTGTTCTCCAGAAAAGTGGTGCTTCCCAGGGCCTTTGCCTTGAGCTCAAAACATGCAAGGAAGCTCTGTGGACCCAGGTTCCAGGGCAGAGGGAGAAGCTGGGCCTCTGTGGACCTGAAGCCAGTTGTTTGAGAGCTCATCACTCTCCTCCTCTTTATGACTCACTCTGGTAGTCTCCCGAGATACTCAAACCTAACCTTTCTGACTCAAAATCCAGTGCTCTTACCATGAGGCTGAGCCCCCAAGTACCGGCACTGCAGCAAGTTTGCCAGGAGGCCGATGTTATTCTTAAGGAAAGCAGCCTTGCCTGCTATGACATGGCTTTTAGTATGAATCCCACGGCACGCAGTGGCAATGCTGACCTTTTGCTGGTGCTCAAGAGAGTGGCACTGCCCTTCTTTATCCATTCACCCAACCCGATCTCTGGGTTCAGTCCCTGACAACTGTTAGAAAGATCCCTGTCCTCTTACTTCGAAGCATCTCTCAATTTGCTCCCACCTCTGGGGTAGCACTGGTCCTCCTTGCCCTCTGCTGGCTGAAGACAGAGGTTTTTGCCCAGCTAAGTAATAACCACTATGACATGTGTTCCTTGGTCCAAGAACACCCTTGGCCTTCAAACATGGCAAGGTTTTCATTGGAATCAGGAAGCTTAGATGTGAGAGCTCACTGTTCTTGAACTGACTACTTAAGTTCTGATCTCCACATTTTCTCATCTACAAAAAAAGGAATAATACCTGTCTGCACAGGGATGATATAAGAAATTAATGTACGTGAAAGTGCTTCGTAAAATATAAAATGATTTTTCAATGTAAGGTATTTTACTCTCTCTTCGTTGCTCCACTTAGGCATTTCCATTAACTTTAAATCCTGAGGCCAACTTCCTCAAAGCCACAGGAATTTATCAGCCTTGCTTTGGAAAGTTAGGTCTCAAGGGACTGTCCAATCATTCATTGTAACAGCTCCAGTGACAGACCTCCAACTTTGGTGTGACGCCCAACAGAGGGCACATGTGGGAAATGATGGGAAGCAATGGTTAGTGCCCCTTCTTACTGTAAATTGGAGGTGAATCTCTCTCTCCTTTCCAGCCTAGTTGGCTCTAACAATGTTTTAACTTGTGCTTCAAAACAGTTGTGTTTCTTCACCAAGTGATTCACAACAGCCGCAATCAGGGAAATGGAGCAAGCTTTCAGTTTCTCCCGATCTCCCCTGGTCAAGCATTTCTTGCCTTTTGAATTGGGAAGAATGGATGAAGGCAAAGAGTTGCCTGAGACCACCCAAATCCAAGAGAATGATGAAAGGATAGAGCCTAGAGAGAAGAAAGAAAGATCTGAGTGAAAATCCCAGCTCTGCCCATGCATTTGTAACTTATTAACCTCTCTGGATTTCTCCATCTTTAAAGTGGAGGTGATAATACCGTAAGGTACATTTAGCGTCTCAGCATCCAAACCTTCTTGTTTCAGAGAAATCTCCTATTGTGTGAGTCTTGGATGCAGTAAAGGTCTCATTTCTACCACGGAATCTGAAAAGGCCCCTGGTACTCAGGGCACAAGACCCAGGATGGCAACCATACTGTTCCCACCACAGACCTGGACTCTTGACGGATTCAGAGTCTCTGATTTAACTGGACCACCCCTGTGGGAGGATCCTGGCGTGGTTCCCACTGCCCAATTACTCGTGGCTTCCCCCTGGTTCTGCAGTCTTTCTTTGGATTCCATGACCTATACAAAGTCCTTTCCATTATTGCTTTTCTATTCAAGACAGCTAGAATTGTTTTTGTTGCTGTGTATATTTGTCACTGATAACCTAGACCCCTGTGTAGACAGATACTATTCCCTTTTTATAGATAAGAACATTTGGAGCTCAGAGGTTAACTGATCAGTTAACGAAGAACAAGCCCTCAAATCTAGGTGTCCTGATTCCAAAGTCCATCATTCAGCAGATATTTGTTGCACTCTGACTCTGGGCCACAGGCTCTTGCTGGCATGTAGGGCCTGGTGCTGACGACATGGAAGGGAAGCCAGTGTAGAGCGGTGCAGTGTGGCCTGGACCCTGCAGGCGTGAGGGCCACTGCGGCACTTACACACATGTGGATTCCAGGGTTCAACTTAATGTCTGGGGGTCAGACTAGGGAAGTATCATGTTTAATAAGCTCCCCAGGTGATCCCCTGGTGCTTGCTGGTATTTGAGAATCCTTCCTAATATTGCGGCACCAGCCATAAACCGTATTATGAGTGTATATGCATAGTAATAGTATGAGGCAGGTAGCATTCTTATGGATACACTTTACATGGCATGAAATAGCTTTTAGCATGACCTTTCCGGTCATAAAACAAAAATACTCGCCTTGTACTGGGGCTTGGAGAGCATGACTACACGTACGCTAAGCCCCCTGCATTTACACTGCTGTCTTAATCCTGCCACACGCTGAATTAGTGTGTGATATCTCTGTAGGAGAGGGGATAATTCACGGGCTATTTGGTTTTAAACTCAGGAGCAGAAAAGGAGGGAATTGCAGTGTGACTTGTGTCCATGGAAAATGCATTCTTTAGGCCTTCCGGAGGTAAGTTTATGATTAACATTTTGATACTGTGTTTTACTTTATTAAATTATTATACCATGTGCAATCTTATTTAGAAAAATTTATTTTAAAAAAGGAATAATTCTTGTATTGGCTGAAATTAATAAAGAGTTCAAACTTCCCATAAATTGCCTCTGTGAATCCCCCATGCCATCAGCTTCTTTGAAGTGAGATGGTAACTTGACTAAGCACTTTTGACCTTGGCCCACACATTGCTCTGCTGGAAGGAAAAGACTATGTTTTACCTTAGACTGCTTCTCCCTCCTATAGAAACTGGTTTCTAAAGACAAAGTAGAGACATTCTCTAAAAGGACATTTCTGACATGTGCAGTAAGTGGTTGGCAATTTATATATACATTTTGGAGGTTAGTCTCTTCTGATTTAAAAAATATGTCTTACCATCTCCTGGAGCCACTAAAGATAAAGGTCTGTGACTTGGAACTTCCCCGCAAATCCAGAGAGACTGTGATCACACTTTAATAAAAAACTGTCTTCTGTGTACTTCATACGTCAATAAATTTCATAGAGTATTTACATGAGCCATCAACTTTTGGGGTATGAAAAGTCTGAGTGTGGGGAATGTATATGCAGGTGTTCAGGTAAAGGAAAAAGTGAAGAAGAGTGGTGTTACCCTTCTGATGGAGGCATGGGCAGTATGTCTGCGTGTTTTCTATTGAATTGAATGAACCTCTCCCTAAGTTCCTATGTCAAATTGATGGGACAGATTGGGCCAGTTGAAAACATGAATATTTATCAAAATCTTTTTATGGTTCCAGAAAAACAAGCAATTGCTCTCAGACATCTGCCAAATGCCAGCTCCATACCAAGCAGTTGGTATTCGACCTTGGGGTCAAGAAGTAGAAGTTTGATATAATGTTCAACAATTTCCTCCACCCCGCCTACGATCAAAGCCAGGCCCATGCAAGCACTTCTGCAGATTTCAAAGTGTATATGGTCTATATAATCAGCAGCCTTTCAAGCCACATGAGTCTGAAATAGAAACTTAGACAGACTGAAAATAGAAGTGGCTCAGAGGAAATTGCTTCAACCATGAGGGGTAATTTTCAATTCTAGTAATTGTAAAAGGGAACCTTCTAACCTAATCGCCCTGGGTTTGACTTGCCTACATAACTTCATTTAGTGGTTTTAAGGGTAGTAAGCCATGATTGCTACGGAGTGTTCAGTTTTGTTCTTGTTTATCTGTGTTTGAGATGGGAGGGTTGGGGGTGAGCAGAGCCTATGAAGTTATCCCAGACAAAGAACTGGAGAAAGAGGATCCATGAGAGCAGGTGAAGAGAATGAGGATGGAGCCAGATCCATGGTCCAGGCTAGAGAGAACTCAGAGTTTAAAGGACAGAACAGCCAGGTAGTTGGTTTTGGGAAGAAACTCCACTGATGACATATGCACATGCCAAGGACAAGTAAGAAAAGAGTATAGGTTTAAAAATAATTTTCCTGGTGTATTCTCTCAGTTGGCACCAGTATTGTCAGTAAAGTATAAGGCTGAACTAAGCTGACTGGGGTATGCAGGTACTAATGACACTTAGTTACCAGAACAGTGATCCTGGTAGAGGTGGGCAGCAAGTATGGTACCAGAATCCTTGGGGGTTGGGACCAGTCTACTTCCCCACCCACCCCAATGGTAGTGACCCCTTCTTCCAAACTGTGGTTTGTTTTATACCTCAGGGGTGTGGGTGGGAGTAAGAAACAGTAAAATAAATTATGTACCCAAATTGACAGTAACATTTGATTGTTCACTAGAATTTTTTCTATGAAGATTATAGTGGTAGAGAAAGGGGGAGCAGGCTTCTTGGAAAATTAATGTAGGAATTAAGGGTGAAAAGAGGAAAATGAGATCGTGCAAAGGAAACAAGACAACCCCCCCCCCCTTGGCCATCAATCCTGGTGCCCTGCATCATTTCAAAGCAGAAGCAGAAATTGTCCTTGGCTCAAGCCGGTCCACACACTGCTGTCATCCCCTTATGTGACCCTGTTCCCCAGGCCATTGGACTGGGCAGTTCATGTCCCTTGTCCTTGCATCAGTCACTTGGTGAGGAGTATTAGAGACCCGAAAAGACAGACCTAGACTTGAATCCTGGTTCTGCCTCTAATTAGTTTCATGGCCTTTGGTGTGTTACTTGCTTTCTTGGCACCTTGGTTTTCTAATTCTTAAAATGACAGTCATTGAAGAATTAAGTGAGCTAAAGTGAAGATTTGATGCAGTGCCTGGCACAGAGATATCAGCCTTTGTGAAGATTCCAGTTAAACAGATACCTGGTCTCCCTCCTTTGAGCCACTATTCTACCAATTACCCAGCTCCACTGTTGCATCTAACCCTAAGGAATGTAACCATTTATTTCTATACATTATCCTTAGCTAGACTGTGAGTTCCTGCAGGAAGAGGTCAAAACATTATGGCTTTGTATTCCTCACACTGTAACTAGTACTGTAACCAGTACAAGCTCAATGAAAGTTTCTTGGATCCCCATGGTTCCTTTGCTGACTGAATGCATAAGTGAATGAATAAAAGGGGAATGGTGGTGGGGAGAAATGAAACTAGAAGTCTTCATCAATTGAGAGGAATGTTCCAACACAGCATCCTTTTCTTGTTTTGACTAGTTCAGCAAGTAAGACACCAGACTTACCGGATCTTATTCTGAATACTGTTGACTGGTTTGTGGGCAAAAGAAGTCTAGGCTGTATTTACTTTTAAAGAGCTACACAGGGAAGCCTTGTCAGAGTTTCCACACTAGGCTGTTGAATTAGGAGTGACTAAGAAAAAGAAGCCCCATGATGCCAAGACACGGTGCGGTTTCACTTTATCTGTCATCAGCTAGAGAAGATGGAGTTGTCTTACATTTCAGCACCACCTACTGCAGCTGGGTCTGCAGCTCGTATAGGGGAACTGTGGTGTCAAACTAGCCTTCATTTACACGCAATTTTCAATTGCTGTCTAGATCCTTTTTTCCCTAGGACTTTAACCTCTGCCACACATTTCCTTTAAGCCACAAAATATTCCCTCAAAGTGTCTAAGAACAACAGCAAGCTTACATGAAGCTAATGTCTCAATCCTCTATTTACAGATGGAAAAATGAGTTATTCCATTGAAGCCAGGAAAATATGTCTGCTTAAGCAATTCACCAAAAAGCCATTCTTTCCTCACGGTCAGAGACCCTGTCCTGAATATGCACGTCTGGTGAGTCAGTTTATGTAGGTAACTGCCCACATCTTTTGCTGAGGGTGTGTTCTCTTGCTTTCCCTTGTGGACACAGAGGAATTTTATTTTATTTTATTTCATTTCATCACTTTTTTATTGAAGTATAATTGACTTACAGTATTATACTAGTTGCAGGTGTACAACATAATGATTAGATGTTTTTATATGTTATGAAATGACCACCATGATAAGTCTGGTTACCATCTGTGCCCAAAGTTATTATAATATTATTGACTATATTCTCTATGATGTACATTACATCCCTGTGACTTATTTATTTTGTAACTCGGAGTTTATACCTCTTAATATCCTTCACCTATTTCACTCATCTTCCCACCCTCCTCCCCTCTGGCAACCGACAGTTTATTCTCTATATCTATGAGTCTGTTTCTGTTTCGTTATATTTGTTCATTTGTTTTGCTTTTCAGATTCCACATATAAGTGAAATCATATGGTATTTGTCTTTGTCTGACTTATGTCCCTTAGTATAATACCCTCTGGGTCCATCAATGTTGTCAAAAATGGCAAGATTTCTTCTTTTTTAATGGCTGGGTAACATTCCATTGAATATATACACCACATCTTCTTTATCCATTCATCTATCAATGGACATTTTGGTTGCTTCCATATCTTGACTATTGTACATATGCTGCAAAGAATGTAGGGGTGCATATATCTTATAGAATTAGTGTTTGTTTTCTTCAGGTAAGTACCCAGAAGAAGAACTGCTGAATCATATGGCAGCTCTATTTTTAATTTTTGAGGAATCTCCATACTGTTTCCCAGAGTGGCTGCACCAATTTACATTCCACCAACAGTGCACCCACTTCTCTCCACACCCTCACCAACACTTGTTGTTTATTGTCTTTTTGATGATAGCCATTCTGGGAGGTGTGACGGGATATCTCATTGTGGTTTTGATTTGCATTTCTTTGATGATTAGTAATGCTGAGCATCTTTCCAGTGTCTGTTGGTCATAGGTATACCTTCTTTGGGAAAATGCCTATTCAGGTTCTCTGCCCATTTTTTGACTGGGTTGTTTGTTTTCTGATGCTGAGTTGTACGAGTTCTTTGTATATTTTGTATATTAATCCCTTATCGAATACATAATTGGCACACTATCTTCTCCCATTCAGTAGGCTGCCTTTATTTTATATAGTTTCCTTGGCTGTACAAAAACTTTTTAGTTTGATATAGTCCCTTTTGATTACTTTTGCTTTTGTTTCCCTTGCCTGAGGAGACAGATCAGACAAATATTGCTAAGAGAGAGGGGGAAGATGGCAGAAGAGTAAGACACGGAAATCACCTTCCTCCCCACAGATACATCAGAAATACATCTACACGTGGAACAAACCCTACAGAACACCTACTGAACGCTGGCAGAAGACCTCAGAGCTCCCAAAAGGCAAGAAACTCCCCACGTACCTGGGTAGGGCAAAAGAAAAAAGAATAAACAGAGTCAAAAGAATAGGGACGGGACCTGCACCAGTGGGAGGGAGTTGTGAAGGAGGAAAGGTTTCCACACACTAGGAAGCCCCTTCGCGGGCGGGGACTGCAGGTGCCGGAGGGGGAAAGTTTCGGAGCCGCGGAGGAGAGCGCAGCAACAGGGGTGCGGAGGGCAAAGCGGGGAGATTCCCGCACAGAGGATCGGTGCTGACCGGCACTCACCAGCCCGAGAGGCTTGTCTGCTCACTTGCCGGGGCGGGCGGGGCTGGGAGCTGAGGCTCGGGCTTCGGTTGGAGCTCAGGGAGAGGACTGGGGTTGGCGGCGTGATCACAGCCTGCAGTGGGTTAGTGCACCACGGCTAGCCGGGAGGGAGTCCGGAGAAAAGTCAGGACTTGCCGAAGAGGCAAGAGACTTTTTCTTCCCTCTTTGTTTCCTGGTGCGCGAGGAGAGGGGATTAAGAGTGCCGCTTAAAGGAGCTCCAGAGACGGGCGCAAGCCGCGGCTAACAGCGCGGACCACAGAGACGGGCATGAGATGCTAAGGCTGCTGCTGCCACCACCAAGAAGCCTGTGTGCGAGCACAGGTCACTATCCACACCCCCCTTCCGGGGACCCTGTGCAGCCCGCCACAGCCAGGGTCCTGGGATCCAGGGACAACTTCCCCGGGAGAACGCACGGTGCCCCTCAGGCTGGTGCAACGTCATGCCAGCCTCTGCCGACACAGGCTTGCCCCAAACTCCGTACCCCTCCCTCCCCCCAGCCTGAGTGAGCCAGAGACCCCGAAGCAGCTGCTCCTTTAACCCCGTCCTGTCTGAGCGAAGAACAGACGCCCTCCGGCGACCTACACGCAGAGCCGGGGCCAAATCCAAAGCTGAGCCCCTGGGAGCTATGAGAACAAAGAAGAGAAAGGGAAATCCCTCCCAGCAGCCTCAGAAGCAGCAGATTAAAACTCCACAATCAACTTGATGTACCCTGCATCTGTGGAATACATGAATGGACAATGAATCATCCCAAATTGAGGAGGTGGACTTTGAGAGCAAGATTTATGATTTTTTCCCCTTTTCCTATTTTTGTGAGTGTGTATGTGTATGCTTCTGTGTGAGATTTTGTCTGTATAGCTTTGCTTTCACCATTTGTCCTAGGGTTCTATTCATCCTTTTTTTTTCTTAATAATTATTTTTTCTTTTAATAACATTATTTTATTTTCTTTTATCCTCTTTCTCTCTCTCTCTCTCTCTCTCTCTCTCTCTCTCTCTCTCTCTCTCTCTCTCTCTCTCTCTCTCTACTTTTTTCTCCTTTTATTCTGAGCTGTGTGGATGAGAGGCTCTTGGTGCTTCAACCAGGCATCAGTGCTGTGCCTCTGAGGTGGGAGAGCCAACTTCAGGACATGGTCCACAAGAGACCTCCCAGCTCCACGTAATAGCAAACAACGAAAATCTCCCAGAGATCCCCATCTCAACACCAGCACCCAGCTTGACTCAACGACCAGCAAGCTACAGCGCTGGACACCCTATGCCAAACAACTAGCAAGACAGGAACACAACCCCACCCATTAGCAGAGAGGCTGCCTAAAATCATAATAAGGCCACAGACACCCCAAAACACACCACCAGACGTGGACCTGCCCACCAGAAAGATAAGGTCCAGCCTCACCCACCAGAACACAGGCACTAGTCCCCTCCACCAGGAAGCCTACACAACCCACTGAACCAAACTTAGCCACTGGGGATAGACACCAAAAACAACGGGAACTACAAACCTGCAGCCTGCAAAAAGGAGATCCCAAACACAGTAAGATAAACAAAATGAAAAGACAGAAAAACACACAGCAAATGAAGGAGCAAGATAAAAACCCACCAGACCTAACAAATGAAAAGGAAATAGGCAGTCTACCTGAAAAAGAATTCAGAATAATGACAGTAAAGATGATCCAAAATCTTAGAAATAGAATAGGGAAAATGCAAGAAACATTTAACAAGGACCTAGAAGAACTAAAGATGAAACAAGCAATGATGAACAACACAATAAATGAAATTAAAAATACTCTAGAAGGGATCAATAGCAGAATAACTGAGGCAGAAGAATGGATAAGTGACCTGGAAGATAAAATAGTAGATATAACTACTGCAGAGCAGAATAAAGAAAAAAGAATGAAAAGAATTGAGGACAGTCTCAGAGACCTCTGGGACATTA
Organism: Aethalodelphis obliquidens; assembly: GCF_003676395.1. Taxonomy (NCBI): domain Eukaryota; kingdom Metazoa; phylum Chordata; class Mammalia; order Artiodactyla; family Delphinidae; genus Aethalodelphis; species Aethalodelphis obliquidens. The sequence goes on along the minus strand of NW_020838003.1, from coordinate 5,649,150 downwards.
AATGTACCAACATTCGAATTATAGGGGTTTCAGAAGAAGAAGAGAAAAAGAAAGGGACTGAGAAAATATTTGAAGAGATTATAGTTGAAAACTTCCCTAATATGGGAAAGGAAATAGTTAATCGAGTCCAGGAAGCAAGAGCATCCTGTACAGGATAAATCCAAGGAGAAACACACCAAGACACATATTAATAAAGCTATCAAAAATTAATTTAGAAGAACAAATATTAAAAGCAGCAAGGGAAAGACAGCAAATAACACATAAAGGAGTCCCCATAAGGTTAACAGCTGTTCTTTCAGCAGAAACTCTGCAATCCATTAGGGACAGGCAGGACATACTTAAAGTAATGAAAGGGAAAAAACCTACAACCAGTATTACTCTACCCAGCAAGGATCTCATTCAGATTTGATGGAGAAATTAAAACCTTTACAGACAAGCAGAAGCTGAGAGAGTTCAGCGCCACCAAACCAGCTTTACAACAAATGCTAAAGGATCTTCTCTAGGCAAGAACACAAGAGAAGGAAAAGACCTACAATAACAAACCCCAAATAGTTGAGAAAATGGGAATAGGAACATACATATCGATAATAACCTTAAATGTAAATGGATTAACTGCTTCCACCAAAAGACACAGACTGGCTGAATGGATACAAAAACAAGACCCATATATATTGTGTCTACAAGAGAACTACTTCAGACCTACAGACACATACGGACTGAAAGTGAGGGGATGGAAAAAGATATTCCATGCAAATGGAAACCAAAAAAAAAGCTGAAGTAGCTACTCTCATATCAGACAAAATAGACTTTAAAATAAAGACTATTAGAAGAGACAAAGGAAGACACTACATAATGATCAAGGGATCAATCCAAGAAGAAGATATAACAATTGTAAATATTTATGCACCCAACATAGGAGCACCTCAATACATAAGGCAAATACCAACAGCCATAAAAGGGGAAATTGACAGTAACACATTCATAGTAGGGGACTTCAACACCCCACTTTCACCAATGGACAGATCATCCAAAATGAAAATAAATAAGGAAACACAAGCTTTAAATGATACATTAAACAAGATGGACTTAATTGATATTTATAGGACATTCCATCCAAAAAAACCAGAATACACTTTCTTCTCAAGTGCTCATGGAACATTCTCCAGGATAGATCATATCTTGGGTCACAAATCAAGCCTTGGTAAATTTAAGAAAATTGAAATCGTATCAAGTATCTTTTCTGACCACAACGCTGTGAGACTAGGTATCAATTACAGGAAAAATCTGTAAAACATAGAAACACATGGAGGCTAAACAATACATTACTTAATAACCAAGAGATCACTGAAGAAATCACAGAGGAAATCAAAAAATACCTAGAAACAATTGACAATAAAAACACGACGACCCAAAACCCATGGGATGCAGCAAAAGCAGTTCTAAGAGGGAAATTTATAACAATACAATCCTACCTTAAGAAACAGGAAACATCTCAAATAAACAACTTAACCTTGCACCTAAAGCAATTAGAGAAAGAAGAACAAAAAAACCCCAAAGTTAACAGAAGGAAAGAAATCATAAAGATCAGATCAGAAATAAATGAAAAAGAAATAAAGGAAACGATAGCAAAGCTCAATAAAACTAAAATCTTATTCTTTGAGAAGATCAACAAAATTGATAAACCATTAGCCAGACTCATCAAGAAAATAAGGGAGAAGACTCAAATCAATAGAATTAGAAATGAAAAAGGAGAAGTAACAACTGACACTGCAGAAATACAAAAGATCATGAGAAATTACTACAAACAACTCTATGTCAATAAAATGGACAACCTGGAAGAAATGGACAAATTCTTAGAAATGCATAACCTGCCAAGACTGAATCAGGAAGAAATAGAAAATATGAACAGACCAATCAAAAGCACTGAAATCGAAACTGTGATTAAAAATCTTCCAACAATAAAAGCCCAGGACTAGATGGCTTCACAGGTGAATTCTATCAAACATTTAGAGAACAGCTAACACCTGTCCTTCTCAAACTCTTACAAAATATAGCAGAGGGAGGAACACTCCCAAACTCATTCTACAAGGACACCATCACCCTGATACCAAAACCAGACAAGGGTGTCTTAAAGAAAGAAAACTACAGGCCACAGGCCAATATCACTGATGAACATAGATGCAAAAATCCTCAACAAAATACTAGCAAACAGAATCCAACAGCACATTAAAAGGATCATACACCATGATCAACTGGGGTTTATTTCAGGAATGCAAGTATTCTTCAATATACGAAAATCAATCAATGTGATACACCATATTAACAAATTGAAGGAGAAAAACCGTATTGTCATCTCAATAGATGCAGAGAAAGCTTTCAACAAAATTCAACACCCATTTATGATAAAAACCCTCCAGAAAGTAGGCATAGAGGGAACTTCCCTCAACATAATAAAAGCCATATATGACAAACCCACAGCCAACATAGTTTGCAATGGTGAAAAAGTGAAGGCATTTCTTCTAGGATCAGGAACAAGACAAGGTTTCCCACTCTCACCACTCTTATTCAACACAGTTTTGGAAGTTTTAGCCACAGCAATCAGAGAAGGAAAGGAAATAAAAGGAATCCAAATCCGAAAAGAAGAAGTAAAGCTGTCACTGTTTGCAGATGACATGATACTATACATAGAGGATCCTAAAGATGCTACCAGAAAACTAATAGAGCTAATCAATGAATTTGTTAAAGTAGCAGGATACAAAATTAATGCACAGAAATCTCTGGCATTCCTATACACTAATGATGAAATATCTGAAAGTGAAATCAAGAAAACACTCCCATTTACCATTGCAACAAAAAGAATAAAATAACTAGGAATAAAGCTATCTAAGGAGGCAAAAGACCTGTATGCAGAAAATTATAAGACACTGATGAAATAAATTATAGATGATAGAAATAGATGGAGAGATATACCATGTTCTTGGATTGGAAGCATCAACATTGTGAAAATGACTCTACTACCTAAAGCAATCTACAGATTCAATGCAATCCCTATCAAACTACCACTGGCATCTTTCACAGAACTAGAACAAAAAATTTTGCAATCTGTATGGAAACACAAAGGACCCCGAATAGCCAAAGCAATCTTGAGAACGAAAAATGGAGCTGGAGGAATGAGGCTCCCTGACTTCAGACTACACTACAAAGCTACAGTAATCAAGACAGTATGGTAGTGGCACAAAAACAGAAATATAGATCAATGGAACAGGATAGAAAGCCCACAGATAAACTCACGCACATATGGTCACCTTATCTTTGATAAAGGAGGCAGAAATGTACAGTGGAGAAAGGACAGCCTCTTCAATAAGTGGTGCTGGGAAAACTGGACAGGTACATGTAAAAGTATGAGATTAAAACACTCCCTAACACCATATACAAAAGTAAGCTCAAAATGGATTAAAGACCTAAATATAAGGTCAGAAACTATCAAACTCTTAGAAGAAAATATAGGCAGAACACTCTATGACTTAAATCACAGCAAGATCCTTTTTGACCCACCTCCTAGAGAAATGGAAATAAAAACAAAAATAAACCAATGGGACCTAATGAAACTTCAAAGCTTTTGCACAGCAAAGGAAACCATAAACAAGACCAAAAGACAACCCTCAGAATGGGAGAAAATATTTGCTAATGAAACAACTGACAAAGGTTTAATCTCCAAAATTTATAAGCAGCTCATGCAGCTCAATAACATAAAAACAAACAACCCAATCCAAAGATGGGCAGAAGACCTAAATAGACATTTCTCCAAAGAAGATATACAGACTGCCAACAAAGACATGAAAGAATGCTCAACATCACTAATCATTAGAGAAATGCAAATCAAAACTAGAATGAGATATCATCTCACACCGGTCAGAATGGCCATCATCAAAAAATCTAGAAACAATAAATGCTGGAGAGGTGTGGAGAAAAGGGAACACTCTTGCACTGCTGGTGGGAATGTGAATTGGTGCAGCCATTGTGGAGAACAGTATTGAGGTTCTTTAAAAAACTACAAATAGAACTACCATATGACCCAGCAATCCCACTACTGGGCATATACTCTGAGAAAACCATAATTCAAAAAGAGTCTGTACCAAAATGTTCATTGCAGCTCTATTTACAATAGCCCGGAGATGGAAACAACCGAAGTGTCCATCATCGGATGAATGGATAAAGAAGATGTGGCACATATATACAATGGAATATTACTCAGCCATGAAGAGAAACAAAATTGAGCTATTTTTAGTGAGGTGGTTGGACCTAGAGTCTGTCATAGAGAGTGAAGTAAGTCAGAAAGAGAAAGACAAATACCATATGCTAACACATATATATGGAATCCAAGAAAAAAAAAATGTCATGAAGAACCAGGGTTAAGACAGGAGTAAAGACACAGATCTACTACAGAATGCACTTGAGGATATGGTGAGGGGGAAGGGTAAGCTGTGACAAAGTGAGAGAGTGGCATGGACATATATACACTACCATTCGTAAAATAGATAGCTAGTGGGAAGCAGCCGCATAGCACAGGGAGATCAGCTCGGTTCTTTGTGACCACCTAGAGGGATGGGATAGGGAGGGTGGGAGGGAGGGATATGCAAGAAAGAAGAGATACGGGAACATATGTGTATGTATAACTGATTCACTTTGTTATAAAGCAGAAACTAAAACACCATTGTAAAGCAATTATACTCCAATAAAGATGTTAAAAAAATTTAAAAAAATATTGCTTAGACTGATGTCAAAGAATGTACTGCCTGTTTCCTTCTAGGAGTTTTATGTTTGCAGGTATTATAGTTAAGTCTTTAATCCATTTGGAGTGTATTTTTGTACATGATGTGAGAAAGTCGTCCAATTTCATTCTGTTCCATATAGCTGTCCAACACCATTTATTGAAGAAGCTGTCTTTTTGCCATTGTAATATTCTTACTTGACCATGTAAGTGTTGGTTTATTTCTGGGCTCTCTATTCTGTTCCATTGATCTATATGTCTGCATTTGTGCCACTACCATATTCTTTTGATGTAGCTTTGTAATATAGTTTGAAATCAGGGAGCATTATACCTCAAGCTTTGTTCTTCTTTCTCAGATTTCTCTGGCTATTCAGTATGTTTTATGTTTTCATACAAATTTGAGAAGGCTCTTTTACTTTTCCATACAAATTTGAGAATTATTTGTTCTAAATATTTGAAAAATGCCATTGGAATTTGGATAGAGATTGCACTTAATATGTAGATTGCCTTGGGTGGTACGCATATTTTAACAATATAAATTTAACAATATAAATTATATAACAATATAAATTGATATTATAACAATAACAATATAAATTTAACAATATAAATATATTTTAACAATATAAACAATATAAATTTATGAACAATATAAATCCATAACAATATAAATATAAACAATATAAACAATTTAACAATATAAATATTTTAAAACAATATAAGTTATTCTAATCCATGAACATAGTATATCCTTCCATTTTCTTGTGTCATCTTTAATTTCATTTATCAATGTCTTGTAATTTTAAGAGTTCAGGTCTTTCATCTCCTTGGTTAATTTTATTCCTGGGTAACTTTTATGCAATTGTAAACGGGATTTTAAAAATTAATTTCTCTTTCTGATAGTTCATTGTTAGTGTATAGAAGTGCATTAATTTTGTATCCTGCAACTTCATTGAATTTATTTATTAGTTCTAATAGTCTTTGGTGGAGACTTTAGGGACTTCTATTTATAGCATGATGTCATCTGTAAACAGTTTCCTTTCCGATTTGGATTTCTTTCATTTCTTTTTCTTGTCTGATTGCTGTAGCTAGGCCTTCCAATACCATTTTGAATAAAAGTGCTGAGAGTCGGCATGCTTGTCTTAGTCCTGATTTTAGAGGATGCTTTCAGCCTTTTACTGTTGAGTTGGCTGTAGGTTTGTAATATATGGCCTTAATCATGTTGAAGTGTGTTCCCTCTGTACCCACTTAGTTGAGAGTTTTATCATAAGTGGATGTTGAATTTTGTCAAAAGCTTTTTCTGCATCTATTGAGATGATCATGATTTTTATTCTTCAGTTTGTTAATGCAGTGTATCACATTGACTGATTTGCAAGTGTTGAATCATCCTTGCATCCCTGGGATAAATCCTACTTGACCATGGTATATGATTCTTTCACTGTATTGTTGAATTTGGTTTGCTAATATATTTTTTGAAGATTTTGCATCTATGTTCATCAGTGATATTGGTCTTTAATTTTATTTTTTAGCAGTATCTTTGTCTGGTTTGGGTGTCAGCATGATGATACTCTAGAACAAGATTGGAGGCATTCCTCTCTCTTCAATTTTTTGGAATAGTTTCAGAAGAATAGCTGTTGACTCTTCTTTAAATGTTTGGTAGAATTCACCTGTGAAGCCATCTTAGACTTTTGTTTCTTGAGAGGTTTTTTTTTTTAATTACTGACTCAATTCCATCACTGGCCATTGTTCTGTTCATATTTGCTGCTGCTTCCTGAAATAGAATCTCTAGTCTTAGAAGATTGTACATTTCTACACGTTTATCCATTTCTTATATGTTGTCCAATTTATTGGTTATAATTGTTTATAATAATCTCTTTTGATCCTTTGTATTTCTGTGGTATCAGTTGTAACTTCTCCTTTTTCAATTATATTTTATTGATTTGGGCCCTCTCTCTTTTTTTCTTGATGACTATCATTAAACGTTTATCAATTTTGTTTATTTGTCAAAGAACTTTTAATTTCATTGAACTTTTCCTTTTTTTGTTTCTATTTCATTTATTTCCACTCTGATCTTTATTATTTTCTTCCTCTAGTAACTTTGAGTTTTGTTTGTTCTTCTTTTTCTAGTTCCTTTAGGTGTAAGGTTAGATTGTTTATTTGGGGTTTTTCTTGCTTCCTGAAGTAGGTTTGTATCACTATAAACTTCCCTCTTAGAATTGCTTTTGTTGCATCTCATAGATTTGGGATCATTGTGTTTCCATTTTCATTTGTCTCCAGGTATTATTTCTTCTTTGATTTCTTCAGTGACCCATTGGTTGTTTAGTAGCATATTGTTTAGCCTCTACATGTTTGCATTTTTGTAGTTTTTTTTCTTGTAGTTGATTTCTTGTCTCATACCACTGTGGTTGGAAAAGAAACTTGATATGATTTCAAACTTATTAAATTTATTGAGTCTTGTTTTGTGGCCTAGCATGTGATTTATCCTGGAGAATGTTCCATGTGCACTTGAAAAGAATGTGTATTCTGTTGCTTTGGGATGAAATGTTCTATGTATATCTATGAAGTCTATTGGTCTAAGGTGTCACTTAAGGCCAATGTTTCCTTATTCATTTTCTGTCTGGATGATCTACCCATTGGTCTAAGTGGGGTGTTGAAGTCCCCTACTTCTCTCTTTATGTTTGTTAATATTTTCTTTATGTACTTATGTGTTCCTATGTTGGGTGCATATACATTAATATTTACAATTGTTAAATTTTCTTATTGAATTGATCCCTTTATTATGTATTTTTTGGTCTCTTGTTACAGTCTGTGTTTTAATGTCTATATCTACCTCAGCTTTTTTCTCATTTACAGTTATATGGACTATCTTTTTCCATCCCATCATTTCAGTCTGTTTGTGTCTTTAGATCTGAAGTGAGCCTCTTGTAGGCAGCATATAAATAGGTCTTGTTTTTTTAACATTTATTCAGCCCCTTATGCTTTTTGGTTGGAGCACTTAGTTCATTTATATTTAAAATAATTATTGATGGGTATGTACTTTTGGCATTTTGCTAATTGTTTTCAGATTATTTTTGTAGTTCTTCTTTGTTTCTTTCTTCTTATTTTGCTCTCATCCCTTGTGATTTGGTGACTAATTTACTGTTATGTTACATTTATTTCTCTTTTTGCTATGTGTATCTATTATAGGTTTTTGTTTTGTGGTTACCATGGGGTTGATATTTAACAACCTATATATATAGATAGATAGATAGATAGATAGATAGATAGATAGATGACTATTATTAGTCAATTATCTCTTAAGTTCGAATGCATTCTAAGAACACTACACTTTTACTCCCCCCTCATGGTTCATGTTTCTGATGTCATATTTTACATCTTTTTATTTTTCATATTCCTTAACTACTTATTGTAGATATAGCTGATTTTACTACTTTTGTCTTTTAACTTTCCTACTAGCTTTATAAGTGGTTGACTCACTACCTTTACATATTTTGCCTTTAGCAATGATTTTTTTCTTTCATAATTTTCATATTTCTAGTTGTGGTCTTTTCTTTTCCATTTAGAAAAGTTCCTTTAACCTTTCTCTTTTTTTAATTTATTTATTTTCTTTTTGCTGCATTGGGTCTTCATTGCTGCAAGTGAGCTTTCTCTAGTTGTGACATGCAGGCTTCTCATTGCAATGGCCTCTCCTGTTGCAGAGCATGGGCTCCAGGCACACAGGCTTCAGTAGCTGTGGCATGTGGGCTCAGTAGTTGTGGCTCGCAGGCTCTAGAGCACAGACTCAGCAGTTGTGGCTCAGTGGCCTAGTTGCTCTGTGGCATGTGGGATCTTCCCAGACCAGGGCTCGAATTTGTGTCCCCTGCATTGGCAGGTGGATTCTTAACCACTGCGCCACCAGGGAAGCCCCCTGCCCCTTTAAGACTTCTTGTAAAGGTAGTTTGTAAAACTCTTTTAGCTTTGCTTGTCTGTACAAGCAAAGCTATCTGTTTTTCTGCCAGTACCATACTGTCTTGATTATTGTAGCTTTGTAGTATAGTCTGAAGTCCGAGAGCCTGATTCCTCCAGCTCCGTTTTTCTTTCTCAATATTGCTTTGGCTATTCAGTGTCTTTTGTGTTTCCATACAAATTGTGAATTTTTTTCTTCCAGTTCTGTGAAAAATGCCAGTGGTAGTTTGATAGGGATTGCATTAAATCTGTAGATTGCTTTGGGTTGTATAGTCATTTTCACAATGTTGATTCCTCCAATCCAAGAATATGGTATATCTCTCCATCTATGTGTATCATCTTAATTTCTTTCATCAGTGTCTTATAATTTTCTGCATACAGGTCTTTTGTCTCCTTAAGTAGGTTTATTCCTAGGTATTATATTCTTTTTGTTGCAGTGGTAAATGGGAGTGTTTTCTTAATTTCACTTTCAGATTTTTCTGGAATCCAAGAGATTTCTGTGCATTAATTTTGTATCCTGCTACTTTACCAAATTCATTGATTAGCTCTAGTAGTTTTCTGGTAGCACCTTTAGGATTCTCTACGTATAGTATCATGTCATGTGCAAACAGTGACAGCTTTACTTTTTCTTTTCCAATTTGGATTCCTTTTATTTCTTTTTCTTCTCTGATTGCTGTGGCTAAAACTTCCAAAAGTACGTTGAATAATAGTGGTGAGAGTAGGCAACCTTGTCTTTTTCCTGATCTTAGTGGAAATGGTTTCAGTTTTTCACCATTGAGGACGATGTTGGCTGTGGGTTTGTCATATATGGCCTTTATTATGTTGAGGAAAGTTCCCTCTATGCCTACTTTCTGGAGGTTTTTATCATAAATGGGTGTTGAATTTTGTCAAAAGCTTTCTCTGCATCTATTGAGATGATCATATGGTTTTTCTCCTTCAATTTGTTAATATGGTGTCTCACAGTAATCGATCTTCATATATTGAAGAATCGTTGCATTCCTGGGATAAACCCCAGTTGATCATGGTGTATGATCCTTTTAATGTGCTGTTGGATTCTGTTTGCTGGTATTTTGTTGAGGATTTTTGCATCTATGTTCACCAGTGATATTGGTCTGTAGTTTTCTTTTTTTGTGACATCTTTGTCTGGTTTTGGTATCAGGGTGATGGTGTCCTCGTAGAATGAGTTTGGGAGTGTTCCTCCCTCTGCTATATTTTGGAAGAGTTTGAGAAGGACAGGTGTTAGCTGTTTTCTAAATGTTTGATAGAATTCACCTGTGAAGCCATCTAGCCCTGGGCTTTTGTTTGTTGGAAGATTTTTAATCACAGTTTCAATTTCAGTGCTTTTGATTGGTCTGTTCATAGTTTGTATTTCTTCCTGGTTCAGTCTTGGCAGGTTGTGCATTTCTAAGAATTTGTCCATTTCTTCCAGGTTGTCCATTTTATTGGCATAGGGTTGCTTGCAGTAATCTCTCATGATCCTTTGTATATCTGCAGTGTCAGTTGTTGCTTCTCCCTTTGCATTTCTGATTCTATTGATTTGAGACTTCTCCCTTTTTTTCTTGATGAGTCTGGCTAATGGTTTATCAATTTTGTTTATCTTCTCAAAGAACCAGCTTTTAGTTTTATTGAGCTTTGCTATTGTCTTCTTTGTTTCATTTTCATTTATTTCTGCTCTGATCTGTATGATTTCTTTCCTTCTGTTAACTTTGGGGTTTTTTTGTTCTTCTTTCTCTAATTGCTTTAGGTGTGAGGTTAGGTTGTTTATTTGAGACGTTTCTTATTTCTTAAGGTAGGATTTTATTGCTATAAACTTCCCTCTTAGAACTGCTTTTGCTGCATCCCATGGGTTTTGGGTCATCGTGTTTTCATTGTCCATTGTTTCTAGGTATTTTTTGATTTCCTCTTTGATTTCTTCAGTGATCTCTTGGTTATTAAGAAGTGTTTGGTTTAGCCTCCATGTGTTTCTATTTTTTACAGATCTTTTCCTGTAATTGATATCTAGTCTCACAGCATTGTGGTCAGAAAAGATACTTGATACAACTTCAATTTTCTTAAATTTACCAAGGCTTGATTTGTGACCCAAGATATGATCTATCCTGGAGAATGTTCCATGAGCACTTGAGAAGAAAGTGTATTCTGTTGTTTTTGGATGGAATGTCCTATAAATATCAATTAAGTCCATCTTGTTTAATGTATCATTTAAAGCTTGTGTTAATTTATTTTCATTTTGGATGATCTGTCCATTGGTGAAGGTGGGGTGTTGAAGTCCCCTACTATGAATGTGTTACTGTTGATTTCCCCTTTTATGGCTGTTATTATTTGCCTTATATATTGGATGCTCCTATGTTGGGTGCATAAATATTTTCAATTGTTATATCTCCTTCTTAGATTGATCTCTTGATCATTATGTATTATCCTTCCTTGTGTTTTATAACATTCTTATTTTAAAGCCTATTTTATCTGATATAAGTATTGCTACTCCAGCTTTCTTTTGATTTCCATTTGCATGGAATACCTTTTTCCATTCCCTCACTTTCAGTCTGTATGTGTCCCTAGGTCTGAAGTGGGTCTCTTGTAGACAGGATATATATGGATCTTGTTTTTGTATCCATTCCACCAGTCTATGTCTTTTGGTTGGAGCATTTAATCCATTTACATTTAAGGTTATTATCGATATGTATGTTCCTTTTCCCATTTTCTTAATTGTTTTCAGTTTGTTATTGTAGGTCTTTTCCTTCTGTTGTGTTTCCTGCCAAGAGAAGTTCCTTTAGCATTTGTTGTAAAGCTGGTTTGGTGGTGCTGAATTCTCTCAGCTTCTGCTTGTCTGTAAAGGTTTTAATTTCTCCTTGAAATCTGAATGAGATCCTTGCTGGGTAGAGTAATCTTTGTTGTAGGTTTTTCCCTTTCATCACTTTAAATATGTCCTGCCACTCCCTTCTGGCCTGCAGAGTTTCTGCTGAAAGATCAGCTGTTAACCTTATGGGGATTCCCTTATGTGTTACTTGTTGTTTTTCCCTTGCTGCTTTTAATATTTGTTCTTTGTATTTAGTTTTTGATAGTTTGATTTATATGTGTCTTGGCGTGTTTCTCCTTGGATTGATCCTGTATGGGACTCTCTGTGCTTCCTGGACTTGATTAACTATTTCCTTTCCCATATTAGGGAAGTTTTCAACTATAATCTCTTCAAATATTTTCTCAGTCCCTTTCTTTTTCTCTTTCTCTTCTGGGACCCCTATAATTCGAATGTTGGTACGTTTAATGTTGTCCCAGCAGTCTCTGAGACTGTCCTCAATTCTTTTCATTCTTTTTTCTTTATTCTGCTCTGCAGTAGTTATTTCTACTATTTTATCTTCCAGGTCACTCATCCGTTCTTCAGCCTCAGTTATTCTGCTATTGATCTCTTATAGAGAAGTTTTAATTTCATTTATTGTGTTGTTCATGATTGTTTGTTTGCTCTTTAGTTCTTCTAGGTCCTTGCTAAATGTTTCTTGTATTTTCTCCATTCTATTTCCAAGATTTTGGATGATCTTTACTATCATTATTCTGAATTCTTTTTCAGGTAGACTGCCTATTTCCTCCACATTTGTGTTGTCTGGTGTGTTTTTACCTTGCTCCTTCATCTGCTGTGTGTTTCTTTGTCTTCTCATTTTCCTTAACTTACTGTGTTTGGGGTCTCCTTTTCGCAGGCTGCAGGTTCGTAGTTCCTGTTGTTTTTGGTGTCTGTCCCCAGTGGCTAAGGTTTGTTCAGTGGGTTGTGTAGGCTTCCTGGTGGAGGGGACTAGTGCCTGTGTTCTGGTGGATGATGCTGTATCTTATCTTTCTGGTGGGCAGGTCCACGTCTGGTGGTGTTTTTTGGGGTGTCTGTGACCTTATTATGATTTTAGGCAGCCTCTCTGCTAATGGATGGGGTGTGTTCCTGTCTTGCAAGTTGTTTGGCATAGGGTGTCCAGCACTGTAGTTTGCTGGTCGTTGAGTGGAGCTGGGTCTTGGCCTTGAGATGGAGATCTCTGGGAGATTTTCGCCATCTGATATTACATAGAGCTGAGACGTCTCTGGTGGACCAATATCCTGAAGTTGGCTCTCCCACCTCAGAGGCACAGCCCTGATGCCTGGCTGGAGCACCAAGAGCCTGTCATCCACACGGCTGGGAATAAAAGGGAGAAAAAAAGAAAGAAAGAGAGAAGAAGATAAAATAAAATAAAGTTATTAAAATAAAATACAAAAAATTATTAAAAATTTTTTGTAAAAAAACCCCAAAAATCATTTAAAAAATATTTTTATGTAATTAAAAAAAAGAAAGAAGAGAACAACCAAACTAAAAAACAAATCCACCAATGATAAAAGTGCTGAAAACTATACTAAAAAAAAAAAAAAATTTAAAAACGGACAGAACCATAGGGCAAACGGTAAAATCAAAGCTATACAGACAAAATCACACACAGAAGCATAAGCATACACACTCACGAAAAGAGAAAAAGGGAAAAAAGTATATATATATCGTTGCTCCCTAAGTCCACCTCCTCAGTTTGGGATGATTCGTTGTCTATTCAGGTATTCTGCAGATGCAGGGTACATCAAGTTGATTGTGGAGATTTCATCCGCTGCTCCTGAGGCTGCTGGGAGAGATTTCCCTTTCTCTTCTTTGTTCCCACAGCTCCTGGGGTTCAGCTTTGGATTTGGCCCCGCCTCTGCGTGTAGGTCGCCTGAGGACGTCTGTTCTTCGCGCAGACAGGATGGGGTTAAAGGAGCAGCTGCTTCGGGGGCTCTGGCTCACTCAGGCCGGGGGGAGGGAGGGGCAGGATGCGGGGCGAGCCTGCGGCGGCAGAGGCCGGCATGACGTTGCAACAGCCTGAGGCGCGCTGTGCCTTCTCCCGCGGAAGTTGTCCCTGGATCCCGGGACCCTGGCAGTGGTGGGCTGCACAGGCTCCCCGGAAGTGGGGTGTGGATAGTGACCTGTGCTCGCACACAGGCTTCTTGGTGGCGGCAGCAGCAGCCTTAGCATCTCATGCCCGTCTCTGGGGTCCGCGCTTTTAGCCGCGGCTCATGCCCGTCTCTGGAGCTCCTTTAAGCAGCGCTCTTAATCCCCTGTCCTCGAGCACCAGGAAACAGAGGCAAGAAAACGTCTCTTGCCTCTTCGGCAGCTCTAGACTTTTTCCCGGACTCCCTTCCGGCTAGCTGTGGCGCACTAGCCCCCTCAGGCTGTGATCACGCAGCCAACCCCAGTCCTCTCCCTGGGATCCGACTGAAGCCCGAGCCTCAGCTCCCAGCCCCGACCCGTCCCGCCAGGTGAGCAGACAAGCCTCTTGGGCTGATGAGTGCTGGTCGGCACCGATCCTCTGTGCGGGAATCTCTCCGCTTCGCCCTCCGCACCCCTGTTGCTGTGCTCTCCTCCGCGGCTCTGAAGCTTCCCCCCTCCGCCACCCGCAGTCTCCGCCCGCGAAGGGGCTTCCTAGTATGTGGAAAGCTTTCCTCCTTCACGGCTCCCTCCCAGAGGTGCGGGTCCCGTCCCTGTTCTTTTTTCTCTGTTTTTTCTTTTCTCTTTTGCCCTACCCAGGTACGTGGGAAGTTTCTTGCCTTTTGGGAGGTCTGAGGTCTTCTGCCAGTGTTCAGTAGGTGTTCTGAAGGAGTTGTTCCACATGTAGATGTATTTCTTATGTATTTGTGGGGAGGAAGGTGATCTCCACGTCTTATCTTCCGCCATCTTGAAGCTCCTCCCAAGTAAACAATTTTTGAAAGTTAATTTTTCCTTAGGTTAAACTTTCCTGACCCACATCAACTGAGTGCCCTGGCCCCTGAGCATCCACGCTTGGAGAGAGATTTTAAATAACCAGAATACTAAGAATGAGACTTTCATTGAATAAAAGAAGCCAGCAACTTTGGTAAAGCTTCTGCTTTTAGTGGCCCAACAGGGAATTCTGGGATACAGTAATACTTCAGGATGGTGCCCCAATATGTGTGATTCAGGACACTCCTTTAGAAAAGCTTGCAAGAAGTAATGGGCTCAGACAGCTGCGTGTCTTTTCATTTTGAAGTCTTTGGAGAGAAAGAATTTTTAGAGCATACACTAGTTTTTGGACAGGTATAAGTAATAGCTGTCATTAAAGCAGCTTTAGGATTTAGGGTAAGTGAATTTGAGATGCTTGGATTATGATGCCTAGTATCTCTCCTTACTTTTACTATTAACTAAAACCTAGAGGGAAGAAAGCAGATCAGAGTATTCTAATTGTGTCTTCCCATGTGCCTAAGGGGTAGCAGTCCTTGACTGGATTTTGCATTTCCTTTCAGGCAATTCTTTTCTGCTCACAACTTTCCTAGATAGTCAGTACACTGGATATTCTCAGCCAATAGTAATGCTTCTCCTCTTCCTCTCTCTCAACTAATTCCTCAGCACTCTTGTGCCCCAGAAAGTCAGATTAAGCCATGGCTTCTGTCCAGTAAATTTCTCAATACTGTTAAAAATGTATCTTCTCAAGGTAATTGAGATTTTTAGAAGGCTTTGAAATTATATGGAGTAACTTTATTTTCTCTCAAATTGTGAGGTTATTTTGATTTCAAATAGCAACTAAGGAAAGAGTATTAATTTCTGTATTCTCTGCATATTGGAACAATACCAGCATAAAGTGATAGAAGGCCTGGAATGGCCTTCTTCCTTATTCCGAACCCACATCAGTTTCATCAGCTGTCTAATGAATACAGGATGTGTTGGTGGATTTAAACAGGGGATGTTAGTGGAATGGTTAATAGACCAGATGATGTGAACAGAATTGTGCAGTTAGAAAAGTTGGAAAGGTAATTCTTAATCAGTGGTTGGAATACGAACCCTGACTAGCCATCTATTGTGGCCACACCAGTTTTTGAGAAATAATATGTAAAAGACTATTCTAGGCCATGGAACATTGCTCTTGGTCTATGTTGGCCCTAAAGTCGAATGTGGTATCCTAAATCAGTGACATGGGATAGACCTTCACCATCAGGTCACCTCTTGCCCCTCCATTTTAGAACCCAAACTAAATCAATCTCAGTAGGATCCTTGGCCCATTTTCCATGTGTCCTACCTTGGCTGTCATTTACTTAGATTTAAAGGGGGAAAGTGGGAATTAAGGGGAGAGGGTGTGCCATGTAGTTCTTTGGGTGGGCTCACTGAAACCTAAAACAATGCAAGGAAAAGCAAAACAAACTAGCAAGCAAGACAAAGCAAATACACAATAATAGCAAATACCAAACAAACTGCCTCACCTTTGAAGAGACATCTACATTTCAAATAGATGTCTGTCCTCAGTGCCTTCATTACTTCTACCAGGTACCTTCCCTTAACAACCTAAAAAGGGCCTTGAAGGTGAAGAATACCTAGTACTTTCACTGCTGGTCGGACGGCCCGTCAGGGCTCCATCATAATTTATATGCCATTTAATCTGGGGAAATAACAACAAAGCTCTATAGCCTTTGAGTCCTTATTGCACCTGCATCTGGGGTCCAAGGAAAGGACAACTCAGTCTCACCAGGTGCACAAGTGGTGTACAAAAGGGCTCTAACTGAAGTGCAAAAGGAAGTGAAGGGGAAGGAATAGTTCGTCCTGAAAAGGTTGAGGGGCACATATAGGAAAATTATTCTTTTATCCCTACTTTCATATCTTTTCTTTGCTATCTGAGGCAGTGGCTTGAACAGTGTATATTTGAATATTTGTCAAATCACGAAGGTGGCAAGAACAAGGGAACCAGCAGAAAACTGTGTTGGCAGATAAAGGATGGAAAGGCATCTCTGAGGGATTTCATGTTCCTATCAAGCTGCATTCATCCCAGTTCAATTCCAAAAGGGCTGAGGTTTGGGCTTAAACCTAGTCAGGTGGTCCAGATGGACCAAAAGTAAGCCATAAGAGCAACTCTTATTCTCCTAGATCAAAGCCTAACCTAGATGTTTTTCTAATGGCCTCCTTAATCTAACTCTGGTTCTTCCTTGGTCTTCTGACCTAGGGGAGAGGTGAGGATGCAACCTGTCACAGTCCGATTACTCAGTGTATGTGGAAAGAAGGTTTTTAAGCCTTTGTTCCTTACATCAAAAGCTCCAACCTGACAACACCATGACTAAGAGTATGGGCAGCCATGACCACCATATGAATACAGTTGGCCCTCTGTATCCGTGGGGTCTGCATCCATGGATTCAACCAACTGCAGATCGAAAATATTTGGAAAAAGAATTCCAGAAAGTTCCAAAGAGCAAAACTTGAATTTTCCACATGCCAGCAACTATTTACATAACCTTTGTATTAGGGATCAACTCTGGACTTTTCAGGAAAACCATGAGAACGGAGGAGCATCTTTAAAATAGGAGTATGAGTCGGACACACAGCTATTAAGGATCGCTAGACCGCAGGCGGCTCAAGCAGCACTAACACTGAGAAAACGTCAACAACTGTCAGCTGGAATATAACTACGTCCGACCCTGGTCACTTCGCCACAGTGTTGACGCTGCACTTGGGCAGCGAAGGCCAGGCCCATATCCTCGGTGGGGTAAACGACAGCAGCCAGACCTACCTCCTCAGAAAAAGGGTCCCAACACTAGCTTTCCAAAATTCTACCTGGAAAGTGACTCCTGAGGAGCCTTCTGAAAAAACCATTCAGGTAAAACTATATCGGTAAGGTTTCCCCTGCCATGGGACAGTAGAACGTTCCTATGAAACCTTTCATAAGTTGAAATGGTGTAAAGCAAAGAAGCAATTACCTTAGGACACATCTTGCAAACAGATGCTCACAATAAATGAAGATAAAGAACAGATGCTTATAGTTCAGAGCTCTGGCGGCTTGATGCTGAGATGCTGAGTGTAGTTCCCAGGGAAGGAGCTTGGCGGTGCCACTCTGGCTGCCTGGGGTGGGAGCTGCCTCTGTAACAGCTACTGCAAAACAAACACGGAATGCTATTTTCAATTTTCATCTTTTTTTTTGTAAAAGTGAAAATCCTCTTTGGATTTTTTATTTTGCTTAGTGAAAACCTACAAATGTAGATCTTTTGTAAAAGCAAAGTGGGGTAGAGCAAACTTGCAAAAAACTGGGGGATACCTGTATCTGAACGCCTTCAATGAGACAGAAATGCATTTTCCTGCCAGGCGTCAGTCTGGAGGAGGACAGTCCAGGGCTGTGTGGTGCAATCCAGGCAGCCAAGGCCCGTTCACCTCAATGCTCTGCTCTCCCCAGAGTGTGGCCCTTGTAGTGGCTGGAGTTCGAGCCTCAAATTCTCATTTTGGCCGGCAGATGGAAAAAAAAATATGATGAAGTTCAAAAGGCACCCTCCCACTGTCCTTTAAGGAAGGTCCAGAAACAACCATCTAACACTTCTGCTTACAGTTTATTAGCCAGACATAGTTATCTGGCCATGTTCAGTTGTAAGGGAGATGAGGAACTGCCACTTTTATTCTGTATGATTATATACCAGGTAAAACTTGGGAGTGTGATTACACTGGGAAACTAGAGAATGGGAGTACTGGTCCTTAGTTACTGTGGCAGAGACTGCTAGTTAGCCCCACCACACCCAGGTTAGAGATGTGGTGCATATATACAATGGAATATTACTCAGCCATAAAAAGAAATGAAACCGTGCCATTTGTAGAGACGTGGATGTACCTAGAGACTGTCATACAGAGTGAAGTAAGTCAAAAAAAAAAAAACCAAATATTGTATAATATTGCTTATATGTGGAATCTAGAAAAATGGCACAGATGAACTTGTTTGCAAAGCAGAAATAGAGACACAGATGTAGAGAACAAACTTATGGACCAAGGGGGGAAGGGGAGGTGGGATGAACTGGAAGATTGGAATTGACATATATACACTACTATGTATAAAATAGATAACTAATGAGAACCTACTGTATAGCACAGGAAACTCTACTCAGTGCTCTGTGATGACCTAAATGGGAAGGAAATCTAAAAATTGGGGGATAGTATATACATATAACTGATTCACTTTGCTGTACAGCAAAAACTAAGACAATGTTGTAAAGCAACTATACTCCAATAAGAAGTAATTTAAAAATGTGAAGAAGGTTTATTGGATTATTTGCTATTTATTAGTGACCAGAAACTGGAAGAAACAGAATATTTAACAAGTTTTGTGGCCCAGGGAGCAGGGGAAGGTGGCAAGGAATGATCACATAGCAACATGGTGGACATCTATACTTGTCATCTGGGTTCGTACTTGAGAATGAGGAGGCCCTGGAAGCCTAAGTGACTTGTCAAAGGTCAGGTAACTATAACCTGCCAGTAACTATAACCCACAACTGACTCCCAACCAGTATCCTCTCATGCCTCATGGATACCCAGTGCCATACAGATAAGGAAGATTTCTCTACTCTGTACCTAAGAGATTACTCACATTTTACGTGGCAGATTCAATAGGATGGCCAAGAGACAAAAAACAAAAGGGAAGAAATTCCTATTTATTACCATTGTGTACTTTACCAGTGTTAGTCGTCTGAGTCAAGACCCCAAAGTCTATAAATTCCCAACACTCCTCTGCCTCTGCACAGCATTCCCAGCAGGTGACCTGGCCTCTGCTTGAATCTCCTCAGTGACGGGGGAGCTACTTTGAGACAGCCCACCCTGATTCATGTTGCTTTAGTTGTTACGTAGTTCCTGATACAGAAGAGAAAATATCTTCCCCCCATTTTGCAAAAAGGCTCTGAATGAATTTAAAACCATGCTAAAAAGTATTTGTGGAAAGAGCGGTTACTATTCTTAACTTAATATCAAGATTTGGGGCATACCCTAGAGTCCTTTGAAAACATAATTTGTAACCTAACTCAAGAGTTACAACTAATTGAATACCTAAAACCATTCTAACTGTTGTGTTAGTGACTTCACAGGTGATTGGTTGATATGTTATACTCATTGTTATTTAAGAGATTCATTTAGGATAAAAGAGGACAAGGAAACATCCTGTAAGATGGGAGATGGAGAAATAGGAGGCTCTGAAGTATTGTGGTATTTTATGTGCTAGTGGGAAAAACAAAAGCTACAAATTGAAGAACTTTCAAGGGTCTTGATTTTCATATTTCACATTCTAGGAACTTATTTTTATAATTAAAAAAAGTTAGGATAGTAAATTTTATGTTATTTTAATTTTATCGCAATAATTTTTTAAAGGTGGGGGGAGGTATGGTACAGGAAATGAAAACAGCAATAGTTTCAGAGTTGACATGTCAAATTATACTTGGTCTCTTCTCCAGTCCACATTATCTGAAGGAACATTGCCAATTGGCGAGTCAGAGTTTTGTGCAATGGTTTGCTTTTATAACAGGTGCACTTTTTAATCCCCTGAATGGACTGGTAAACAAGAGGTAGGGATTCACATTTATAACCCTGGATGTTCTGGAAATTTTTAAATATATATTTTCTAGTAAATAATTAGATTGTCCCAGATGGCCACACACATTTGACTCTCCATAAACACTGCTTGCTCACACATACTTTAATAGAATTACATCAATAGGGAAGGTGGACTTTCATCATCGAACTTGAGCTGAACTATACAGAAGTCCATCTGAATCATAAACAAAGGTCTATAAATTTGATGTATAGGCCCAGATGTTGAAGAGTAGGTGGGATAAGAGGGCTTTCCAGGAAAATACTGAAAAACCAAATTCCCATCCTCAAAGGCTTTTCAAGGTTTGTGGGTCTTGTTCACGTTACTGGAAGCTCTACACAGCAGTTATTTCATCTGCTCTTGGGAAACATACATATCCACCTAGTGAACTGTAATTTCTCAAAGGCCAAACCTGGGTGCCATTCTTTCACCAATTTCCGCATGTCTTATGGCCATCAACGCTCTCTCCTGCCTCGCCACCAGGAGTTAGAAAATAACAACTACCATGACAGGTACAGAGAATTACCTAGTTCCTCTTACCTACTGGATTGTGAGTCTTTTGAAGTCAGGCTCCATTGTGTTTTACACATAACAGATAGTCAAATAATTGTTGGGTGCTGTAGGAAGGCAGAGGAAGGAACAATTAACTTCAGCTCCTGCATGAAAGGAAGGTCAGAGCCACTTTCATGTAAAACCTTCGGAGTTGGCCCAGTAAGGATTTTCTTTCTATTTTTTTTTCTTTTTGCTGGAAGGACCCAGTGCAAACAATTAAAAGAAACGTTTCTTAAGATAGGAACAAACTCACAGCCAGTGAGCAAACATTTGGCATAGAGGAGATTCAAATATGTTCTGCCCAAGGTTCCAGGATCACCAAATACCAATATCATTTTTTCTCTAACGGTCCAGGTTGAACATGAATTGTGTTTGGGGGAGGGGACAGAGGGGCATGTGAGCCACCTACAGCTAATTCATTTTCTCCCAGTTTTGAAACGACAGCTCAACCAGCACCATGGGTTTTAAACTTTTATTTTTAGCCACAGAACCTCATCTTTTTGCAAACAAATTCTTACCCACAATCCCTATATTTAGATTAAAACAGGTGAAAGTACAGCAGCGCAGGTGGAAGCAGCAGGAGCCCAGCCACTCCACTGAGCCCCCTCCCTTCCCCCAAAACCTTCCGGCCACATCAGCCGAAACGCAGACTCAAAGGACCAGTTTGAGGCCCACAGACAACCTGACGCAACCTGGTAAAAATCCATGGAAAATGTGCTTGTGAAGCAAAAGGGACCCAGGAAAACCCCGCACAGGCTCCGCAAGGTCTAGGGCTATTTATTTTCTGCTGCCCCTCCCCTCCTCCACCCATCGGGGAATGGGGAACTGTGGTGCTCAGGATTGCATCACTGCCACACAGCCTTTCCCCTTCCTCTTCTCCACTGGGGGCCTTTCAGCACAGTCTTTGCTCATCACGCCCTTGAAGTCAAAGCTGTTTCCCTGGGGAGGGGAGCTACATGTTGTAAATAAGAATCTGGGCTCTGAGTCTGACTCTGGGCTCCAGGACTTGCTGGGTGCTGGCACCTAGGTACTCACTCTCATTTTGTCCTAGATTTCCCGCTCACGCTAGAGGGACAGTAACAGCACCTGCCCTATAGTGTTGTCGTAAGGATTAATAAGAATCCTGGGACAGGGCCAGGCACAGAGTAAATGTTTGGTAAATGCTGGGTATCATTAGGAACACAGTCGGTTTGCTTGCCTGATGCTGGAAAACCAGCTGAAGCGGCTCACTCCATCTGCCCCTAATTTCCTGGGTCACCTGAATGTTCCTTGCTGGCTGCAAGCCAAACACGTGGTCTCAGCGATCACTCCTATGTGTATTCCTATGCATGTGTCAGTTTGAGAAGTATCGGAGCACATCAGGTGCCACTGCTTTCCTCCTGCACTCTATGCAGCAAACCTTTAATGACAACTCTCAGAAGCTTCTAGAAACTCCAACTTTTGTCGGTTCTGTCTTTCCCCAAAGATACTTTGTTATTCAGCCCTTATAGTTCTGAGCTGGCCTTCTCTTTCTTGTATCATGAAAACCCATGTTAAACAGTTTTTAATTGGTACAAGCAGGACTGACTAAATAATTTTCAGGACCCAGTGAAAAATGAAAGCCTGGGGTGCCTTGTTCACAATAATTAAGAATTTCAGGGCAGTGACAGCAGAGCATGAAACCAAGTGCAGGGCCCTTCTGTCACATGTCTATGAAGCTGGCCCTGAATACAAACGTCAGCATCTTGAAAGCCTTTGCTTCGTTTATCTATGTCACAGTCAGGATAGGATATTCAATTTACATGATGAGATTTCCCTTTTTGTTTATGCAGGAAGGACTGAAGGACAGAAAGTACATATATATGACACTTGTTTATTCCTCCCACAGAAAATTGTTGTAAATAAGAGGCAAGAGATTCTGTCCAAAGGTCTATATGACAGATTCTTATAGAAGCAGGAAAATGGTATTTTCTCTTTCTGCTGGGGAAAGAGTGCAGTTTTTTTTTTCTTGGATCCCCTTATGACATTTCATTTTAGCAAACACCCCAGAATCTCATCTTTCAGCTGTCACCAGTCTCATAAAATAATCTCACTATTCTTAAAGGTGTTGTACTCGCTATTTACGAAGGAGGTTAACTATTCACTTATCAGTACTTCTTTTGTTGTGCTGTGAGGAATCCTCATAGGAACCGAGCTGACTTTTCTGCTATCTTAATGGTGATTCCCCCCAGAAGCAGAGCCTGAGATAGGATTCAATTATCAATAGTTTATTGGGAGATGCAGCGAAGGAGGGAAGGGAAGGCAGCCAAAAACTAAAAAAGGTGAATTATTAAGCCAGCTATCCCAGCGATTGACTGGAAATTAATCATGTTGAGAGACCCTGAGATACAGTGAGATACCACAGACCACCGAAACATCTCACCTGGGGGCTCAGGGGGCTGGGGCCTTTAAACACCAACTCCTATCAGTCAGTGATTGAGAACTGCTGGGGGTGGGCGGGCTAATGCAGCCAGTGCACTCTGGGATGGTAAGGCCTCAGGGACAGGCAGACGCTGGGAGCCTCTGCTACAACTGCAATATTAAATTGGAAAGCAAGTCTACACTGCAAGAGAAAATTGGAAAGCAGACAGCTTTGGGTTCCAAGATCATCGCTACTGATTAGATGCAGGATGATTTGGGGTAAGTTAACACACGGGCCTCTTCTTCATCTATAAAATAGAAATACTACCTCACCTACTTTCAGGATTATCGGGGTGATTAGAACTGTATGAAGCATCAGACGTAGCCGTTTATTGTATATAGAGAGCTGCCATTAAATTGTTTTTAAACTAGTATGTATTTCTCAAACTTAAGTATTCATAACTTTCACTTGAAAATCTTGTTAAACTACAGATTTTGATTCAGCATACTTGGGTCGGGCATGAGGTTCTGCATTTCTAGCAAGCTCCCAGGTGATACGGATACTGCTGGTCCATGGACCACACTTTATGCAGTCAGATTTTAAACCATTCTAAAAGTTGTGTGTTTTTTTTTAATTACAATATGCAGTAACTCGTAAAATATTTTCCTGGATCCATTGAGTTTCATCATAGCAACAACAAAAAAGTTTGATTGTATTTGTGACAGCTGTTAGCCTTATACGGAACATAACAACCAGCTGGGTTGATCACCACTAATAAACTGAACTGACTGGGGTTCCCAAAGCAGAGTTACACAGAGAAAAAGTACAGAATGAAAAATATATAGGCTAGATAAGCATTTCAGCATTATGGGAAACCTAAGAAAAGGAAAAAGTTGCATCATTATTAGAGAATGAGGAAAAGGAAGAGAGCCCAAAGGCATATTTCTAAGCAATTCATGACACTAATCCAAAATTAATGTGATGTGCTTTGAGACGTTTCCTATGTACCATACATTATGTAGGGTAACGACGTAAAAGAATGCACGTGGTGTTTACAATCTGTTGAGGGGAACAGACACATACATGCAGAGACTAAGCAGTAAAAATGTGAATAAATAGTTCTCCTTAGTGGGAGAGTTTCGTTAGGCACAGGGAGATTATTTTGGTCTGGAATACCTAGGAAAAGTATAGTTGGAAGGGGGTTTTCAACTGAGCCTTCAGAGGACAAGAGAGTCTTGAGTTTGAATATAGTGGGAATATATAGGGAAATGGTCATAACTTTAACAAAATGGTTCTAGAAAATGTGCCTCAAAAAGGGCATTGTTTAGGAATATATGTTGTCAATAACAGGGCTTGGTTATGAACTGTGGCCAACACTGTACTTATTGACCCCCAGCTGAGGCAGGTAGAGGTCAAGGAGCGGGGGCAAATAGGAGCATCATCGCTAAGAATATGGAAATTGGAGTCAGATGTGGCTTCACACACAGATTTCGATAAGAACTAGATGTGTGGCTTGGAAACGCTGTTCACTCTGAATCTCCTTTCTTATCCATAAAATGATGAGTTCACGTTTTCTAAATAGGATTGAGGTGATGATTAAATGAGATAATTCATGAAAGGTAACCCATGTGTATTCCTGAGCACGGGGCCTGGTTCATAGTCAGTGTTTGAAAAGTAGTGAGTATTAACAGAATCAAAACAGAAAGGAGAAAGGCCAGCAAAAGTTTTTTAAAAAAAAAGAAGAAAGAAAGAAACCTCACTGTGGTCACAGCAGTGCTTATGACCAGGAAGTTCTAGGAGGTGAAGGGGGTCACAAAGACTGGGGCTCCAAGATACCTGGAAGCACATAGCTTCAGTTTATATTGTCAATGACACACACACACAGCATATTTTAATCTTTCATATAAGAGAAGGGTGGGTGGATGGCTGCTAGATGTGCTGCCCCCCTCAGGAATAAAGATTCCATTGCCCCACCACACTGGGGGTTCCTTCTAGCCGAAGAGAGCCACCTTGCTCAGAGCCACAACCCTCCCCTGTGGTCCACATCCAGTGACTGTTGGTGCAGAGGTGCCGGCTGAGGAGCTATCCACAACTCTGAAGGGTTGAGTCCATCTTCAGAAATTGCCACAGGGTCGACTGAAGCTTCATTTAGATGGCATCACATCTCAGTTTCTCCTTCTACTCAATCCTGTTTCCTTCCTTTCCCTTCCACAAGTGTTGAACCCAAGGACACTCTGTAATAAATTTCCTGCATGGTAATGTCCATCTTAGTGTCTGCTTCCTGGAGGACATGTAGCTCTTGGCACAAGGTGGTAGTGTAGGTATTAAAATGATCACAGGTAATGAATTTGTATGGTGTATGTGGAAGGAAATAAACTAGCTGGTGCTGGTTTCCACCAGTGGAGAAAAATGAAGGAAATACTAACTTTAAAGACAATTGAATTGGGTGACTTTTCTAACTCAGTTGAGACTTTAGAAAAAAGATAAGCTGGGGTGAAAGGCTGAGGTTCTCCTTAGTAGCCTATAAAGAAGCTCTCATGTCCTTCAAGAGAAGAGCTGAGAAAGTTGAGGACAAGGCCCAGGAACTAGCATTAGAGTAGCCAAATTTCAATGGAGGTTAAACTCTCAGCCTAGACAGATCTGCTATGCCAAGGTCAAGGCCCTGCTTGGGTAAAAATAAGACTCTGACATGTGGTATGGGCACACTTGGGTAGATTACCACTCCCCACCCCTATCTCGAATCACCAGATTCCCACGAGCCCTACAGAAGTAGTCTGCCCATCCCTAGTCAAGGGTAGTACTCTTCTCTTGTTCAAAGGCAGTACAGAAGTTTTTTTTCTTACAAGACAGCATATGCCAAAGTCAGGACCTGGCCCAACCCTACTGACCCACTCGGCCACTAGGTCTATAACTATAAGTTGCAGCAAACACAGCCAGAGACATGGTGGGCGTGAGAAGGGAGGAAAGAGACTATATCCCAAAGGAGCTACAGGACCTAGTCCTCCTTTATAAACATGCACTGGAAGATTATAGATAGGATTGGTTTCTGAGGGTGCTAGAATATTGTTGAGCACAGAGTTTATCAATTTGAGAGACTCTTCTAGGATTATGTTATTTAAAATTCTGGGCAAGAAACACCAAGAGATGGTGCAAACACAATCCTAGGGTGGCTCTTAAAAGCATGGAAAAAGTGATAGCTCACACTAAGTGGGAAAAGAAACACCAGAGTTGTCATGGCAGCTGGTAGACAAAGGAAATAAAAGGCTGAGAGAAGTACACAAGCCAGAGTACATATACTGTGTAAGGCTGGAAATGCCATTACAGAATTATTATGCTTACTGATAATAGGGCGTCCCCCAGCCCCACACCCACATGCACACTATAGAGGACAGGTGGTGGTACTTAACCATCTGAAGCCATTGACATTTGGGTTTTAGGCTACTATGAACAAAGCTACTATGAATATTCATGCACCGTTGTCTTTCTGTGGACAAGTGTTTTCATTTCTTGTTGGTATTTACTTAGGAGTAGAGTGATGGGTCATATGGCAAATATAAGTTTAACTTTATAAGGAACTTCCAAATCGTTTTCCAAAGTGGTTGTACCATTTTCTATTTGCACCAGCAATATATGAGAGTTTCAGTTGCTCTATATTCTCACAATTGGGTAGTCTCAGTTTTTGTTTCTAGCCATTCTATGGATTTATAATAACATGTCATGATTTAACTTGTATTTCCCTGATGACTAGAAATGTTGTGCATCTTTTCATATATATATTGGCCATCCTTATATATTTTTTATTTGAAGGATCAAATTATCAGTCCAATTTAAAAACTGGGTTTTTATCTTCTGATTATCAAACTGTAAATGTTCTTTATATATTCTGGATGCAAGTCCTTCATCAAATATATGTAAAGAATATATTTTCTATCAGTCTGTTGGCTTGTCTTTTCCATTTTCTTAATGGTGATATTTGAAATACAGAAATGTGTAATATTTATAGAGTCCATTTATTAATCTTTTCTTTCATATTTTGTGCTTTTGTGTTATATCAAAGAAATCTTTGTCTACCCAAAGTTTGTGAAGATATTTTCCTATGTATTGTAGCAATTTTATAATTTTCATTTTTACGTTTCAGTTTATATTCAGTGCAGTTACCTTTTGCACTTGGCGTGAACTAAGAGTTGAGGTTCATACTTTTTCGTAAGGTTATCCAATTGTTCAAGCACTACTTATTGAAAAGACAATCTTTTTGCCATTGAATTATTTTGGCACGTTCAAATTCTTTAATAAATACAGGGCTATTAAAAATGTCTCTTTCTTTTTATGTTAGTTTTGTAGCTGTGTCTTTCAAGGAATTTGTCCATTTCACCTTAAGTTGTCCAATTTATTACATAAATTTGTTCAGAATAGTCCCCTTTTATTCTTCTAATGTCTTATAGTGAAGTTCCTTCTTTCATTCCTGATTTTGATCATTTGTATCTTCTTTTCTTGGCTGGTCTGATTAGAAGCATAATAATTTTTCAAAGAACCAGATTTTGGTTTCGTTGATTTTTTTACCTATAAATTATGTTTTCCATTTCGTGATTCCATTCATATTTTTATTATTTCCTATACTCTACTTACTTTGGGCTCAATTTGTTATTCTTTTTCCGAGCTTCTTCATGTGGAATCTTGCATTATTGATTTTAGACTTTTATTCTTTTCTAATATAAGCTCTTAAAGCTCTAAATTACCCTCTAACCAGTGCTTTATGTACATCCTACAAATTATGATGTGTTGCATTTTCATTATTTTCATTATTCAGGTAAAATATGTCCTAATATTCCTTGTGATATATTGTATAATACATGGGTTATTTATAAGTGTGCTGTTTGATTTACAAATATTTGTGCTTTTTCAGTATCTCTTTGTTACTGATTTCTAATTTTTTCTGTTGTGTTCAGAGAACACGTTCTATATGATTTCAATGCTTTAAATTTCTTCAGACTCTATATAGTCCAGTATATGGTCTATTTTGGTGAGTGATCCATGTGCATCTGAAAATAATATATATTCTGTTGTTTTGGGGTGGAATGTTCTATAAATGTTCTATAACTGTCTAGATCAAGTTGGTTGATATTGTTGTTTCATTCTTCTACATTTTTATGGAATTTTCTTTCTATTCTACCAACTACTGAGAGAAGAGAATTGAAATTTTCCACGTATTATTGTGAGTTTATTTCCAGTTTCAATTCTGTCAGTTTTTGCTTTGTGTATTTTTTGAAACTGTGACTGAGTACATACACATTTATGATTATTATTTCACATTTATGGTAAAGTGACTCAGTTATCATTATGAGATATTTCTCTATCTCTAGTAGCATTTCTTGTCCTGAAGTATCACTCTCGTTTTCATAAAATAAATCTTTGCCAGGTATAAATTTTTTATCCTTTTATTTTAACTTACCAGGGTTTTAAAAATTTATTTATAGTAGGTTTCTTGCAAATAGTTGGATTTTGCTGCACCCTCATTCATTCTATTGAGTGGTTTTTGTCTTGCTCTATTATTAACTACATTGGGATTTGCCACATAAATGACACTAAACCAAGGGAGATAGTAATTGCTCTATAACATTGACTGCAATAAATATGATGTACCTATTTTTCCAAAAATAGTTATATCAAGTTAGTTCTTCTCTCAACAAGGTTGATAAGAATGCCAATCTCTCTTTCTTTTTATGGCCCTTCTGACCCAATGGTCAGGGGAAAAAGTGAAGACTGTTGGTTCTTAGTCACTTTTGGATGCCATTGTCATTGGTCTTTGCCCAGGCCCACAGCCTCCGGTGGCAGGCTGCCAGGTTTGGTGAGACTTGGTTATTTCCTCCCCCATTGCTGAGCTCAGACATGGGCCCTCCACAGGAGACTGCAAAGTCAAGATGTTAGTGCTTGCCTTGGGTATCCAGGCACCCATCTCTACCAGTGATTCTACCATCTCTAGTGAGCTTCATCAGAATGAACCAGAACATCTTCTCTTCTACCTCTAAAGCGCCGATCCCTTATCATCTTTCTCTTCAAATTAGCCAGTCTTGTAAATTTTGGCTTCTGCAGTGCAGGGGAGAAAGTTGGGGATGGGTGCAGAGAAAAGGAAATATTTTCTGGTTTCTTTTCTCCAAGAAGAGTTTCTAGCTTCCCAGAAAAGGAAAGAAAAACAAAACAAAACAATGCACAAGACACCAAATGAATCTCTCAACAGTTCAGCTGTTACATACTCAAATTAAACAAAGTCATAAGTCATTCTTCACTGAGTCTTCAGAAAATGTTTAGTAAGACTGAGCAGGGACAGAACTCTTTTTATGAAAGCTTCCAACGCAGGCTAAGTAGGCCTGAGTCCCATGTGTCCTGTCCAAGAATTGCAGGAATGACTGTGCTGATGACCAGGGGTGGGTGGAATAGTGCTGAGATCTAAAGTCTGCCCTTTTTTCACCCAGGAAAAGCCTGTATGTGCAACTCTCCTACTCTTGTCTACTTCTCTCTCTAGTGAATGAACTGTGTGTTCAGTGTTATTCAACTTCATCGAGCCCTTGTGTTTAAGATCTTAATAGGGAAGAAAACATGAAGAAAAAGAAAGACCGTCCCAGTGTTTGTAGAGGATGGAGAAAAACAGCTGCAAAACGGAATATGTCTTAGTTGGCTTTCTGTCTTCAAAAGGACATAAAATGAAACAGGGAAGATGACCATCTATGTTTGGCAGCCCTCATTCAAGCAGTATTGAACTTCTATGTGCAAAAGACTGCACTACAAACCTGCATATGTAAAGTGCTTAGCACAGTATCTAGCTAAGTAAATGCTAGCTGTTAGCATTACTATTAATACTGACAGCAGTTTTCTTTTACTCTCTCTTCTATAACGTTTTGAGAGAAATTGTAGCCAAGGTAAGAATCTGATTTGCACTAACTGCCTGTCCTCGCTCTTAGGCTATAAGCTCTGTTGACTAGGAATTATCATGGGAAGGAGAGCGATGTAAAAAACAAGAAAGAAAAAGAAAAAACAGGTTTCCTTTTCGAGGTGTTAATTTATTTTCCCTTTTTGAAACTGGAGCAGGAATCAGACAGCTAACCATCATTAGAACTGTGCTCATTCCCTAAGAATGAATATGCTGTAAGAGCTTGTTTGAATACTCTGTTTTAACAATGGACTGTTTTAGTATACTATTTCTGGCAAAATAAAAAAAAAAACTATTTTAAAGAGATAAATCAAGAACTGTTTCACGGTTGAAACTGAAAAATACCTATCATTCTCTTTAAAAAGAGATTTTGGGGCTTCCCTGTGGCGCAGTGGTTGAGAGTCCGCCTGCCAATGCAGGGGACACGGGTTCGTGCCCCGGTCTGGGAAGATCCTACATGCCGCGAAGCGGCTGTGCCCATGAGCCATGGCCGCTGAGCCTGTGCGTCCGGAGCCTGTGCTCCGCAACGGGAGAGGCCACAGCAGTGAGAGGCCCGCGTACCGCAAAAAAAAAAAAAAAAAAGAGAGATTTTGAATGCTGCTAAAAACCACATGCTGGAGGTGAAGAAATACTTTGCATAGCTAGCATCCACTATAGGACTGTGTTATATAATGCAGAGGAAATGAAATATCTAATTATAGCTTAAGACCATTTTTGGCCTCTAGTTAGAGGGCTAGTTTTTCCTAAGATACCTGGTAGTTAGTACAGCTAGGTGCCATTCTAGGACTCCACTCAGCCTATGACCCCTATAACCCTAGGTAGCTTCTTATCCACTGCAGTCACTCTTTAACTTTTTTATCCTGGTAAATTCATCTTTTTAAAGAAACCAAAGGATCAGAGACTGTGGCAGCAGCTATTCCTGCTTAAAAAAGAAAATAAAGGGAAAAGGAAAAAATGTTGCTAATTTTCCATCTTCTGTTTCTCCCTCACAGTCCGTATGCTGTAATCTTCTCTTCCTATCTATTATAAGAACGGCTAACATTTATACAGTGTTTACTGTCCCCCAGCCCCATGCTAAGTGCTTTATACTGCTTAGCTCATTTAATCTTCACAACACACCCATAAGGTAGGCAATATTTTTATCCCCATTTGAAGCACAGAGGGGCTAAGGGAGTTACCTAAATTTACACAGCTAGGTAATGGCAGAGCCAGGACTTGAATCCAAGCAGATAGGCTCTTGAGTTTATGTTCATTTTTCCCCCAGCTTTATTGAGATATGATTGATGTATAACATTGAGGGAATTTAAGGTGTACAATGTGATGATTTGATATATTTATATGTTACATAATGATCATGACCATAGTGTTAGCCAACACCTCCATCATGTCATATAACTGCCACTTCTTTTCTTGTGGTGAGAACATTTAAGATCTACTCTCTCAGCAACTTTCAAGTGTACTTAATACAGTATTGTTAACTATAATCACCATGCTGCACATTAGATCCCCAGAACTCATTCATCTTATAACTGGAAGTTTGTACCCTTTGACTGGCATCTCCCCATTTCTGCCACCCCCCAGTCCATTCTACTTCCTGTTTCTATGAGTTTGGCTTTTTTTAGATTCCACATGTAAGTGATATCATACAGTATTTGTCTTTGTCTGACTTATTTCACTTAGTATAATACCCTCAAGGTTTATCCAAGTTATTGCAAATGAAGAATTTCCTATTTCTTCTGAGTGATATTCCATTATATGTATATAAACAACATCTTCTTCATCCATACATTGATGAACACAAGTTGTTTCCATATCTTGTGATATTCCATTATATATATATACACACACACATATGTATATACATACACACACATCTTCATCCATACATTGATGGATACTTAAGTTGTTTCCATATCTTGGCTATTGTGAATAATGCTGCAGTGAATATGGGAGTGCAGATATCTCTTCAAGATCCTGTTTTCATTTTCTTTGGGTATATACACATAAGGAGGATTGCTGGATTGTATGGTAGTTCTATTTTTCGCTTTTTGAGGAACCTCCATACTATTTTCCATGGTGGCTATACCAGTTTACATTCCCACCAACAGTGCACAAGTGTTCCCTTTTCTCTACATTCTTCCCCGACACTTATCTCTTGAATTTTGATGGCAGCCATCTAACAGGTATGAGGTGATACCTCACTATGCTTTTTATTTGCATTTCCTGGATGATTAGTGACGTTGAGCACCTTTTCATGTACCTGTTGGCCATTTGTGTATCTTCTTTTTTTTATTTTGAATTTTTATTTTAACTATTCAGGTCCTTTGCCCATTTTAAAATCAGATTATTTGGGTTTTGGCCATTGAGCTGTATGAGCTCTTTATATGTGTTGGGTATTAACTCCTTATCAGATATATGATTTGCAAATATTTTTCTCCCAGTCCTTAAGTTGCCTTTTCATTTTGTTGGTTGTTTCTTTTGATGTAGTTGCACTTATTAATTTTTGTTGTTGTGCTTTTGAGGTTATATCAAAAAAAAATTTTTACTAAGACCAATGTCAAGGGGCTTTTTACCCATGTTTTCTTCTGGGAGTTTTATGGTTTCAGGCCTTATGTTTAAGTTTTTAACTCATTTCAAGTTAATTTATTTATTTTTTTAGATTAAAATTTTTTTTAGGGCTTCTCTGGTGGCACAGTTGTTGAGAGTCTGCCTGCCGATGCAGGGAACACGGGTTTGTGTCCCGGTCCGGGAAGATCTCACATGCCACAGAGTGGCTAGGCCCGTGAGCCATGGCCGCTGGGCCTGCACATCCAGAGCCTGTGCTCCACAACGAGAGAGGCCACAACAGTGAGAGGCCCGCGTACTGCAAAAAAAAAAAAAAAAAAATTTATTGAAGTATAGTTGATTAACAATGTTGTGTTAGTTTCAGGTGTACAGCAAAGTGGTTCAGAAATACATATATATATATATATAGTTCTCTGTGCTATACAGTAGGTCCTTGTTGGTTATCTATTTTATATATAGTATTGTGTATATGTTAATCCCAAACTCCTAATTTACCCTCTCTCTCCCCTTTCCCCTTTGGTAACCATAACTTTGTTTTCCATGTCTGTGGGTCTATTTCTGTTTTGTATATAAGTTCATTTGTATCATTTTTTATATTCCACATGTAAGTGATATGTGATATTTGTCTTTGTCTGGCTTACTTCACTTAGTATGATAATCTTTAGGTCCATCCATGTTGCTGCAAATGGCATTATTTCATTCTTTTTTATAGCTGAGTAATATTCCATTGTATATATATAGATACCACAACTTATTTATCCATCCATCTATTGATGGATCTGTTGCTTCCATGTCTCGGCTATTATAGGTAGTGCTGCAATGAACATTGAGGTGCATGTATCTTTTCAAATTATGGTTTTCTTCAGATACATGCCCAGGAGTGGGAATGCAGGATCATATGGTAGCTCTATTTTTAGTTTTTTAAGGAATGTCCCTACTGTTCTTCATAGTGGCTGTACGAATTTACATTCCCACCAACAGTGTAGGAGGGTTCTCTTTTCTCCATACCCTTTTCGGCATTTATTACTTGTAGACATTTGGATGATGGCCATTCTGACCTGTGTGAGGTGATACCTCACTGTAGTTTTGACTGGCATTTCTCTAATTATTAGCAATGTTGAGCATCTTTTCATGTGCCTTTTGGCCATTGGTATGTCTTCTTTGGAGAGATGTCTATTTAAGTCTTCTGCTTATTTTTTGATTGGGTTGTTTGGGGTTTTTTTTATATTGAGCTGTATGAGCTGTTTGTATATTTTGGAGATTAATCCCTTGTTGGTTGTGTTGTTTGCAAATATTTTCTCCCATTCTGTAGGTTGTCTTCTCATTTTGTTTATAGTTTCCTTTGCTGTGCAAAAGATTTAATTAGGTCCCATTTGTTTATTTCTGTTTTTATTTTCATTACTCTAGGAGATGGATTGAAAAGATATTGCTGTGATTTATGCTTGTGTTCTGCCTGTTTTCCTCTAAGTGTTTTATAGTATACGGTTTTACATTTAGGTGTTTAATACATTTTGAGTTTAATTTTGTGTATGGTGTTAGAGAATCCTCTAATTTAATTCTTTTACATGTAGCTGTTTTCCAAGGACCACTTATTGAAAAGACTGTCTTTTCTCCATTTTATATTCTTGCCACTTTTGTCGTGGATTAATTGACCATAGGTGTGTGGGTTTATTTCTGGGCTTTCTATCCTGTTCCATTGATTTATATTTCTGTTTTTGAGCCAGTACCATACTGTTTTGATGACTATAGCTTTGTAATTTAGTCTGAAGTCAGGGAGCGTGACTCCTCCCTCTCTGTTTTTCTTTCTCAAGATGGCTTTGGCTATTCAGAGTCTTTTGTGTTTCCATACAAATCAAAAAATTTTTGTTCTTGTTCTGTGAAAAATGCCAGTGATTATTTGATAGGGATTGCAGTGAATCTACAGATTGCCTTGGGTAGTGTGATTTAACAATATTGATTCTTCCAATCCAAGACCACGGTCTGTCTTTCCATCTGTTTGTGTCCTCTTTAATTTCTTTCATCAGTGTCTTACAGTTTTCTTTTTAAAGTACAGGTCTTTTCCCTCCTTAGGTAAATTTATTCCTACGTATTTTATTCTTTTCGATGGGATTGTTTCCTTAATTTCTCTTTCTGATTTTTCATTGTTAGTGTATAGAAATGCAACAGATCTCTGTGCATTAATTTTGTATCCTGCAACTTTACTGAATTCATTGATGAGTTCTAGTAGTTTTCTGGTAGCATCTTTAGGATTTTCTATGTATAGTATCATGTCATCTGTAAACAGTGACAATTTTACTTCTTCCCTTTTAATTTGAATTCCTTTTATTTCTTTTTCTTCTCTGATTGCTATTGCTAGAACTTCCAAACCTATGTTGAATAAAAGTAAGGAGAGTGGACATCCTTGAGAGGAAATGCTTTCAGCTTTTCACTGTTGAGTATGATGTTAACTGTGGTTTTGTCATATATGGCCTTTATTATGTTGAGATATGTTCCCTCTATGCCCACTTTCTGGAGACTTTTTATCATAAATGAGTGATGAATTTTGTCAAAAGCTTTTTCTGCATCTATTGAGATGATCATATGGTTTTTGTTCTCCAATATCTTAATGTGGTGTATCACACTGATTGATTTGCATATACTGAAGAATCCTTGCATCCCTGGGATAAATCCCACTTGATCATGGTGTATGATCCTTTTAATGTATAGTTGGATTCAATTTGCTAGTATTTTGTTGAGGATTTTTGCATCTATATTCATCAGTGATATTGGCCATAATTTTCTTTCTTTTGTGGTATCTTTGTCTGGTTTTGGTATCAGGGTGATGGTGGCCTCATAGAATGAGTTCAGAAGTGTTCCATACTCTGCAATTTTTTTGGAATAGTTTCAGAAGGATAGGTGTTAATTCTTCTCTAAATGTTTGATAGAATTCACCTGTGAGGCCATCTGGTCCTGGACTTTTGTTTGTTGGAAGTTTTGAAATCACAGTTTCAATTTCAGTACTTGTGATTGGTCTGTTCATATTTTCTATTTCTTCCTGGTTCAGTCTTGGAAGATTGTACCTTTCTAACAATTTGTCCGTTTCTTCAAGGTTGTCCATTTTATTGGCATAGAGTTGCTTGTAGTAGTCTCTTATGGTCCTTTGTATTTCTGTGGTGTCAGTTGTAACTTTTCCTTTTTCATTTCTAATTTTGATTTGGGTCATCTCCCTTTTTCTCTTGATGAGTCTGGCTAAAGGCTTATCAATTTTGTTTATCTTTTCAAGAAACCAACTTTTAGTTTCATTGATCTTTTCTATTGTTTTCTTCATCTCTATATCATTTATTTCTGCTCTGGTCTTTATGATTTCTTTCATTCTAGTGACTTTGGGTTTTGTTTGTTGTTCTTTCTCTAGTTGCTTTAGGTGTAAGGTTAGGTTTTTTATTTGAGATTTTTCTTGTTTCCTGAGGCGAGCTTGTATTGCTATAACCTTCCCTCTTAGGACTGCTTTTGCTGTGTCCCATAGGGTTTGGATGTTTTTGTTTTCATTTTTCTGTAGGTATTTTTTGATTTCTTTTTTGATCATTTCAAGTTAACTTTTGTGAATGGTGTAAGAGAGGGGTCAAATTTCATTCTTCTGCATGTGGTTATCCAGTTTTCCCAACACCATTTATTGGAGAGATTATCCCTTCCCCATTGAGTATTCTTGGCTCCCATGTCAAATATTAGTTGACCATATATGTAAGGGTTTATTTCTGGTCTCTCAGTTCTGTTCCATTTGTCTATGTGTCTATTTTTATGCCAGTGCCATATTACTTTGATTACTATAACTTTGTAATATAGTTTGAAAGCAGGTAGTGTGATTCCTCCAATATTTATATTGTTTCTCAGGATGGCTTTGAATATTTGTGGTCTTTTATGTTTCCATATGAATTTTAGAATTGTTGTTGTTGTTTTATTTCTATAAAAATACCATTGAAATTTTGACAGGGATTGTACTGAATCTATAGATAGTTTAGATGGTATGGAGTCTATGTTCTTAATGATTAAGCTCTGGTAGTTTTTTGTGATAAATACCAGAGCTGAAAGGGAACTTAGAAATTAATTACTTCAAACCCCTCATTTTACAGATTCAACTGAAGTATGGTTAAAGTATTGCTGTTTACTATTTGTCCTATCCTGGATCAAATTTAGGCGTCCCAAGTTTCATCCTGTTTACTTTACATCATCACTGAACTAAAGCAGAGTATAAGTGAGACTCCCAACTGTGCTGGTTATCTGCCAGTCATTCCAGATGCACATTCCATCCTGCTTACTACCCAGGAAGCTGACTTACATAGGCTGACCAATGGACTCCCTTGCTCTGTGGATTCTAGTAGGGTTTGACCGGTTTGGGGGCAATAGCAGGAGATTCAGGAAGGAGGGTGAAGCTAGAGTATTTATTCTAACAAGCTGTATAGTTATTTATTACTGCTTAACAAACTACCCCAAATTTAGTGGTATAAAATTACCATTTTATTAGGCTCACTAATTTTGTGGGTCAGGAATTCAGACAGAGCATAGTGAGGATGGCATGTCTCTGCTCCACTACGTTTAGGGTCTTATCTGGGACTCAGCTGTTAAGGTGGCTTCACAGCTGGGAGCTTATTATCTAAAGACATGTTCACTCACGTGCCTAGCTGCTGATGTTAGTTATTGGCTGGGACTTCAGTTGAATGTACGGCCAAAATACCTCCATATAGCCTCACCATTGCCCTCTCCACCTGGGTGAGTTTGGGCTTCTTCACAGTACAGCATCTTGGTTCCAGTAATGAGTGTCCCCAAGAAAGCAGATAGAAGTACGTGGCATTTTTATGTTCTAATCTTGGGAGTTGCACAGTGCCACTTCCATCATGCTCTGTTGGTCAAGAGAGACACAAAGCTCTGCCCAGACTCAAGGGGAGGGAATATAGATGCCAACACTTTATGGGAGAAATGTCAAGGTCACATTGTAAGAAAGGCATGTGGGGTAGGAGAGATTTTGCAGTCACCCTTGGAAAATATAATGGGTAACAGATTGAGATGTGAGGACTACATCTGTATACACGAGTATGGCTCAACTGGAAAGGCATGCCTAGAAGGGAAGGAAGTATATTATAGAATTTATGAAAATGTAAAAGAAGTAGTATGTTATACAACTGTTATTCAGGGTACCCCCAGGCCTTAAAAAATAAGTAAATAATTGGATCTAGAACAGAGTTCCTAAAACATCCTCAGTTCTTCCTGTGAAAATGAATGTTCTTGACCATACTGTGTGTCTTCTGAAAGCAGTTCTTCCCTCCCTGCTCCTCTCTCTCTCTCTCTCTCTCTCTCTCTCTCTCTCTCTCTCTCTCTCTGGAAGAGGATATTGTGAGGACAGTATGGGTGGGGAGATCTCTTGGGGCAGGAAAGAAATTGCTCAGTGTTTCTCCTTTTACAGCAGCAGTAATCTTGCCACCATATGCAACATAGTCTTTAGGAGGGCAGGAAGGTGGGATCTACTTCTGGAG
This sequence comes from Aethalodelphis obliquidens, assembly GCF_003676395.1. Classification (NCBI taxonomy): domain Eukaryota; kingdom Metazoa; phylum Chordata; class Mammalia; order Artiodactyla; family Delphinidae; genus Aethalodelphis; species Aethalodelphis obliquidens. Next base: position 5,611,154 of record NW_020838003.1, on the reverse strand, counting down.
TAATGCTAGAAAGAAATTTAGTGCTGTTTCCATAAAGATTTTCAGAGGGTCTTTGATAAATATGAAAATGCTGAAAACAAGGTTCCACAAATATATATACCTCACTCTAGTCATGGGATCATAGAAGCAAAAAGAGACCTTAGAACCTATTTATGGCCCAGCCCCATTATTTTGCAGGCATGGAAACTGGAAATGAGAGGTTAAGTGGCACACCTAAGTTCTACACTACTTGGACTTCTGCCATTTGTGACAAATTTGAAATAAGTCCCGACTCAAACCCCCCACTCTTCTCAGAGGTATATATTTTAAATTAAACTTTGTATTTTGAGATAATGGTAAATTCACATGTAGCTATAAGAATAATAGAGATCTTATGTTGTCCAGTTTCTCCCAATGTTAATATCTTGCAAAACTATAGTGCAATATCATAAGCAGGATATTAACACTGATACAGTCAAGATACAGAACATTTCCATCACTGCAGGGGCCCCTTATGTTGCCCTAAAAATAGCCACACATACTTCTTCCTGCTCCACCTCCTCCTTAGCCCCTGGTAACCACTCATTTGTCCTCCATTTTTATAATTTGTCATTTAAAGAATCTTACGTAAGTGGATTCATCCAGCATGTAAGCTTTTGGGATCAGCTTTTTCCACTCTGCATAATTCTCTGGAGATTCATTCAGGTTGTTGTGTATCAGCAATTTGTTCTTTTTATCACTAAGTAGTATTCCAAGGTGTGAATGTACCACTGTTTAACCATTCACCAGTTGAAGAACATCTGGGTTGTTTCCAGTTTCATGCTGTTACAAATAAAGTTATTATAAACATCATATTCAGGCTTTTGTGTGTAAACATAGTATTCATTTGTTTGGGATAAATGACCAGGAGAGCAATTGCTGGGTTGCATGGTAGTTGCATATTTAGTTTTTTAAAGAAACTGCCAAACCATTTTCCAGAGTGGCTGTATCATTTGACATCCCCACCAGCAATGTATGAGTCATCTAGCCTCTCCATATCCCCACCAGCATTTGGTGTCATAGCTATTTTTCACTTTAGCTGTTCTAATAGGTGTGTAGTGCTATCTCTTTGTGGTTTTAATTGGCATTTCCCTGTAGCCTAATGATGTTAGGCATCTTTTCATATGCTTATTAGCCATCTGTTTCTCTTCTTTGGTGAAGTGTATCACAAGTATATTTTTAAATGTTTAATATGAGCAAAGTCTATCTGCCCACTCTCCCACCCATCCTTAGGGTCTTGTTTGCCAAGGTTCCAGTCCCTATGTTCACGAAAGGAAACCAACTTGCCCACCATTTTCCAGCCCCACTGCCCTCTGTCAGCATCTTTAGCATGTCAAACTCTTCATATTTGACCAGCAAACACAATGACTCTACGACCAATCTGCTTGTTTCCCCATGTGTCTGGCTCTTCTCAACTTTGAATCTTGGCTTAAAGGCCACTTCTTCAGAAAGGTCTCCCTTGACTTCCTTAAGTTGGTCCTATTGTAACTCTGGTTTCCCTCCCCTTATGTTTACCCCAGTTTGCAGTTTCACTTATCTGTTTGCTTGTCACTGTCGTCACTTACATCATCTTATATAAACTGCATCAGGCCAGGGACCTTGTGTCTTTTCTCACTTGAAGCCTCAGCATCTGGGCTAAGTGACAACTATGTAACAAATCCACAGGTTTGGTGAATGACTGGGTACATTTCAGTGCCACTTTATCCAGGTTTCAAGTTACCACAGACTTTTCCCCCTTTAATGTAGTTTCTATCATTTCCCTTTTTTATTTACCTATGATCATCATGATCACCATCCTTAGGATTAAGCTAAGACATACATATTTTACCATGTAAAACACTCAATAATATGAAGGTCTATTTTAGATTGAGTTGGCATTTGGTCATTAAACGTATTTCATGAATATTTAACATAGAAAAATTTTATTTAGTGTATTACTGTGTGTTATCTGGTGCATGATCCAATTTCATAAAATAAAAATGTTTATGTATGATTGAAGTATATAGGAATATACACTAAAGTAGTGTTGTGGGCTGAATTGCATCCCCCCAGATTTATATGTTGAAGTCTTAACCCCATTACCTCAGAATGTGGCTGTATTTGGAGAGGTAGATGAGGTTATTAGGGTGGGCCCTAAACCGATATGACTGGTGTCTTTATAAGAAGAGGAAATTTAGACACAGATACACACAGAGGGAGGACCACATGAAGACCCAGGGATAAGACAACCATTTACAAACCAAAGAGAGGCCTCAGAAGAAACCAAACCTGCCAACACATTGATCTTGGACTTCTAGCCTCCAGGACTGTGAGAAAATTAATTTCTGTTATTTAAGTCACTCAGTCTGTGGTATTTTGTTATGGCAGCCCTAGCAAACTGATGCAAATAGTAACAGCAGCAATATGTGACGGTAGAATTGTGGGAATTTTCTGTTTGATCCTCTGCATTTTTAAATTTCTATAAAATTATCTACTAATTTTGTCACTAAAATTATTTTAATCCTACCCCACCCTGAGCTGATAGATGGAGCTGGTTTGAGATGAAACTAATGATAACATAATAAATGAAGAAGGAACAAGTTGGCTAATTAATCCCCCTCTTGTCATTGAGGAATATGGAAATAAAAATCAAATTCATAGTTGAAGTTGACTGAATCTTAGTCAAAGGAAAGTGTACTGAATGGTTGGTCCTCTGACCAGACCATGATCATCCAGGCAAGAAGGCCTGCAGCCCTTACCTGGAAGTGGAACTTCAGAGTGGCCCATGGCACAGTCTCCAGGGACTATACATGGGTCTTCCAAAGCTTTGATCTGAGACTCACAGAACAAATTAACCACATACATTCCTTACTAGTTACTGGAAACAAATTCCAGACCAGGCTGTCCACGCCAAGAGGGACGATGGACATTGGCTCTGGAAGTCAGCCAGGCAGTAGAGTGTGTGGGACTGATGCATTCAACCTCTCACCTCATTAACAGGGTCATTTTGTTCATACATCTTCTTTCATCCCCTTGAATAAACATAACTGGCCAAGAGTAGCCAAATATGATCAGATAAAATCTGTTGGACTCAAGGACCTTCATCAACCGGGCCAATCCTCATTTCACAGGGGAGAAAACCAGGACCCCAAAATGCTCAGAGTAGTGTTCACAGCACTCACACCTGTGTGTCCAGAATATTTATAGCAGTCTACCTCAGTCTGAAGTTAGAGATAAAGATTCCTCGGAGACCTACCAAGCCTAAAATTTCTCATGCTACAAACAGCACTTTGGATTCCCTTGCCAGGCCTTGTCTAATATCTCAAAGGGAAATACATTTAAGGGATGTTCCAAAGTTAACTGTTTATCTTATGACATTGGGCTAGAAGCTAAAATCCTATCAGTACTACATCTGGAAAATATAAAGAGATTGATTAACAGTTGGAGAAATCTGTACTATATCACTGAAAAGTAACTCAATCTCACCAGTGAATACTTTTCAATAATTACTCTTTTGATAAATTGTTTCCTCTCTTCAGTGTGCAGGGATACAGATATTTGTTTTACAGTACTTTGAAACTAATAAAGTAGGGAGCAGATTCATTTGAGAATCAGGTCCAAAGGATTAAATATGCACTTAATTATATTTCTATCATATATACTCTATTAGACCTTAACCAAATGCCTGTGCACTACAAACTTATTTACTTATTTTATTACAGTATAGTTGATTTACAATATTGTGTTTCAGGTGTACAGCAAAGTGATTCAGTTATACATACATACATTTTTTTTCAGATTCTTTTCCATTATAGCTTATTATAAGATACTGAATATAGTTCCCCATGCTATATAGTAAATCCTTGTTGTTTATCTACAAACTTTTTAAGAAATAAAATTGGATGGGACAGTCTGTCCTCAAGGAGAGCTCAATCTGGTGAAAGAATTAGACACAAGAGATGCTGACTTGAACAAGAATAACAGAAAATGTTACTCTGCTCTCCCTACTACCTGTTCTGCAGAACATTTGCTTCCTTGTACCCTAGAAGTATCTAGGACAGGTCTCCCCAATAACTTTTCTGGTAAATCCTAAATAATAAAGTCCTCTGGTTACGTCTAAAGGAAAAAAAGTCTTCTTTCAGTAATTCATTCCCTGTCAAAACACCAAATTTCATTTTAAGGTAAAGACTCCCCTTCCTGGCAGTTTATCCATCTCCCTCCTGGGGACCTGCTATTCCTCTACCACTTGCTAGGCTGCCTCTGGCTCCTGTTAGGCTAGAGCCTAAGGTGGGGGCCAGAGGTTTGCTCAGAGGCAGGCATGGGTTTGGCTGGCACTCAGGTGATCTTGGGCCAGAGCAGGTGTCTGGTTGACAGTATCTTCCATGGGTTGTTTGGAGGCCCCCACTGGGAACTGCAAAGGAACTTCCAGTGACATGGGTGATGCCCTTTCTTCAGGGTGCCTGCTTATATCTCCTCTCTCAAACTCCGGGAATTGGATGGTCCATCTCTCAGTTGGGATAGCCATCCCTTCAGGGAAGTCCTTTTCAATAGCATTTGCAATAGCTCTCAGCTGACTCTCTCCATCAGGACCCACAGGACCACTGAGCTGTGAAGGGACAGACTGCTGGCTTCTAGGGCAGCCTGGTTGAACTCTCAGCTCATTACCATTGCTTCTTGCCATTAGCATCTTCAGCAGTGTTTTACTCTGTTCCCCAAATTCCAGGGGATATAGATCAAACTCTCTTAGCTCATCAAAGACCTGATCACTAAGCTTGGGGAAGGGGAAAGAACGCTTCACGTCTCTTCCATGAGGTGGGGAAGGCCCACTGTACTAATAACCCCCTCCTGAGAAATCCTTTGTTTTTCTAGATTACAATTTCTTGACTCAATTCTTAATTCTCACTTCTATGGCCTGGATATAGCCAGGGGATACAATTTGTTTCCAACCAACTCCTCTGGAAGTTCTGCATAGGCAAATACAATACCTGGTAATGCTTTGGATTGTGGGGTTGGTTGCTTTATGGCTCTCACCAAAAAATCAGAGTTCCATCTTGTCATATTAGCAAATATGTCTTTAATGTGAGATAAGTGAATGCTAGAATAGAAACACACAAAAGCTTTTGTAGTAAATAATATTAGTCTACACTAGAGAAGGGGAGGTGTTAGTAAGTTTCTCATAAAGCTGAGGAACTCTCCTAAGCTGAGTTCCAAGAGATAAGAATCCAGAAAAGAGGGAAGAGGATGTTCCAAGTTAGGTCATTTTCAACTGCAAGGTCAATTTGGATTCCTTGGGGCTGTTTGCTACAATAGCTTAGGTGACTCTAATACTCTGCATTTTTACCAAACAAAACAACATTTAACACTATAAAGTGTTCTTTCCCAGAAAAATTGAACCTGAATCTAGAGTCTCTAGTGTAACCTTTTATTTACAGGAAGTACAAGGATAGAGGAATAAGTTAAGTGACACCAGCACAAGGAAACAGATGAATCCAGACTGGGGAACATTCAGAGGAACTGACCCATTTTCTGCAAAAAGACAAGGGGGAAAAGTTGGGAAAAGGGTCAATTGTATATGCAAGAAACACAATAATCAAATGTGACATGTGGACTTTGTAGCTGATGCCAAAGAATTATTAATAATTTTATTAGGTATCATCCAGTATTGTGGTTAAGTAAGAATACATTCTTTCTAAGAGCGGCATACTTAAGTAGGCAAAGGAGAAATGACACAATGCCTGGTACTTACTTTGAACTACTTCAGCGAAGAAAAAGACAAAAGGGATAGTTAAGCGAAGATGGAAAATCTTGATAATTGTTCAGTTTGGGTGATGGGTAAATGTGATTCATTATCCTCTCTAATTTTGTTAATGTTTAATATGTTTTATGATAACATTTGTTTTCAAAGTTCATGTCTTGTGTTTCCATAGTTGGTGGGTTGCTTTTCTCTTGATGATGCTTTCGTTTTGTGGTTCTACTGTGCTGTAGGGCCTCTGAGTTCTTTGCATCTGAATAAGCAGGGGAAGGAGAACAGTGAAATTCACACACTCCTACTAACATTCCATTAGCAAAAATGTGTCACTTGGCTTCATCTAGAACAAAGTAGTTCCTGAGTGCACAGTCACTTCCAGCCTCTACTCTACACTATGAAAGTGGGGCAAAGCTCTTCAGTGGATGGCTCACTGTCTCTGCCACATGCAGATTCCTGGGCTGCAATAACAGGGATTCTGATTTAGCAGGCACGGTGGGCCTCAGCAAGCTGCTTCCTCACCAAGTCCTGCAGGGCGACTCTATGATACAGGGCAGCTCTGAATATTTTCTATTTACTCTCCCAAGCGACATTCCACACTTGCTCACCCTGTGCCCTGCGGGGCAAACCACCAAGGACTGCATCAGGAAGCTTCTTTGCCCTTGGTTCCCAGTGGGGTTCAGGCAAAGGTGAGCACTCAGGAAGGCTGTAAAGAAGGAGGGGATGGAAAGGAGGAGATTGAGGGGAGGTGACTTTGTTCTCAGCTCCCTCTGCAGAATTGCCACCTGGGGTTCTGCCAGCCCTTTCTGTCTCCAGGTTCTGATACGTGTTCCCTCCCATCTCCCCTTCCAGCCTAAGGCCAATATCAGTGCCACACCAGAATATTACTTTATCCATGTGGCTTCTCTATACCTGTCCACACCCTAATAAATATTGCTTTTATTCAATTCACCTCAAATTCCCACCTGTTTCTGCTGGGATCCTGGGTGATACACAGGGGTCTATGGACAACACTGAGAAACACCAGGTCAAGGCAGGATATGCCACAGCCCCTAGGGAACCTGAATGACACATTTGAACTACAAGATGTCTAATGCAGCTAGAGCAAATGTAAGGAGTGAGAGCTGAGAATGTTGAAGTGGGTGGCATCCACGCCACTGAAGGACCATCCCCCCATACTAGACCATTCTGACAGCAGCAGGAAGATTATTCAAGGAGGCTTTGCAGTAACCAAGGTGAGAAATAAGAGTTTCAACTAAAAAGCAGTAAATAGTGAGACCAGAGAAGGAGAAAATCAAGGTCCTATTGTTGGAATCTACCTACAATGTTACTAGAGCTGCACTGGTGGACCAATGAATCCCCAAGCACAGGAAACATTGCCTCTGGAGAGAAAAACAGAGGGGTTAGGTAAAGGAGGATCCTAGTTTTAGGGAAAGTACAAGTTGAAGAGCACTACTGGGACCATAATGTCCCTTATGCCATGAATCTAACCTCTCCATTAACCTCCACATTTATCACCAAAAAGTTATGCTTCAATTTTGGAGGTTCTTTTCCTCCCTAAGAAGAAGATTGCCCATCATAGGATCATTTGTTATAGCAAAGAAAATGGAATTTTTTTTGTACAGTCAGTTTTGCCAGGCTACATTTGTTATGGGAAGTGAGAAATATCTAAAACTAGAAAGACTAAAAACTGTAATGAGAAGTATTATTTGAAAAACAGCGTTGATGATTTAATGTTGCAGAGGCCCAATGCTATAGAGACTTCTTCTAAAGTATTCCTAAAGACATCTAATATACATGCCAAATTGGAAAGAATTCAAGACAGAAATTTTATTTCCTCACTTTCTCTCATTCTCTGCCCAGGAACTAGCATTATTACCTTAAAGCAAAAACCTTGTATTGTTACATATTTGCATAATTATTTTCAACCAGTTGCTTCAGGATATTTTTTTGCTCTTTCTTACGTCTTTCTGCCTAGAGTATCTTACGACTTTTTTAAATAGAATTTAAGGAGCTGGTATGTGAATTTTAGGTAACATTTTACCATCAGGTTTGGCCCTAATCATAAGGCATTAGAGAATATTCAATTTCCTTCATTAATGCAGTGTGGGTTGTTTCATGATAGGGGAAGCACAAGCCTACTTGCCTACTTCCCTTTGTGTTGTGAGTATCATGAGTTCAATAAGATTTTCTAAGTTTCTATGATTCCAAACACTAAAGAAAGTCTTGTCTACTAATCCCTTCTAAGTTATTTCAGTACCAAACTGGGGAGAGGAGTCATGGTACCAGCATCATCTTTCACTGGAATAATGCTTTGTATATTTATTTCAAAATGTTCTACATTTCTCATTTGAAGGTATCTTTTAAACCTTCAGTTTGGCCAGGGTATGTAGCCAAATGGATATATGCTTTTAAAATTCAGGCCATGTTTCAAGTTGGAACTTAATTAGGATTAGAGAAAAAATTCAAACCATGTACTGGATTCACCCACTGGAAATGTCAGTCAACACCTGCCCTACTTACAGCCCATGATGAATGGGCAGCTTTAGGTGATCATGCTTGGTATCACATGGCCAACTAAGTAGACAAAGGTGGACACCCAATGAAAGGGCCACCAACCCAAGGCCTAGGTATTGATACAGTTCATCTTTTCATGCCAGGCCATGTAATAGGTCAGGTTCTTTCTCGGGAATTTGAACTGGGAATTACTACCAAGGGAAGGGGATGAACAGCAGTGGCAGCAGCTGAAAGACCATGAGGTAGAGTTTACTGTTATCTATTTTACAAATCTGAGATAACTATAGCAGCCAGAAGAACCAAAGCAAGATACTATTCTTTGGGAGATTGGAATTGACATGTACACACCACTGTATATAAAATAGATAACTAATAAGAACCTACTGTATAGCACAGGGAATCCTACTTAATACTCTCTAATGCCCTATATGGGAAAAGAATCTAAAAAAGAGTGGATATATATACATGTATAACTGATTCACTTTGCTGTACAGCAGAAACTAACACAACACTGTAAATCAACTATATCCCAATAAATTTTTTTTTAAAAAGATAACATTCTTTTATAATATTTCAGTCCTGTACTGTGTATAAAGGTTTGTTTAACGGTCTAATATGTGATCTATTCTGGAGAATGTTCCATGAGTTCTTGAGAAGAATATGTATTGTGATGTTTTAGGTGCAGTGTTCTGTACTTGTAAGGTCTTGTTGGTTTATAGTATTGTTCTACTATGCCCTTGCCGGCATTCTACCTAATTGTTTTATCCATTATATAAAGGAGGATATTGAAGTTTCCAACTACTATTGTTGAATTTTCTATTTCTCCCTTCATTTCTGTCAGATTTTGCTTCCTGTATTTTAGGGTTCTGTTGTTAGGTATAATTGACCAGTATATCATCCTAAAATGTCCTTCTTTTGCCTTAGTAACATTGTTATCCTAAAGTCTATTTTGTATGATATATAGTCACATCAGCTGTCTCGTGGTTGATGTGTGAATGGCATGGTTTTCTCTATCCTTTTATTTTCAATTTGTACCTTTGAATCTAAAGTATATTTCCTGTAGACAACATATAGCTGGATATTGTTGTTTTTTATCCAGTCTCTGCTGTTAATTAGATTATAAGTATAATTATTGATGTGGCTGGAATCACATCAATTATTTTGATTTTCTTTTTCTTTCTGTCTCATGACTATTTTGTTCCTCTGACCCTCTTTTAATACATTTGGTTTTAAGCAAATATTTTCTAGTGTATCATTTAATTCATTAAAACATTTTTAACTATTAAAAAAATGGGCAATACCTAAAAAAAAAAGCAAAAGGCTTTAGCAGATGGCTTCTGCAAACTATTCAGCCATTCCATTCCCCACAAAAAATCACAAACTGAAATTAGCTTGAGTCAGTCACATTATGTCACCTTGTCTGACCAACTGCCATCTGAAAGTACCTGGTAATTCAAGGACTTCTTGTATTAAATATTCACCCTACCTGTAGAGTATAGGTTTTAAAATATGTGTATAAAACCACATTTAACATTTAAATGGAAAATAAATGAGAAAATATATAATTACTAATCATGGCTTCTGGTCAACTCAAGAGAATCACTGTTATCAAGGCATCCCATCATTTCAGGCAAAAGCAAAGAAACCATATTTGAGATTACTTATGAAAAAACTGTAAATGCTAATAAACTCATACATTCTTCTGTTTGAAGCCTAGCTCATGGACCACAGTACACTTTGGGTTCCCTGGGAAGCAACTCAGAGATGGAGTTTAACATCCAGGATATTTATTAAGAAGCACCCTTGAGATGTAAAAGTATGGAAGGGAGGGGGAGGAAGCCAGATTGAGAGGAGGGAGAGGTCTAGCTATGATACAGGCTGAGAACCAGCCTCAGATGGTCCCACTGGAAAGCTCTGGACCTAGAATGTTCTTCAGAGATGCCCTGAGTTGGGGCCAGATGGCCAGGCCTGTATATGCCCTCACAGATCAGTCATGGGATGTGAGTCATGCTGGGAAGGGACATCCTTATGCTAGATGGGTCTCTACACCTGAGACAATTGCCGAAGGTCCTGACAGCTAAAAAACTGTCTCATAAGGTGACCAACTATCCCAGATTTCCCAGGACTATCCAGATTTCAGCACTGAAAAATCCCAGGCAAACCAGAATAGCTGGTCACCCTACTGTCTGCCAATAGCGCTTTGGCAGCTGAGACAACAAATCTTTCATGGAACTGGTGTGCGTCCATCACAACAGCTTTACTATTCGCTAGGATTTTAGGGACCTCATGCTGGAGTCTAGTATTTGCCAAAGTTCTTAAAAGCTTCAAGTGTTAAAAAGGTAATTGCTGTGTTTCAATGATCATACCAACTGGACTTGCTTAGAAGCAAGGAATGACCATAATATCTTCTCTCCTATCTCCCAAAGATTGGTGGTCACATATATTCATTTTGGATCATTTTGGAAAGGACTCACTGGACCAAGGAGACAATACAATATATCGAAGTCTGACACTCTATCAAGCTACCCTGCAGGTACGTTTCCCCATGACAAAGTCTCCTCTGCTGTATATTTCCTGTCCTCTGCTGGGCATGGCCTATCCCTCTAAGGCCAGGCAGCCTGATAAATAGCAAATATGCCTGGAAACAATTATTATATGTCAAAATTTAGAATTAAACAGCCTGTCTCAATGTCAAAAGAGTACAAACTTTGTAGTTAAAATTTGCTGTATCTCACAGAGTTGGTGATATTTCAGTAACTAGTGATGTTCCTTACCACGCTTAAGTTCACACTATCGGCGCTGAGGTTATAATAATGAGCAGATACACAGGTTGATAAAAGAACAAGAAACAAAAACTAAAGGAGCCATTTGATTGGTTGAAATGACATGATAACAGCTTTGGCAACGGAGGTAGGAATTCAGAACAGAGCTTGACTCCCCTTCCTACCAAAGCATCCTGGCCTGAACCCTTCACCTCCAGTTGGTCTCCACCCAGCCCCTCATACCTGAACCCAAGAAACCATTCTTTTATGCAATGTATCTTCCTTGCCGACTGTCTGCAAGAGCCAGATCGGAGAAACGCAAGGAAGCAACACTCATTGACTAGTAAATAGCTAAGTGGCATCCAAGGCAGAACTTAAAATAATGTGCCTCCAAGTAAAGTAGCAAACCCAGATGCTCAAAGATGGTCAAAAACACTTCATTCATGTGTTGATCCTTGGATTCAAGCTTAGTTGGCTACCAATAAATGACACACTTCTATAGCTATGAGAAGAAATTTTCAACAAATAAATAAACTTTTTGGAAATGAAAATTTACAAGAACTTTATGTTACCAGTCTTGGGAACTGTGTGAAAAAAGTAAACACATTTGCCCTATTTGTCTTCTCAATCGTAAGATGATAGACGTCCAAATAATTTCCTGTTGATATACTGTGAGTGTAACTCAAAACCATAGTACATCTGCAAGGCCGAATCTACAACTTACATTAGGTTGATGTGGTTTTGTTGTTTTTTTGGCCATAGCCCCTCTTTTTCAAACCTGTGGCTCAAACAGCAATGTTAATTCTAGGACATAAATCCTTTTTAACAAATATTATCCTACTGCTCATTGTAACTATATGAATAATTCATCATAATCACTTCAGTGAAAAATGAGCCTGCCCATAACTTGGATCATTTTTATAAATGGAAAATGAGTTAAAATTCAATGAATTTGGGAAGCAATCATTGCTTTTAAAAAGAAAACTAAGTTCTGATATTTCAATTATACAAAGAGAAAAATGCAGAATTGAAAATATTAAAAGCTTGCATTTTTTTGGTCAGATCATGACAAACTTTGGAGAATATTGAAAATTTATTTCTGACAAGAAAAGCAGAGAACAGTCTTCTCTGATACCAGCACTTTTACTCATTGAAGTTTTTATTAATTTTTATTTTTATATTGAAGTATAGTTGATTTACAGTGTTTCAGGTATACAGCAAAGTGATTCAGTTATACATACATGTATATATATTCTTTTTCAGATTCTTCTCTATTATAGGTTATTTCAAAATATTAAATATAGTTCCCTGTGCGATACAGTAGGTCCTTGTTGTTTATCCATTTATATACAGTAGTGTACACTTGTTAATTCAAAATTCCACATTTCCCCCCCTTTCCCCTTTGGTTACCATAAGTTTTTTTCCTACATCTGTGGGTCTATTTCTGTTTCGTAAATAAGTTCATTTGTTTCAATTTTTTTAGATTTCACATATGTGATATCATATGATATTTGTCCTTCTCTGTCTGACTTAGTATGATAATTTCTAGGTCCATCCATGTTGCTGTAAATGGCATTATTTCATTCTTTTTTATGGCTGAGTAATATTCCACTGTATATATGAACCACATCTTCTTTATCCATTCTTCTGTTGATGGACATTTAGGTTGCTTCCATGTCTTGGCTATTGTAAATAGTGCTGGAATGAACACTGGGGTGCATGTATCTTTCTGAATTATAGTTTTCTCCAGATATATGCCCAGAATTGGGATTCCTGGCTCATTTGACAACTCTATTTTTAGTTTTTTAAAGAAACTCCTTACTGTTCTCCATATTCATTGAGTTTTATAGCTGGTAAAAATCGAATTTTCTAAAAAGTTAATTTTATTGATTGGTATCAAGTAATTATACGTTGGGAAGGGTTTTTTTTTTCTTCTTTTAATGTGGTAAAATACATATAACATAAAATTTACCATCTTAACCATTTTAAAGTATATGGTTCAGTGGTATTAAATACATTCACATTGTTGTGCAGCCATCACTACCATCCATCCTGTAACACTTTTGATCTTGTAAAACTGAAACTATACCTATTAAATAATAATTCCCCATACTATCCTTCCCCTGAACCCTGAAAACCACCATTATACTTTCTGTCTTTATGATTTCGACTATTCTAAGTACCTCATATAAGTGGATGTAGGTGGAATCATTATGTATTCACTTTTTGTGTGTGACTGGCTTATTTTACTTAGCATGACATCCTCAAGGTTCATTCATGTCCCTCCTTTTAAGGCTGAATAATATTCCATTGAATGTATATACCACATTTTACTTACTGTTCATTTGTCAGTGGACACTTGTGTTGCTTTCATGTTTTAGCCACAGTGAATAACGCTGCTATGAACAGGGGTGTAAAAATATCTCTTTGAGACTTTTTTTTCAATTCATCTGCATTTATGCCAAGAAGTGAAATTGTTAAATCATATGATAATTCTATTTTTAATTTTTTTTTTAATTTTTGGCTGCGTTGGGTCCTCGCTGCTGTGCGTGGGCTCTCTCCAATTGTGAGTGGCAGCTACTTTTTGTTGTGGTGCGCGGACCTCTCATTGCAGTGGCCTCTTTTGAGGCGGAGCTCAGGCTCCAGGCATGTGGGCTTCAGTAGTTGCAGCATGCAGACTCATTAGTTGCGGCACACGGGCTCAGCTGCCCTGTGGCATGTGGGATCTTCCCAGACCAGGGCTTGAACCCGTGTCCCCTGCACTGGCAGGCGGACTCCCAACCACTGCGTTACCAGAGAAGTCCCTATTTTTAATTTTTTAAAAGACTGTCATATGATTTTCCACAGCAGCCATACCATTTGACATTCTCACCAATAGTGCACAAGTGTTGCAATTTCCCCATGTCCTCACCAATACTTGTTATTTTCTGTTTTTTGATAGTAGTCATCTTAATGGGTGGATATAATTCTCAGATGTAGGGATTCACTTAAAAGAAAACAGAGAAGAAAAAACAATGGAAAAAAAAGTACCACGTTTGGACAGTATCGATGAGAAAATGTAACTATAAAATGATTCAGTTAAAATTCTCAGATCAGTTTAGTTGTATAGTTGTCAGAGTAATGTTGATATCAATGAAGAAATATCTGTAGCATGCAGATGGTTCTGTTTCTTAAAAAACTATTGTAATAGGGCTATTAAACTTGTATTTTTTAGTTTAAAAAATGTGGTGGTATCTCACTGTACATTTGATTTGCATTTCCGTAGTTATTAGTGATTTTGAGCATCTTCTCATGAGCTTATTGCCATTTGTATATTTTCTTTGGAGGAATGTCTAGTCAAGTCCTTTGCCCATTTTAGATTGGGGGGTTCTTTTTTTGTTGAGTTTAGGACTCCTTTATATATCCTGGCTATTAATCCTTTGTCAGATATGTGATTTGCAAATATTTTCTCCCATTCTATGGATTTTTTTTTATTCTGTTGATAGTGTCCTCTTATGCAAAAAGCTTTTCATTTTGATAAAGTCCAATTTGTCTAGTTTTTTCTTTTGTTACCTGTGCCTTTGGTATCATATCTAAGAAATAAAATCCAATGTTGTGAAACTTTTACACTGTGGTTTCTTCTAAAAGTTTTATAGCTTTAGGTCTTACATTGAGTTATTTGATCCATTTTGAGTTAACTTTTGTATATGGTGTTGGGTAAAGTTCCAACTTCTTTTTTTTTTTTTTTTTTTTTGCATGTGAATATCCAGTATTCCCAGCAGTATTTTTGAAAAGACTGTCCTTTCTCCACTGAATGGTCTTGACACTCTTGTTGAAAATAATTTGGCCATATATGCAATTATTATTTCTGGGCTCTCTATTCTGTTCCATTGATCTATATGTCTTTTATACCAGTACCACAGTGTTTTGATTACTGTAGCTTTGTGATAAGTTTTGAATCAAGAAATGTGAGTCCTCTAGTTGTGTTCTTCTTTTCAGGATTGTTTTGGCTATTCAGGGTCCCTTGAGAGTCTATATGAATCTTAGGATTGGTTTTTCTATTTCTGCAAAAGGCGTCATTGGGACTTTGATAGGGATTGCATTGAATCTGTAGATTGCTTTGGGCATTATTGAAAATTTCATAATATTAAAACTTCTAATCCATGAACATGGGATGTGTTTTCATTTATTTGTCTTTAATTTTTTTCAGCAATGTTTCATAGTTTTTATTGTATAAGTCTTTCACCTCCTTGATTAAGTTAATTCCTAGGCATTTTATTCTTTCTGATGCTATTATAAATGGAATTGTTTTTGTAAGTTCCCTTTCAGACTTTTCATTGCCCATGTATAGAAATGCAATTGATTTTTGTGTGTTGATTTTTTATCCTGCTACTCCGATGAATTCATCTACTAGTTCTAAGAGCTTTTTTTGTGGAGTCTTTAGGATTTTCTACACAAAAGATCATATCATCTGCAAACAGATAATTTTAACTCTTCCTTTCTAATTTGGATGCCTTTTATTTATTTTTCTTGCCTAATTACTCTGACTAGAATTTCCAGTACTATGTTGATTAGAAATGGCAAAAGCAGGCATCCTTGCCTTGTTCCTGATCTTAGAGAAAAAGCTTTCAGTCTTTCCCTATTGAGTATATGTTTTCTGTGGGTCTTTCACATATGGCTTTTATTATATGGAGGTAGTTTCCCTCTACTCCTATTTTGTTGACTGTTTTTTATCATGAAAGGGTGTTGAATTTTATCACATGATTTTTCTGCAATTGAGATGATCATGTGTTTTTTTTCCCCTTCATTGTATTGATGTGGCCTATAATATTGATCAATTTTCATATGTTAAACCATCTCTGGATTTGAGGAATAAATCCCACTTGGTCATGGTGTATGATCCTTTTAATATGGTGCTGAATTCTGTTTGTTAGTATTTTGTTGGGTATTTTTAAATCAATATTCATAAAGAAATTTGTGTAGTTTCCTTGTGGTATCTTTATCTGGCTTTGGTATCAGGGTTATGATGGCCTCACAGAATGAGTTAGGATATGTTCCCTCCTCTTCAATTTTTTGGAAAAGTTTGAGAAGGATTAGTATTCAGTTTTTAAATGTTTCGCAGAATTCACCATTGAGGGCATCAGGTTCAGGGATTTTCTTTGTCAGGAGATTTTTGATTACTGATTCAATCTCCTTACTAATTATAGGTCTATTCAGATTTTCTAGAGTTGGTAGGTTTTGTATTTCTGTTAATTTGTCCATTTTATCTAGGTGATCCTTTTTTTGGTGTATAATTGTTTATAGCACTCTTACAATCCTTTTTATTTTTGTAACATTGATAGTAGTGTCCCCATTTTCATTTCTGACTTAAGTATTTTTGTCTTCTCTTTTTTTTTTCTTAGTCCATGTAGCTAAAGATTTGTCATTTTTAAAAAATCTTTTCAAAGAACCAACTTTTGGTTTCATTAATTTTCTCCATTATTTTTCTATTCTCTATACTGTTTATCTCTGCTCTATCTTTTTATTTGCATCCTTCGCTAGCTTTGAGTTTAGTTTTTCCTTAAGTTTAAAGTTAGTTTGTTGATTTGAGAGCTTTTAAATTTTCTAAATTTTTTTTTAATGACTAACCTACTGGGGTATTGGGAGAATTTAATTAAAATCATACATGGATGCAAAAAATTTTATAGCTATAATTTTGCCCCTTAGCACCACTTTTGCTGGGTCCCATAAGTTTTCGTATGTTGTGTTTTCATTTTTCATTTGTCTCTAATTATTTTCTAATTTCCCTTGTGATTTCTTCTTTGATCCATTGATTGTTTAAAATGTGTTGTTTAATTTGCACAATTTTGTGAATTTTCCAGTTTTCTTTATGGTATTGATATCTAATTTCATCTCATTGTGGTCAGAGAAGATATTTTTTATGATATCTATCTTTTTTAAGCTACTGAGACTTAATTTATGACCTAACTTATGGTCTATCCTGGAAAATGTCCCATGTGCATTAAGAAGAATGTGTATGCTCTTGTTGGGTGGAGTGTTCTGTATATGTCTGTTAGATCTAGTTGGTTTATTGTGTTAAGTCCTCTTTTCCTTACTTACCTTCTGTCTCTCATTATTGTGAGAGTGGTACTGAAATCTCCAACTATTATTGTAGAACTGTCTATTTCTCTCTTCAGTTCTGTCAGTTTTTGTTTCATATATTTTGTTGGTCTGTCATTAGGTATGTGTATGTTTATAATTGTTATATCTTCTTGCTATATTGAAACTTTTATTAATATATAATGTCCTTATCTCTTGTAAACATTTTTGATTTAAAGTCTATTCTGTCTGTTCTTAATATAGCCATTCTAGCTCTCTTTTGGTTACTATTTACATGGAATATCTTTTTCCATCCTTTCATTTTCAACCTGCTTTTTGTCTTTGGATCTCAAGTGAGTCTCCTGTAGACAGCAAATAGCTGAGTCATGCATTTTTGTACATTCTGCCAACCTCTGTCTTTTGACTGGAAAGTTTACATTGACAAATGTAAATCCATTTACATTTAAAGTAGTTGCTTATAAGGTATTGTCTGAACCTCTGTGATCAGAAGCATCAATCAGCAATCAAAGCACAGATGTTCAATATTTGGAGGACAGGGTCCTTTTTGCTCATCCTGGCTACTGCAAGCTGTGGGAAAGCTGCTCTAGGAACACATGCACAGCTGCCTGCCATGGGGGTAGGGGGGTGGGCAGATGCTAGTGTGCTAAAAGCTAAAAATGAGCAAAATAAATCAAAATTTACCTTCTAAGTCTTCCCCTGGAATTGTAACTCTTCTACAAACCCCAGAATTCCAGTATAGTTACATCAGACAGATTCTGCCAGTGCAATTGTTGTCTAAATGGGAGACAGATTCCTGGGGCCCCCTACTCTTCTATCTTCTCAGCATCCTTTCTCCTGGATA
Organism: Aethalodelphis obliquidens; assembly: GCF_003676395.1. Lineage (NCBI taxonomy): Eukaryota > Metazoa > Chordata > Mammalia > Artiodactyla > Delphinidae > Aethalodelphis > Aethalodelphis obliquidens. The sequence continues at coordinate 5,593,213 of NW_020838003.1, read as the reverse complement.
AAGTTATTTTTAACTAAAATATTTTTCCTTTCCATTCAGACACAAATAATCTTTGCTTGACACTAAAGGGAAAAAAATGTAAAATTTGTTTGCCATGTAAAAGTCCAAGCAAGTTGAGAAGCCATATATATATACACAAAGTAAACATGGCTCACTGTAATCATATCAAATCACAGTTCATTTCTTATCACCAATGAGGTTGGTGTTCAGTTACTAAGCACAGAGAAAGCCAAGTGAAACCTCTGAATTGAAGCAGCATGGACATCCAAAGAACTCACTGGGCTGGAATCAATTACTGAGTTTTGCATTCTAGGAAAGGATGATGGAGAAAATAAAAGTGGAAATAGTCCAACCATGCAATTATCTGTGCTCTGCCATTTAAAATTTGTTGCTTAATAAGTATTTGATGATAGAATCTAAATAACTTATGGAAACAAATGTTTTAGCAGTATGAGTTTTTTATGTCCCCTTAACCAACAAATAAGAACATCTACTGTGTGGTAGACACTGGAGAAAGAGAAAATAAGACAATTTCTGACCTCAGAGAACTAACAGGGGAAGTAAATATATGAGAAGAACCCAGAAAAAGTGTCCTCTATAAATGAAAATGGGGTTATAGGGGAGAGCTTGTGAGGAAAGTCTTACTTCCTAAAAACAGTAATACTTGATCAGAGTATAATTAAGTGAAATGCTCTGAAATTAAGGCACTGGATGAAGGACAGCATTTTAGGCTGAGGATAGGCATATTTGTAAAAATAGCAAGCCTTTTGGTATGTCAGAAGCAAATGGTACAAATGAAGGTGTGACAAGAATTGATGCTGAAGAGGTTAATGGGCTCAGACCCCAGAAGGCCTTGTAGAGTATGCGGTGGAACTTGGGCATGATTCCATAGACATGGGTGAGATACGCTGTGGTTTATGTGCAAAGCAAGGCAGGCTAGCTATTATTCACACTTTCTGTTCTATCCAAGAATATGTCTGAATCAGGGGAGGATGTGATCCTGTTCAAAGTTCTCATTAAATTTATTAACTGAGCAAGAGTAAATGGCTGAAGATTTAAATTATTTATCTTAATAATAACTAACTTATAACACCCTGTTGCTGCTCACGACATAGGCTATGAGTGTGAATTTGATGTGAGACAGTTGCAGTTGGTGGAAGGGCATTAAAAAGATTGCATGAGAGGATGAAGTGATGAAATTTGAGTAGTTCTGTATTACCTCCCATCCTCAGTCTCATAAATCATGTTTCCCAGATGAACCTGAGCAAAGTGGTAAAGGTGAAACTGGTCATGGGTCTTTTCTCACCGTACCCAACAGGGGTAACTGAGGAATCTCACCCCACTTCCCACCTCACCAGGGCTGACTTTCCCTGCTCTCAATTTTCTCTTTCCCTGTCTCATCCAGGATCACTTGGATTTTTTATCTACTTGCACTTTGACAAGAGAATTAAAGATTCCAATCCCAATAAACCCAGTGGGCAATAGCAGTAGCCTCTGCCCTGCAGAAGACCTCCACCTTGAAAAGGACAACCCCTTAACTCAAAGAAGGCATCTCTGATGTTAGGATATCAATTACCAAGGCTGCCTAGTCAGGGAATACTGTGTTATAGGAGCTGGGTTGGTGTAGCTGGAAGGGAAGAGGGGGTCCTTCTTTGGGGCCTCACAAATCACCATTACTAGCATGGTAATCATCACTAGCATGAGCCTCCAGTCCTGGAGCTGTTAAGTGTTCATGTATTCAGAAGGTTTCTCTCCCCTCTGCAGCCTCTGGGCCTGCTGGCCATCCTCTGTGCATGAGTAGTAGGCTTTGAGCCAGTGACGTGCTGAAGAGTGCTATTTAGACATTCACAGATGTCAGTTGATGGGCTTTTATGCATTGTGAACAATCAATCTGATAAACTGTCCTCTTAAAGCATCCAGAAAGATGCCAGGATTGCATCAAGTAGTGGGCGGACAGGAAATGTGGAGGCAGTAGCTGTATAGGATGAGATAAATGACATACTAAAAGCTCTGATAAAAATATCCTCATGGGAATGAGCATTTGACCATCTACTTCTTTTCTATTCAAGAATGTGGGATGGCAGATGGTAAGGTTAAACTATATTTAGAATCTAGATCTTCAAAGATGGTATGCACTAAAGTGAAATGGAATGGTGGATGACTGACGTTCTTGAAGGAGTCCTACTTTGTATGTCACGTATTTTAAAGAATCAACCACTTTTATTTTTTAATAGATCTTTATTGGAGTATATTTGCTTCACAATACCGTGTTAGTTTCTGTTGCACAACAAAGCGAATTGGGCATGTGCATACGCGTGTCCCACTATCCCCTCCCTCTCATCCTCCCTATCCCACCCCTCTAGGTCATCGCAAAGTACCGAGCCCATCTCCCTGTGCTATGCTGCTGCTTCCCACCAGCCAACTATTTTACATTAGGTAGTGTATATATGTCGATGCTACTCTCACTTCGCCCCAGCTTTGCCCTCCCACCCCATGTCATCAAGTCTATTCTCTATGTCTACCTCTTTATTACTGCCCTGCAGCTAGGTTCATCAGCACCATTTTTTTTTTTTTTTTAGATTCCATATATATGCATTAACATACGGTATTTGTTTTTCTCTTTCTGACTTACTTCACTCTGTGTGACAGACTTTAAGTCCATCCACCTCACTACAAATAACTCAATTTCGTTTCTTTTTATGGCTGAATAATACTGCATTGTATATATGTGACACATCTACATCCATTCATCTGTTGATGGACATCTAGGCTGGTTCCATGTTCTGGCTATTGTAAATAGGATTTCAATGAAATTGTGGTGCAGGTCTCTTTTTGAATTATGGTTTTCTCAATATATACGCAGCAGTGGGATTGCTGGGTCATATGGTAGTTCTGTTTTTAGTTTTTTAAGGAACCTCCATACTGTTTTCCATAGTGGTTTTTATCAATTTACATTCCCACAAACAGTGTAGGAGGGTGCCCTTTTCACCACACACTTTCCAGCATTTATTGTTTCTAGCTTTATTGATAATGGCCATTCTGACTGGCGTAAGGTGATACCTTATAATTTGATTTGCATTTCTCTAATAATTAGTGATGTTGAACATCTTTTCATATGCCTCTTTGCCATCTGTATGTCTTCTGCCCATTTTTTAACTGGATTGTTTGTTTCTTTAATATTGAGCTCCATGAGCTATTTGTATATTTTGGAGATTAATCCTTTGTTGTTTCACTTGCAAATATTTTCTCCCATTCTGAGTGTTGTCTATTTGTCTTGTTTATGGTTTCCTTTGCTGTGCAAAAGCTTTTAAGTTTCATTAGGTCCCATTTGTTTATTTTTGTTTTTATTTCCATTCCTCTAGGAGGTGGGTCAAAAAGGATCTTGCTGTGATTTATGTCAAAGAGTGTTTTTCCTGTTTTCCTCTAAAAGTTGTATAGTGTCTGGTCTTACATTTAAGTCTTTAATTCACCTGGAGTTTATTTTTGTGTATGATGTTAGGCAGTGTTCTAATTTCATTCTTTTACATGTAGCTGTCCAGTTTTCCCAGCACCACTTATTGAAGAGGGTTTCTTTTCTCCACTGTATGTTCTTGCCTCCTTTGTCGTAAATTAGGTGCCCATAGGTGCATGGGTTCATCTCTGGACATTCTGTCTTGTACCATTGATCTATATTTCTGTTTTTGTGCCAATACCATACTGACTTGATTACTGTAGCTTTGTGATATAGTTTGAAGTCAGGGAGTCCGATTCCTCCAACTCTGTTTTTCTTTCTCAAGATTGCTTTGGCTATTCAGGGTATTTTGTGTTTCCATACAAATTGTAAGACTTTTTGTTCTAATTCTGTGAAGAATGACATTGCTAATTTGAAAGGGATTGCACTGAATCTGTAGATTGCTTTGGGTAGTATAGTCATTTTCACAATATTGATTCTTCCAGTCCAAGAACATGTATATTTCTCCATCTGTTTATGTCACCTTTGATTTCTTTCATCAGTGTTTTATAGTTTTCTGAGTACAAGTCTTTCGGCTCCTTAGGCAGGTTTATTCCTAGGTATTTTATTCTTTTTGTTGCAATGGTAAATGGGAGTGTTTCCTTAATTTCTCTTTCTGATTTTTTGTTGTTGGTGTATAGGAATGCCAGAGATTTCTGTGCATTAAGTTTGTATCCTGCAACCTTACCAAATTCATTGATTAGTTCTAATAGTTTTCTGGTGGCATCTTTAGGATTTTCTATGTATAGTAACATGTCATCAGTAAAACATGACAGTTTTACTTCTTCTTTTCCAATTTGTATTCCTTTTATTTCTTTTTCTTCTCTGATTGCTGTGGCTAGGACTTCCAAAACTATGTTGAATAAGAGTGGTGAGAGTGGACATCTTGTCTTGTTCCTGATCCTAGTGGAAATGCTTTTAGTTTTTCACCATTGATTATGACGCTCGCTGTGGGTTTGTCATATATGGCCTTTATTATGTTGAGGTAGGTTCCCTCTGTGCCCATTTTCTGGAGAGTTTTTATCATAAATGGGTGTTGAATTTTGTCAAAAGTTTTTCTGGGGCTTCCCTGGTGGCGCAGTGGTTGGGAGTCTGCCTGCTGATGCGGGGGACATGGGTTCGTGCCCCGGTCTGGGAGGGTCCCACGTGCCGCGGCGTGGCTGGGCCCGTGGGCCATGGCCGCTGGGCCTGCGCGTCCGGAGCGTGTGCTTCGTGGCAGGAGAGGCCACGGCAGTGAGAGGCCCGCCTACCGCAAAAAAAAAAAAAAAAGTTTTTCTGCAGCTATCAAGATGATCATATGGTTTTTATTCCTTAATTTGTTAATGTGGTGTATCGCATGATTGATTTGCATATATTGAAGAATCCTTGCACCCCTGGGATAAATCCCACTTGATCATGGTGTATGATCCTTTTAATGTGCTGTTGGATTCTGTTTGCTAGTATTTTGTTCAGGATTTTTGCATCTATGTTCATCAGTGATATTGGTCTATAATTTTCTTTTTTGTGATTTTTTTTCTGTTTTTGATATCAGGGTGATGGTGGCTTCGTAGAATGAATTTGGGAGTGTTTCTCCCTCTGCAACTTTTTGGAAGAGTTTGAGAAGGATCCGTGTTAGCTCTTCTCTAAATGTTTCATAGAATTCACCTGTGAAGCCCTCTGGTCCTGGACTTTTGTTTGTTGGAAGATTTTTAATTACAGTTTCAACTTCTTTACTTGTGATAGGTCTGTTTATATTTTCTTCCTGGTTCAGTCTTAGAAAATTGTACCTTTCCAAGAATTTGTCCATTTCTTCATGATTGTCCATTTTATTGGCATATAGTTTTTGTTTTGTTTTGGTTTTTTTTTTGTGGTATGCGGGGCTCTCACTGTCGTGGCCTCTCCCGTCGCGGAGCACAGGCTCCGGACACGCAGGCTCAGTGGCCATGGCTCATGGGCCCAGCCACTCCGCGGCATGTGGGATCTTCCTGGACTGGGGCACGAACCCGTGTCCTCTGCATCAGCAGGTGGACTCTTAACCACTGCGCCACCAGGGAAGCCCCATATAGTTGTTTGTAGTAGTCTCTTATGATCCTTTGTATTTCTGCGGTGTCAGTTGTGATTTCTCCCTTTTCATTTCTAATTTTATTGATTTGCGTCCTCTCCCTTTTTTTCTTGATAAGTCTGGCTAAGGGTTTATCAATTTTGTTTATCTTCTCAACCAGCTTTTTGTTTTATTCATCTTTGCTATTGTTTTCTTTGTTTCTATTTCATTTACTTCTGATCTGATCTTTATGATTTCGTTCCTTCTACTGACTTTGGGTTTTCTTTGTTCTTCTTTCTCCAGTTGTTTTAAGCGTAGGGTTAGATTGTTTATTTGATATTTTTCTTGTTTCTTGAGGTGAGATTGAACTGCTATAAAATTCCCTCTTAGAACTGCTTTGGTGCGTCCCATAGGTTTTGGGTCATCGTGTTTTTGTTGTCATTTGTTTCTATGTATTTTTAAATTTCTTCTTTGATTTCTTCTGTGATCTCTTGGTTACTTAGTAGCACACTGTTTAGCCTCCATGTATTTGTGTTTTTTACAGTTTTTTTTCCTGTAATCGATTTCCAATCTCATAGCGTTGTGGTCAGAAAAGACATTTGATATGATTTCAATTTTCTTAAATTTTCCGAGGCTTGATTTGTGACCCAAGATGTGGTCTGTCCTAGAGAATGTTCCATGTGCACTTGAGAAGAATGTGTATTCTACCACTTTTGGGTGGAATGTTCTATAAATATCAATTAGATCTATCTGGTCTATTGTGTCATTTAAAGCTTGTGTTTCCTTATTTGTTTTCTGTTTGGATGATGTGTCCATTGGTGTAAGTGGGGTGTGAAAGTCCCGTCCTATTATTGTGTTATTGTCGATTTCTCCTTTCCTGGTTGTTAGCATTTGCCTTATGTACTGGTGTGCTCTTATGTTGGGTGCATAAACATTTATAATTTTTATATCTTCTTCTTGGATTGATCCTTTGATCATTATGTAGTGTCCCTCCTTATCTCTAGTAACTGTCTTTATTTTTATCTCATATGAGTATCACTACTCCAGCTTTCTTTTGATTTCCATTTGCATGGAATATCTTTTTTCATCCCTTCATTTTCAGTCTGTATGTGTCCCTAGGTCTGAAGTGGGTCTCTTGCGGACAGCGTATACATGGGTCTTGGTTTTGTATCCATTCAGCCAGTCTCTATCTTTTGGTTGAGGCATTTAATCCATTTACATTCAAAGTTATTATTGATATGTATGTTCCTATTACCATTTTCTTAATTGTTTTGGGTTTGTTTTTGTGGGTCTTTTTATTCTCTTGTGTTTCCCGCTTAGAGAAGTTTCTTTAGCATTTGTTGTAAAGCTGGTTTGGTAGTGCTGAATTCTCTTAGCTTTTGTTTGTCTGAAAAGCTTTTGACTTCTCCATGGAATCTGAATGAGATCCTTGCTGGCTAGAGTAATCTTGGTTGTAGATTTTTCTCTTTCATCATTTTAAGTATATCCTGCCACTCCCTTCTGCCCTGTAGAGTTTCCACTGAAAAATTAGCTGATAACCTTATGGGGATTCCTTTGTATGTTAATTTTGTTTTTCCCTTGCTGCTTTTAATATTTTTTCTTTGAATTTAATTTTTGTCAGTTTGATTAAAATGTATCTTGGTGTGGTTTTCCTAGATTTTATCCTGTATGGGACTCTCTGTGCTTCCTAGACTTGGGTGACTATTTCCTTTCCCATGTTAGGGAAGTTTTCCACTATAATCTCTTCAAATATTTTCTTAGACTCTTTCTTTTTCTCTTCTTCTCCTGGGCCCCCTATAATTCGAGTGTTGGTGCCTTTAGTGTTGTCCCAGAGGTCTCTGAGATTGTCTTCAATTCTTTTCATTCTTTTTTCTTTATTGTGCTCTTTGGCAGTTATTTCCACCATTTTGTCTTCCAGCTCACTCATTCATTCTGCCTCTGTTATTCTGTTATTGATTCTTTTGAGTGTATTTTTCATTTCACTTATTGTGCTGTTTATCTCTGTTTGTTCTTTAGTTCTTCTAGATTGTTGTTAAACATTTCTTTTATTTTCTCAATCCGTGCTTCCATTCTATTTCCGAGATTCTGGATCATGTTTACTATCATTACTCTGAATTATTTTTCAGGTAGATTGCCTATTTCCTCTTCATTTATTTGGTCCTGTAGGTTTTTACCTTGCTCCTTCATCTGTGACATATTTTTTTGCTATCTCATTTTTTGTTTTTTTTAATGAGTGGGATTGTGTTCCTGTTTTACTGGTTGTTAGGTCTGAGGCTTCCAACACTGGAGTTTGTAGGCTATTGGGTAGAGCTGGGTCTTGGTGCTGAGATAAGGAACTCTGTGAGACCTCGCTCCAATGACAATTCCCTGGGGTCTGAGGTTCTCTGTTAGTCCACTGGTTTGGACTCGGAGCTCCCACCGCTGGACCTTCCCCGCAACCCTGGGCTCATGAATAAAGATCCTGCAAGCCTCGTGGGGTGGGGAAAAAAAAAAGAGAAAAATAACAAAGTAAAAAATAAAATTAGACTAGGAAACTAACAGATATGTTAGAAAGAATGTAAAAATATAGGTGAATCAACAAGAAAGTACATCAGTACCACAATAGTAAAAAAGAGGAGAAGGGAAAGGAAAAAAAAACAAAAAGAAAAACGGTGGGGGGAAGGCCTTGGCTGTGAAGAGCAGGGCCTAAGCAAGGGCAAAGTTTGGGCATTGGGCAGGGCCAATGATCAGGACCCACAGGGTTGGAAAAGGCCCTCGGATCTGTGAGGGGTGGGGCTTAGGCTCAAGGAACAGATGGGGCCCAGGCGTGACCCCCACCCCGGTCTCAGAGGGTGGGGGACTTCACCTGGGAGCCTAGCAGGCTTCCTGGGCTCGAGTGGGTGGGGCAAATGCCCTCTTCTCCTCTCCTGCTCCTCCAGTCTGGGGTCTGGGAGGGCCCCTCCCACCTGCCTCTCCTGATCTCCCTGGCCTCCCTCCTATGCCTCCAGGACCCACAGACCTGAAGGGGGCTTTGGATTGTAGGGGACTGGCCTGGGAGGTCAGCAGGCTCCCTGGGCCCCAGTGGGCAGGGCAATTGCCCTCCGCTCCTCTCCCACTCCTCCTGGATGGCTCCTCCCACCTGCCACTCCTGATCTCCCAGGCCTCCCTCCTATGCCTCCAGGACCCACGTGGCCTGGATGGGCTTTGGATGGGGGTGAAGCTGCTTGGGAGCTCAGCGGTCTCCCCTGCCCGAGTGGGCCAGGTGATGACCCTCCACTCCTCTCCCGCTCTTCCCAGAGAGTCCCTCCCAGCTGACTCTCCTCATCTCCCTGGCCTCAGGGGTGCTGATCTTGTCTGCCCTCCACTTCTCTCTCCTTGGTCCCCCTATGTCCTACTGGTTCACTTTGGGGCTCCTCCCATCTCCTTGGGGGTCAGAGTCCCCCACCAGGTGCCGGCAGGCGCCCTAGTTGTGGGGAGATGCTAACTCCACGTCTTACCATGCCGCCATCTTGACCCCTCCCTCTCAACCACTTTTTTAAAAAGTTTTCTCTGTTAAGGCAAGGACAATACACAGCTACCGGGAATCCCAGATCCAGAAAAAGCTCATTGCTTTAGGTAGGTAGCATATTCTGGACCCTAGATGAAAAAAGCCTTGAAATTCTGATGTATTGTGACATTTGGGGATTTTTGACTCTAAGTTACACAATATAGCACTATTAAGAATCATCCATCTAAGTAAAGATGCCCAGAGACCACCAACTAAGCAGTGAACTATCTCTTGACCGTTAATTGTGACTGCTAGTATTTGTTCCTTTTTTTTTTTTACTGTAAAAAAAAAAAAAATCCAACAATGTTCCAGACAATACCAGTCATCACAGGACTCAAAAAATAAGAAAAGAAACTGAAGGAAAATGATATCCAGTTTTTCTCTAGTTGAGTAACAAATAAGCCTCAAACAATTTATAAGCAAGGTTATCTTCTAATGCATTAAGTAAAGCAGGGTGGCTTTTGAAGGGGGTGCAAAAATGACTACATTGGTTACGCTATTGGTTCATTCTAGGCTGCTTGTCCCTGTGTGTTTCTAATAACTGACAAATGCCTAGATATAAAATGTTGTACAAATCGTGGCCACAACATTCTTGAATTCCAGATGTATGCATGAAGTGACATTTATACCAGACTGTTTGTGCATCTTCCCAGAGTTGCTCAGCTCCAATCCCAACATTGTTCATTAGTCATTGCTGCTCCAAATACTGCCAAGTGGTCTTATCCTCTTCCAGGGCTCAGCTTCTGTGCTGCCATCATAGCAGCACCTATAGCAGCTTCACTGCCAAGGTTTGACTTAACCAGACCCATAGAGCCTCTAGCTCACCTGGCAGGTGCTTGGAATGGCCAAGCAGCATATCTGGTAGTGTAGGTGCGTTATTGTCCCTTAATAAAATATTGACCAATGGGAGGCAGAAGGGAGCTGACAAATTCTACTTCCTTCCTCCTGATCCCCCACCAGAGATTTCAAGACCCAGTGACAGCTTTCACGTGGCCTTTTCAGAGATGTCTCCTGTATCCAAGCAACCCCCTGTGAATTTGTATGAAGTTATAGCTTGCTTGATAATATATCACTTTGTAGGATTTATTTCCCTATTTCCCTTCTTCACATCCCTTTCTCTCACTCTTGTTGCCCTGGGATTGCAACCTCTAACATCCCGTTTACATGTAAGCTTTGCCATAGTGTCTGTTTTCTAGGGCTAAGACACTTATACTTTCCGTGCTAACCTTAAGTTTGAATTAAATACAGTTTATGTATGTATGTATGTATTTAATCAACATTTTATTCCTGGATTTCTCCAGGGTGGGAATGGAGGGGGCACCCAGTCCATGGTATTAGAAAAAGGATAGCTTAAGTCCATTAGGTATTTAGATCTTTGTTAAAGTCATTGCACCAAAGGCACAGCTTTTCAAATCTTGGAACTGATGTAGCAGCTCAAGGGAAAACAAGCTTGGTGTTCCCTTCCAGCATGCAATAGGGTCCTTCCCTTTGAGATACATTTGGTATTGGTATTGGTTTCCTCTTCCTATATAACAAGAGTAAAAGCCCCCAATTAGGGATGCCCTGTAGGAGGCTGATGAATTTGGATGGAAGAAAGTATAACCTTGTCTGCTCTTCTTTCTTAAATTCATGTGCTTTATCAAGAAGTACAGTTTCAATATCGATATAGGAAATACCAATTGATACAACCCACATAAACAAAAGTTTTGGGGATTCCTCAATAATTTTTGAGTGTAAAGGAATCCTGAGACTACCAAGTTAATAGATATCTCCAGGGCCTAGCATAATACCTGGAACAAAGAAAAGTCTTGTAGCAGAGACTTCTTGTGCCCATGTTGTAGCCCCTTAGCCTACTCCAGTTAACCGCTGCTTGCAAGTGCTTTGCAACTTGCAAATAGTAAAGAGGCGGAAATGCTGGGTTACCATGCATTGCTATGCTTGTATATCTTCTTGCTAATAAAATTAGGGATATTATTACTTTGAGATTTTAGTGCTTCAACATTTGTATCTCCAACCTCCTCTACTGTAGGACTTTAGTGTTTTTGATGCTATTTTTCTTCCTAAAATGCTGCCAACATAGATGTGCCACACTTGAGCTCCATGGCACACTGAGCTGAAAGACTATATGTCTTACATATACAGTGAAAATTTGGCATTTAGGGAGCAATAAAGGGAACTATTAATCAGACAGGAATTTGAGACTCCAGTTCCATTTTTGGATATGATATAATTTTTAAAACTTAGATATCTTTCCTATAATATTTTTTCTCCCTAAGATTAGGTAAAAAGAGTGGTACTTCAGCGTTTGGTGTGAACAATACCTAATTTTTATTTTCTCCTTTTAAAAGGTTTTATCTAACACATTAGTGTGAGTGAAGTCAAATAGCACTAAACATATACCAATGAAGTGTACCAAATGCATATCAATCTGGCTAGGATGTGGGACTCCAAGAAGGTATGGTATTAATTTGATTTAGCTTGATGTTTTACAGAAATTTTCACTAAAATGTGGTACTTTAATTCAAAATTTTATGTTGGAAATAGTAATGTTTGTAACACACAAGCTTGTAGAATGAGCTCATGACATGGCCTGATTTCCAGTTGAAAAATTGTATCACATCTAGAAAACCAGTTTTATTCAGTGGAGATTGGTCACTGGTCTCTGTCTCTGTCTCTCTCGCTCATAACACACACACACACACACCCTTTCCTAAAGAAATTTAAAAAACAGAGGTCTAATCTAGAAGACTGATTTTTCCTGCCTCAGCACAATCATACACATACCCCCACCTAAAATAAGTAGCAAAGTCAATGATCCTTAAGTTCTAGCATGCTCACCCAACTTACACATGTGCAAGCACACAGGAGTTGAGATTTTATTTCTTGTCACCCTTTCTTCAGTTTTATTTTGAGCACTCACAGTATTTTTGGTGCCACAGAAGGCTTTAGGGATGCAACAGACAAAGCAGACACCAACCCTGTCAGCTTAGAACTTAACAGTCTAGTTCACCACTAGTCTAGCAAATACAATGTACTTTTAGTTCACATGACTACCTCCTCACTAAAGTATATTCCTCAAGAGCAAGGACTCTTATTATCCGTTATTTCCCAGTAGGCTTCTTGGTGTACTCATATTGTATATAAGTTGCTTTCCACTGCAAGTAGCAAAGGTCCTGATCTAAAAGTGACAAACATTTGGAGTGTACTTTTCTCGAGTAACAAGAAATCCAGAAGTAGCTGGTTGCAGTGTTGGTTTGGAAGCTCCACAATGTCATTGAGAACCAGAGTTTTCTATCTGTCTTTTCTACCAACCTCAGGTGTCGGTCAGAACTACTGGTCAGAGCTACAGGATGACTACAGTAGCTCCAGGCAACATATCTTTACATGATAAACTCCAAAAGCAGAAAAGGAGACTCTGGGTCTCTTCCCTGACTTTTCTCCTTTTATCAATTAAGGAAACATTTCCAAAAATTTTTCTTATGATTATGATCATAACTGGGTCACTTAGCCACCAATAGTTAGTTGCCAGAGAGGCTGGGTAACCAAGTATCAGCCTCAGTTGAGTAAAGAAACTGTAGGGAAGGTGAGTGCCCATAGGGCAGGCAATCCACCGTATTTGCCACAAAGGCATATTCATATTTGTTACGAGAAGGCCATGGGAGTAGATGGTTAAAATACAGACTAGAATAAAGGATGAGACGATGACGTGGATGATGAATATTCTTAGGATGACAGGAGTCAAGTCAAAGAGTATGACCATATCCAGATTCCCAAATCCTCAATGAATCTGTGAGCATTTAGAAATGGGGTGGGTAGGTTTCATAAGATGATAGCAATAATGACAGGTATAACAAGTACCTGAGGAAGGTGATCAGACTAGCCGAAGATCCATGACCTATCTGTGGACAGGGCAGAACGAGGACACTGATACTGAGCCCCATGCCGAAGTTCAAGGTCTTCTGGGAGAATGGGCAGATTCCTCTCAAGCGAGTGACCAAGAAATTAGCATGTCCAGGTTTTAATTAGAGGAAAAAAGTATGGAGGTAGTCTATTTTGCTGTGATGTACATAGATAAGTTTATTTATAAGAAAAATGAGAGTTATAGTCAGCAGTGGATGTGGTTGAAAGAACAATTTCAAAAAGAAGATGTGGCTTGGAGGGTGGGGAGAGAAGCAGGCAGGAAGGAAACTGGGATTAAACACATGGGCAAAAATCAATTTTCTGCAAGGTTTCTACTCCAGACCCTGGCAGGCGTTCAAGAGAATGAGAAGTCAAGTTAAAGAGGAAGCTTATGGATACATTTAACCAGCTCTATAAGTTATGACTCTCTAGTGTCAAGTAAACCAACTTTAATATTTTTTTTAAAGGGAGAGGACGTTGAACAGACTCGAAAGCTATGAAGTCAGCTGGACCTCAGAAAGTGACAAGAATCTAAGCCTGGTAAGCTGCCAGAACTCTCCCATCTCTGTTTCTACACATTCAGATACTTCTTCTCTGCTCTCCTAGGCTATTGATAGAAAACAACCGCTCCACACTTCTTAAGTTTACATGTTATATTTCCAACCACCCACTAACAAGCTGACTTAACTCCATGTCCTTGGAGAAGATCTGATTGATCCTCTTTGGGTTAGACAGGATCTATCCAGCCTCTACTAATGCCAGGGAGACACAATTATGTAATATAAGTATGGCTTCTATGAGCTTATCCCTAAAATGGGAAGAAGTTTAAGAGAAAAGTATTATTGTGTGCTCTGCAGACATCACGGTTATGTATTATAGTGCTGGAAGCAGAGAAATTTGGTACAGTATGACTTGGTACAGCTCTGGTCTTCAGGAGTCTCTGGTGATCACTGAGTTTGGCAGTGGGATTTGAGTCTATTCTATTCTCACATTAGATTTCATATTTCATACAATGGGCGACCTAGAAGGAGGAGTAGAACATGGAAAGGTTGGAAAGGTAAGTCCAACTCCCAAGCGTTTGTCACCTATGTCATTGTAGAAGAGGTGTTTGGGTAAGAGAGGTAAGGGACAGGTTGGAAGGAAGGTAAGAACCACTCAAACACTGAGAACAAAGGTGATACTGATTCCTTCACCAACAACGATCTCTAACTGGGCAGTCTTGCTACCACAGAAAAAGAATGTGTGGGTCTCACTTTAAGGATCATAGAATATGCTAAAGGCAGAAAATGGTAATTTGGAAGTGGCCAATAGCTGACTCCATAATTTTGAAGGTATCTTTTAGTAAATAGCATAAAGAAAACATCTTTTAACTTTTCAATTAAAAAATATAAATTAGGGCTTCCCTGCTGGTGCAGTGGTTGAGTCCGCCTGCCGATGCAGGGGACACGGGTTCGTGCCCCGGTCTGGGAAGATCCCACATGCCGCAGAGCAGCTGGGCCTGTGAGCCGTGGCCGCTGAACCTGCGCGTCCAGAGCCTGTGCTCCGCAACGGGAGAGGCCACAGCAGTGAGAGGCCCGCGTATCGCAAAAAAAAAAAAATATATATATATATATATATATAAATTAAACACCTAGGCAAAAGTCATGTAGTAAGATAGCATGAAACAGTGGGAAGAACCCTGGATTTGATATGAATAAGTCAGACTTGGAATTCTAGCTGCACATCTTGAGTTACCTTGAGCAAGCACTTACTGCTTTTATAATAAATTAGAAATCTAATAGCAGAGAGATTAAGATCTTTTTGATTTAGGACTTCACATGGTTGTGAGGATCAACTGAATTGGCATAATAGCAGGTGGGAAACAGCTGAACTCTATGCAAATGTTAATAATGACCCATAACTTGGAGGAGAAATGTTCACATATGGATGAAAGGGGAAGACTCTTACTGTAGCTAATAATCACTCCTATAGCAACTGAATGCCTTGGGGGCTGCCGGGATGGATGGTGAGTACTGAAAGTGCAGGGCCAGTCTTATTCATGACAGGTATCAGCTCTAAAACTTTATAAGAAGTATATTCCTTAATCACCAAGCAGGTCTTTTTGCAGGATTTCTGGAAGCACAAAACCAGATAGAAACACTTGCAAACTCGAGTGGTATAGATGGGACCTACTTGGTCAATAGTACAGTTGACCCTTGAACGACTGGGGGTTAGAAACCCCAACACTCCCTGCAGCTGAAAATCCACACTTAACTTTATAGTCAGCCCTCCATATCTTCATCCTGGATTCAACCAACCACAGATTGTGTAGTACTGTAGTACTATTTATTGCGGGGTGGGGGGGGGGGAAATCCATGTATAAGTGGACCCACGCAGTTCAAACCCACGTTGTTCAAGGGTCAACTGTATAAGGACCTCGCAGAGCAGCCTGTTGGTCTGAGTATAGCGAATTCTGTCCCAAAGACTGGACTTGTGGGGGTAGAGAGAGGTGGAGGAGAGGTGTGGGAAAGCCCAGACCCAGTGTCCTGGACCCATGGTGCTCAAAAGCCTGTGAGTGGGGATGATGTCCTAGAAATAAATGCTTGGGGATTTTTTTGTTTAGGCATACATCTGTTTGATCTAGAGGTCAGCTGGGCCACAACAGGAACATCCATAAACAGTCTTGCAATCTCCAAGTAAGAACTTTGCCTAGGGAAATCTGCTTGCTGGTTTCAGCTCTGACAGGAGCTATTTGGGTTTCTTCAGGTGAGCCCCTTGAGCTCTCTCAGGATCGAGCCATGCACATTTACTAAGTTTTCATTTTTATAGTCAGGGATCTCAGGATCCTTGCTTAAAAGATGAGACAGTTGGGGCAGATAGAGCTTGGAATATCCAGACCAACAGAGTATTCTGTGATTCTCTGAATAGTTTACTGGCCAGAAATATGGTCCTGTCTGAGAGTATTCATCTCAAGTAAGTACTGTAGGGCTGTAGAACTCAGGATGCTCTTACCCTTCCCCCCCACCATCTCAACCCCCTTCTAGCACCCCCAAGCAGTGGGGACATGAGTGGTGGGATAACATCCAAACCGAGAAGGTTGGTGGATGATCTAATTGCGGGTCAGGGATGGGCCCGTAAGTGCAATCTTGCCTTGTTTATTTTATAAGAGGAAAGAGGCAGAAAGGATTGACGAAGGAGGAGAACTGGGGAAGAAAGAACATTATGTTCAGAATAAAGGCTTAAACATCCACGGTGAGCCAAAAGGGGAATCCCACTCTTTTTACATGAGCCCAGTTCCTCTTTTACATATTTGGGAGGACAGGATAATTAGCTGAGGACACTGAGCAACCTCAAGGCATTTGGAAGTCCCCTCTGGCCCCCATTTCAAAAGGACGCTCTTAAGTTGGTTCAAAGTCCTGACCACAAATCTGCTGAATCAGGCTCTGGATGCCTTTTGTCTGCCAGCAGGAATGGGACTCTTGGAGGTACCCATTAGCAGGAAGCCTTATTCACTTTCTGGTAAGGAAAATAAAGGGAATGACCCTAAATTTTGGATTATACAAGCATGCTCAGATGACGGCGTGCCAACTGCTTGTTGTACAGTTGAACTTCTGCTTCAGACGTTGCCAACTGCTTGTCGATCGAGGAGCCACATCCTCATTTTAAACAAATGTTGAAACACCAAAGAAGAGATGCAGTGAGAGTCAGACTCCATGCTCTTAAAAGAAGCCTTGAGCCACTATCTAAACGTGCAGAATTACATTAAGATGACATAATCTTAGTTTCTACCCCATATCAGCATTCTGGGTATTGTCGCTATGCCCGAAGACTTACGTGAAGCAGCAAAGAAGTAAATGTCCTTCCAATCTTTTGGGGAAATTAGAATTCATTTCACAGAGTAGGAAACTCTGTGAGGAAATATTGATTGGTAGCAGCAAGGCAACCTGGAAAGGACCCTGGTGGACCATAGAAACATGGTGGTGGGCATGTGGATTCATCCAAACATGAAAGGTCTCATCTAGGAGCAAGTGTATATCCCTGGTATAAGAGCAGAAACCACTGTCCTATCTGGAAGAAAAAGATAGTACCAATTGGGGTAACAAACCCAACTCCTAAGTTAACTAAAGGCCCCAGAATATTAAATTATGAAAAGGGTAGGAAGAGATCATCATTTCCTGCTGGGGCAACTGACATCACACTTTTGCTCATATGCTCCTGATTGCTTTTTATTTTCTATATTAAACAGTATCCTTGTGGGCTGCTCTATGGGAATGCCATTTTGTGTGAGCCATCCCCAGAGAGGACTATGGGTCAGGTCTCCCTGAGAGTCATCCAACCTTTTTGCCCATTATGGTCATTATGACCACCTTGTTCAGAGGGTTAAGTGTGGTCACTTGGCCTCTGCTCTTCCAGAAACCTATCATCCCCATCGCTTCCAGGGAGCCCAGGTCCATAACAGCATCTCTTACTGTAACTTTCAGCTCACAGAGGATAGCTTTCCATCAAGGTTGGCACACTCTTACAGGTGCATTCATTATTGCCTTTTTAAAAAGCGTCCTGCAGACCTGGCTGAGGAACATGATTAGCTCTTATAGAGTAGATCATGGCCAAGTCTTTTGCAGTAGATCTGTTTTAGCACCATCCCTTCCTCAATAGGCTGCCTAGACAGTTCTGCCATCTCTACTTCATTCAATGTGGGCCATCACTTTTTCTAAGCTTCCGAAAGCCATCCCAGCACTGTCGCTTGGTGTTCTTTCCGGGGCATTAAGTCCTGTGTCAGGGAAGAGTTCCTTCATTTTGACCAAATCCCACTTATCCAGATTAAAGTTCCTCCCCAGCTGGGCCAACCCCCACAGGATCTATTCCCAGGTATGCTCTCCTAGTTCATGCCTGCCTGTTAGCCAGATTCTGTAGCTCCTTTGACATCTCTCACCCACCAGAACAAGCCCATCACTTCCCCAGGAGGGCTCTGCTGAGATTTGACCCTAAGTATAGGTCTGGTGGACAGGACATTAGGTGGGGACAGATGCTGAGGAGGGCAAGTGTCTTATCAGGCATGTGTCTCATTTGAGGCTTCTGCGTAGTCTTCAAGGAAAGGAGGGAGCTCTACATTCCAACAAAGGGTGTGAACTAGTTCTGTAAGCCCAAAGGGCTCAAAGGGATCAGAAGATTCAAGTTTCTCAAGTCCATCTCCCCAGATACAACCATTCCAAATCTCAAGGTCTTAATCCTTCCCTATTATAGCCCCAACTTTGGTGTAGGATTCTTGACTGGGCTGGGAATCCAACCGTTTCTGAAGTGCTGCCTCTGTTAAAATTAACACCTGTGTCTGATCTTCAGCTGTAGGTTTGGGACTAGGGTGAGGCAAGTAAAGCACTTAGGGTACAAAATTTAAGGAGGTGCTCACACTCAAGGCCATGCAAGTACTGACCTTGCTCTAGCACGATCCCGAGTGTAAGTGCCTCCTAAAATTTTGTGCCCTAGGTGCCTCTTTTGCCTCAACTTAGCCCTGACCCTGTTCAGCTGTGTCTGCCCTTCAGCTGCAAAGGATATGGGTCTTTTTAAATGTTGTCAAGGAGGCCACCTGACTCTTGAAGCTTTCTTTAAATCATTGATCAATATA
This sequence comes from Aethalodelphis obliquidens, assembly GCF_003676395.1. NCBI lineage: Eukaryota > Metazoa > Chordata > Mammalia > Artiodactyla > Delphinidae > Aethalodelphis > Aethalodelphis obliquidens. Next base: position 5,574,675 of record NW_020838003.1, on the reverse strand, counting down.
TCAGAGTCTGTCTTAGCAACTATAAAGACTGTGAAATGAATGTTGGTTGCTCTCTCTACCATACCCCTCAAACGCCCAAGGCACTGTACCAGCTAGAGCTTCCTCTTCCACCTATACATCATTCCAGTTAGTCTGAACAATCCCAGAGCTCCAGCATGCCAGGAACTATTACTACTTCACATACTCAGTGCCATACAGATAGTGAGCAATCCAACTTCAGAATCTCATCCTTAGGGTCTGCTTCCTCTGCCAACTGTCTTAGTTTGGGTTCACTAGAAGCAGACCTATGATGGGGGTTTTTAAGTGATTAATTGGGTGAGTACTCTTAAGAAAATGAGGGAAGCAAGATAGAGCAGATGAAAAAACTAAGCAAAAAGTTCACTGGAATCTCACTTAAGTCTGAGCCTTTGGGAATTCTGAAGCATAAATTCCACCATAAAACTAGTTGCACCTCAAGGCAAGGGGGCTGGCTTCTTATGCCCCAAGCTAGTCATTGGAAGGTCCGGCCCAGGTGAGAGCGTGGGGGAGGGAGGAGGTGTAGTGCAGCCTCCCACAGGTTTCTGTTTGCCCAGAGCCAATTCTCTGGAGGAGGAGCAGCTGTGAACTTTATTGGCTAACACCGAGAGAATCTGGGGGATGGGTGCACCAGCCAGTAAAGGGGTGGAACACCAAAAGCATCAAGAACACTATACACCTTAAAGAAATGATCTGTTTGATCGAAATATTATAGAAGGTTTCTATTATACCTGGGCTGCCAGAAACAGTACCCCTCATGGGACTTATTTTAGGCTTAGCTCCGCCATTAGCTAGCTGGAGGACCACTTCGGCCACTTTGTTTTGTGGCCTCAGCTTCTAAATCTTTAAACATTAAAAAGAAAGTACAGCAGACTCAGTTTTGCCTGTGATTTCTAACCTCATTGCTTGTGGTGAGTGAGATGGCTGTGCTGTAGCGTCAAAATTTCCAAGACGCTCATCTGTGGCCAGCTGGGCTGGGATACAGATAGAAGGGGATGCACTAGCTTATGCAATCTGCAGAGATCTCGCACAGTGGTAAGCTTAGGGACCATGGAGCCAGTTGGTTATTAAATGATGCTGATGCTCTCAAGGAAGAAAATGACACGTTCGGGTCAGCTAACTACCAACTCGGTCACAATATGAAAACTAAAGGGCCTCCCCAGGCACTATTTAAAGAGGTCATTTCCTGCAGTTTGAGGGCGGACTGTGATAAAAATCAGATCCAATACCTGATTGTAGAAGAGCAGAATTATAAAGAAGGCTGAACTCATAGTCCCAGAAAATCTCCTATGCTAAAGTCTGGCCCTATAAGAAAGAAGTAAGTAAAGAACTGTGACAGGAACATCTGGTGGGATGCATTTAAGAACCCTAAATGCCCACATTACACCGAACACTCTGGGGATGGTGGACTGGAGCATAACAGGCCCCCTACTACCTGGAAACATGCAAAGGTTTCACCTGAGGCAGGTGCCTGCAAGATGATGCTTGTCCTAAATTTTGACTGCATCTCTCCTTGTGGCTTCTAAACTAATAACAAGGATCAAGAGCCAGCATGGCCCAACTAAGGAGGTACCATCATGCTTTAGCAGTCAGAGCAAGAGAAGGCTCTGCAGCAAATTCAGGCTATGGATTCGGGCTTCATCCCATTGCTATGGGAACAAGGTTGGCTGTAACATGGGGATGAAGTACCAGAGAGTCAACATTCCCAGCAGTGATCCTCAGTCAGTGAGGAATGGGAGTGGATGAGTGAATACCCCAGTTTCCTTGCCTGTCAGTAGACAACGCAAAGTGCATTCTATGCAGCTCCTTGAGGGTCTCCAGTGGGACTGAGCCTCAGTTGCCCACAGTCGTAGCCCACTTGTTAAAACACAGTTTTTTTTGGTTTTACTCTCTTCCTTGTCTCATCTCTCTTCTCTTCACTGTGTTCCCCGGATTCCTTCCAAAATAAACTAGAGCATACAAATAGTTGTCCTGGGCTCTGCTTTTAGGAGCACCTGATCTAAGTCAAAGCTCATGGTGTCTGGAATTCAGTGAGGGCGGGGAAATGGAATGAGGTGAAGTGAAGAAGCAGAGAGGATCACGTAGTGGCTTAAAAGCTTGGATTTAATTCTAAGAGCAGTGGGAAGTCAAGACATGTTTTAAATAGAGGGATAACATGAATAAATTTGAGTTTTTTTAAAAAGCTTATGCTGGTTGCTTTGAAGGGAATTATTTTAATGAAACAATAATGGATGCAGGAGGGCCAGTTATGGAGAGATGAGGGTACTTAGTTGAGAAATGTGGCCATGGAGAGGAAAGAATGATTCCAAATATTTTAAATATTTTAAAGTTAAATTCTCCAGGATTTGCTGATGGATTTGTTATGTGGACCAAGGGAAAATGATTGTGCCATTCACTGAAATGGTGAGGATGAGGGAGGGCATGCTTCAAATTTCAGATTAAGTATTTCTTCGCTATTGTTTACCTTTTTGTCTAAAGAGGTCCAAGATCCAGGAACTTCTGCCCAGGTTGAGTCGGCAGTGAGTGGGGTGTGTAAGAGCTCAGTGGACACTGACAGAACTCCTTTCACAGGTTGGGGCAGTAAGTGGGCTGAGGACATACCTGTTAATATTTTTGTTTATGTCATACTTTCTAGGAATAATGATAAGACACTGTTGCCTTTCCAAGTTCATTTTATTATATAATTACAATTTCTTAATGACAAAAAGAGTTGCAAATTTTAACTTGACTCTTAGCCAAGTTATACCACGCAGACTACTGGAAGTGCATATTCTGAAAACGAAAACTAATTACAAATGGACCATGTTCTCTTCATGCAGAAGGAGGAACAGTCAGCTTCCCGGACAGCACGGATGGCTTGTACATTCTGAACTGTGCAGGGCAGAAGGACACTAGAAAATAGTCCAAAAGCCATTGCTTTCTAGACAAAACATAGAAGCACTTCAAACAGTCTGCATCCCCCGGCCAGCTCTTTAAGCCTCTCTCTCCACTGGATCCATGATACCCTGATTTCGGAAGAAAGAAATAGCTCCCTTTTAAACACTGGGGAAGACAACAGTCCTGCTGGCATCAGCTGTAGGTGAACAATCACTAAAGACTTATATTTCAATGACTGGAGACTTATATTAAATGGGTAGGAATTCTAGAGGCTTAGAAATAGGAGTGATGGGCCATACAACAAGCTCAGCTTCTGGAAATTTGTCTGTAGGCATTCACACGTGTAACTTTCATTTTGGTAGATGACACCACTCATGGAGAGGTTGGGAAGGGGTGGAATCCTGCTGGACAACCCCCAGTGAACTAGGGCACTTCAGGTTCAGTCCCTTTCAGGATTTCGTCACTGTGTGTGGTGCAGAATGGCTGATATTGAAGTACTAGATGACTAGGAAGAGGCCCAAACACCTCCCAAAGTCAAACATTTGTTCTTACAGAGTAGGCTCAACATTCCTACTGAAAGTCAAAGATTGTCCGAAATGCAACCTGAATTGCAGACTGCTGTCCTCGATGGGATTAATGTCTCACATCACCCACAGCCCTGTCAGTCATCATTCACATTGTATTCATTCTCTGCTACTAGAATGGCTATCAGAGCTCGCATTTTCTGGAACTGGACCAACCACAGAATCATATACCGGTTGGTTACAACCCCAAAATACAGCAGGAACTCAGAATGCTACCTAATTTTACCTTAGAGCAGATGGCATTGCTAGGCATATTCAGGGGTATGGTAGATGCTGTTTGTAGATCCTGCTCTACGTCCCCCTGGTCACTTCCAAGCTGGTCTGTGGCTGCAGTGGGCAGCCTCCCTCCTCAAACATCTATCTGAGCTGCTCTGCCTGAGGGTTTTCCCTGGTGCTAAAGGTGCTTGCCTGGAAGTGCCAAGGACTGAATGACCCTCAGGGTATCCCTCAACTAATGACAGGTGGAAGTCAGTGGAGAAATACTGTAGCCCCCCATCCCTTGGTAGGACAGTCCTGAGGCATATTCTTAGCAGATGCTCAGTGAGTCCCCAGGGGAATTGAACCACAGTTGCCTACAGCAGTATGCTGCTCAACTGTATTGGCTTTCTTCGGTGGTAGACAAAGAGATGCACTGTCCTGATCCAGAGATTGTGACCAGCAGCTCCAGACGTCAGCTCCTTCCAGGTCTACCTTAGTCCCAGAGTTGTCTCACCTGAGGTCATGTGCTTCCTGGGAAACTCACACCTGACAACTACGTGAGATGAGGGCACAAAGGTGTGGCCATTTTGGTCCCATGCAGCATGATGCTACGGGCAATATTTGCTCCAGAGCACCCTTCCAGGCTGACCTTGGCTTTGTTAAGCCTACATCCAGTGTGACTGCCCAATCCCACTTCCCCTTGCCTCCTTTCACAGACATTGATCCCTAAGAAACACCTTGCACCCCAAACTCTGCCTAGAGACTGCTTCTAGGAAACACGATCTACATTTTTCCCATCTCTCTCCACTCCTTCACTTCTGCTCCAGACACCACAGATTGACCTGCACTCAAGTCTTTGACTCTTTGGAGGGAACTCAAACTAGAACCAGAAGGAAAGAAGAGAAGTGTCCTTCCGTGTTCTTAAACTTTCCATGTTGAGGTAGCTCCTGCAGCTAAAGCACTCGTCACTTTTCTCTCACCGTTCCTTCCCTCTTCCCTGAAAGAGTAGACTGTGGACATGAAGCCCAGCTTGTTCCTCTTTCCTTTTGGGAGTGAGGCTGCCCACAGGAAACATGTGTTCTCTCCCATTCCTGCCTCTGTCAGTTTTCTAGAGGCAACATGTGACTTAAGAGTCCTGGAGGGGTCAGTGTTGCTAGAATGGCTAAGTGTCTAATTCTGGGCTGTTTTGAGAGGCCCACTGCCCTGCAGATGTAAGTTACTTTCTCCCATATCTGCCTTCTCAGTAGGAAAGGCAATATTTTGGCTACCACCTGCTGGCTTTTGTCCTGTGTCTGTATTGTTTAGGAATTCAGGCAGGAAAGAAAAAGATAATTTGTTCCCCTTCACTCATCTAGAGAGCAAACTCCAGCTCTGTTGTGAGTCACCTGGGTTGTATCCAGGCAAGGAGGGTGTAGTGGCCATGGAGATGCCCATGATGTTCCATGAAGAAACCAGCTGCAGAAAACTTAAATGACTGGCAACCTCAGCTGCTGCTTCCTGGATCTACCATGGTGTTCACCCAGAGGCCAGTGGGGCTGAGGCTTTCCAAGCCAATGGCTGAGCACATCAGGAACTCTGAAGCCAGCCAGTCCCGTGGGGTGCAGGTTTCATCTCACAGTCAGCTTTGGCTCCAGGACTACATCTGCCTGGTCACAATTTTCTCAGAACTGTACTGCAGGCTGAGAGGCTCTTCCTAACCAGCCCTTGCTTCCTTCTCTCCTTTTATAGGTGTCAGTCCTGCATGATAGTCCGAAGGCTGTCCCTGCATACTCCTGCTTCTTTCTCCTTTACACTTCGTTGGTATCTCCCTGTATCTTGCATGTCTAATCCATCCCAGTGTCTGACTCTGGGGGGATCTGAACTGACACAGGAAGTAACTACTAAAAGCTGAAAAATGAAGAATCGTTGAGGTCGTGCTTGCTTCTTTAGTGTTAGAATTCTGCTTTGGGCTGCCCATGTGTAAAGCAGTACCGGAATCTGGGCACCCCTATCTTAATTACAAAACCTTTCTATTTCATTGTTGCACATGTGACGAAAAAATTTTAAATTGTTTTGAAGGCTTAAATCTCCCACTTGCTGAGGACCTTCAGAGACATCTTGATCAGACCTTGAAAAAGGTAATTACCGTGTTGAGCCATTTTTTTATAGGTCTAGTTAATTAGGGGTCTAAACTTTCTTTCCCTAGAGATTCTTCTCCAAAAATCTTCCCCCAAAAGAGAAGCCCTACAGCTTCTCTCTCATAGGGCCTCTTTCAGCCATTTCTAACTGGCGTAGTCCTGACTGCTCATTAAATAAACAGACAAAAAAAAAACAGGTCTTTTTGGAAAGCAGTGCCAAACTTTCAGCATATAATCCTCGGCTCAAGTGGTCCATGCTGCCATTAGGAGTGAAGGAGGGCACTGTGTGACTGAAAGTACAGGACTCGTATGGAAAGAAAGATGGACTTGAGCTCAAGCTATTTCATCCACAACTGAGTGGTGACGAGCAGACCACTGTTCAGAGCCTTAGTTTCCTCATCTGGAAAATGAAAAGACTTTCGCTTTTTGTGAAAGTTACAGGAGAATGCGGAATTTACTTTATAAACTGTAGAACAGAGGTTGTACAGTGATGGTCAGTGGGGCAGACCTGGTCTACAGATGTGCTGGGTTTTTCCCACACACAAAATTTTCTTCATCTGAAACTTTTACAGAAAATCTGGCTTTCTGGCTTCTTATGAAAAATCCCACGTGGCAACAATCCAATGACAGGGAATAACAGTTGCTTCCTCATACAGGGTATGTTTTCTCTAGTTCACTCCTGTCTCCAGAACTCCCCACAGCTTAGTCCCTGAGAAATCACTCATTGCATCACTTGCCAGGCCCCTGTCGGCATCAGAGTTTGAGGCCTGAGGTAGAGCATGATGAAAGTGTCCACCGTCCGTGAGGGGACAGTCAGGTACTAACGAAGAAGGTCCATGAAGGAAGACAGTCTGTCAACACTCAAGATTGGGGCTGGCAGATTGGCTGCCCACCGTACTCCAAACTGTTTCCACGTACAACTTCCCAGAGCTGCCACGACTTTCATGACATTGTGCTTGAGGAGTAGCTTTCAGTGTCCATAAAGCTTCTGCGAGTGGAAGCCATCGTCCCTTCTGCCCCCACTCTCTCCCCTCACACAGCCCACGGAGCACTAGTCAGACCTTCCATGCAAACACCAGGGCCTGCACCAGGCTGTACCTTTCAACCACCCTCTTCCTCACTCATCAGTGGAGGGAAGTTCCATGGTCAAAGACAGAGGCATTTGTATTGTTTCCTGTGATAAGCAAAGGAATTAAAGGCCTGCACCCTGTGGGCACAGTCTCTGTGGATTCTCACTCCCCACGGATAGTGAGTGGGTGCTCTTTCCTGAAAACAGCCCCGGCCTGAGATCTGGGATCACTGGCCGAGACCCCAGCTCTGCGCTATTAGCACCGGACACATGCAGTTTCTTCTCACGGGAGGGGCAGCTTTTCTTTTGATGGGCTTTTCCTTGCCTTAACAATGAGACAGTAAACTCATGATTCATTTTTCGAGTCTCAGGATAGTGCCTTTTAAACGGAGAAGGCCAAGCACAGGCATTAGCTCGTCTAATCTTCACAACACCCCTACAGAGATAGATCCTATTATTATCTCTACTTACAGGCAAGTAAAGTGCTGGAAAGTTAAGTAATTTGTATAAGGTCCACACAGTAGGAAGAGTGATGCTGGTATTTGAACTCTTGCAACCTGAAACGAGAGCTCCTGCTTTGATCCACTCCTGTGCAATGCTGTCTCTCAAGAGATTTGAGCATATGCTTAAGGACGAAGGAAGCTGAAGTGTAGCTAAGGCAAAAATATTCTGTATGGTCCAAACCATCTTGGATGTGGAGAATGTCTCTTTGCCTTGATCCACAAATATAAGATAGGGTGTGCAGTTACTTTGGGGAGTCCTGTAGAAATCCCACAACAACATTCTTTACCAACTGCTCTTATATGATCCTGCACTGGATGTCAGAATGTAACTTTTTTAAAAAATGGAGGTAACATTGTTTTTCAACATTGTTGACGTTTCATGTCTACAATATTGTATTTTGACTTCTGTATATACTACAGGATACTCACCACCAAAAGTTTCATATCCATCCTTCATCATATAGTTGATCCCATTTACCCATTTCACCATCGCTTCACCCTCTTCCCCTCTGGTAACCACTACTCTAGTCTATGTGTTCTTTTTTGTTTGGTTTGTCTTATTCATTTATTTTGTTTTTTCATGAGGTCTTTTTATATACACCCATATCCTGCCTGGAAAGACAGCAAACTTTGGTCTGCTGTGGGGCTTCTTTCAATCTCTTGTGCACAAGGAACCAGAGAGTTCAGAATGCACTTCGGTAGGTGGAGGCAGTGTACACAGAGGAGAACGAGAACTGCTCTTAGTGGAGTCTCCTTCTGCAAGTACCCCATCAGGCAGAGGTCTGCAGTTCTGGGCAAGCGCTTTCTTGAGGACAGTGACCCTCCATGACCTCTGTCCTATGGGAGAGTGGCAAAAGATCATTTCAGGCAAAGGCACTCATCTCTGAAGGAATGGTTCAAACGCTGCTTTAGCTGTCTCTCAACCTCCTCCAGGGAGAATGTCCCTTCTGTAATACAAGAATAGATTCAAGAGGGGCTGGCAGGGCAGAATGCTGGCTCTTTCACTGAAATGGGAAACCTGTGTGGAGCTGTCCATGTAATAACTAACCAATCCATTTAGTAATGAACTTGGTTAAGGCAGCAACCTGTGCAGATGGCGGCTCTCCTGTTGTCTTCCATTCTAACATGGTCAACCCTGTTCCCATCAGAAGGGTGTCCCATCTGCTTTAATCTTTTCACAGTATTCCCCTTAATCTCCCTGGCTTCATTAACATTTGATCACCACTCAGTCTCTGCTTGAGAGGATTACAAGGGAGATGATGTCTCTCCCTCTTGGCCATGCCATGCACAAAAAGAGAGAGAATAGACTTTCTTCTCACTCCGAGCTAGGTGCTACCTTCCCCATCTTATCGTGAGCGGAGAGTCTTTGCCATGTGTTTCTTGGTCCCTGATCATGGCCTGTGTACAATTCAAATGCCTTGAGTTCAAATCTCCTCTGTTCCTTCCATACCATCTAGGTTCTTGAATCAATGGAATAATTTATGGGGAAGCAAGGTCATCCAGCACCACTTGCATGTCATCTTGGCGTGACCACTGAACATTTTTGTGTTCCAAAGCAGAACAACTGTAAATAGAATATTTGGGGATTCTTGTTTCAGGGTTCATAGAGTATAGATTTTTTAGATTTGTTTAGATTGTGAATGATTTTAGTCTAACAGGACACTGCTCCTAAACAGGAGCAAGAGTTATTGCAGCATCTCTTGTGCTCTCTAGCCCTGTCCCTTAGTTTGGGGTCCCCCAAAAGCAGACCATGAGGCTAGAATGCAAGTTGTCTGAGAGGTAGATGGAACCCTGGTAGGAAAACAGGGAAGCAAAGTCGCCAGTGAAGTGCATACTATCAAGCCAGCTACCACTGTGAGCAACTGGAGAGTAACTCCAAGGAGAAATTTTGTGCCTTGGTGGCCACCATAGTTTATAGCTCACTGGGACCCTTTCTGTATTATCAAGCAAGAGTGTGCCTACTTTGGAGACTATGACTTCCAACATGGTAGAGCCCAGATTTGTGAGGATGAGAAGCACAATGTTCCCTAGTGAGATACTGGGGATAATGATGAGTAAAGCCATTTCTGCTTCCAACTCTTGGCTCCCGGGCCAAATGTGCTCCCTGTTGGAGTCACAGTACCATAGAGAAAGCTCTTTATAATATGTACAATGTATTCTGGAGAAAGGTACCTCAGTTCTGCCTTTAGCAGGCCTTTCCAAAGCTCTCTGAGACCAGCTGATTCTGGATGGCACAGAGCCATGTGACTAGGGAATCCCATGGTCATGACTCACTCCCATACCTCCTTCACTGTAATGGGAGACGTCGGTCAGATACTGTGTTGTGTGGATCTCCTGTGATACTCTGGATACAGATGCTGAACGAGGTGCTGAGGGCAAGAAAGGCAAACCCATATCAGGAATGGCTATTCCTGTGAGAGTGATTCACTCATTTTTCTGAGACCGAAGGGTTGATTTGCCTCCAAATGGCTGGTTGGTCTCCTTGAAAATAGCTCTATATCAGGGACTCAGCGTTGGTCTATGGTGCTGGCAGGTTAAACATTCAGAAGCACCAGTAGTTAGATTGGCCTTATTGAGTGAGAGTCCACATTGCTGGGTCCACTCATGGCCTCCATCTCTGCCACTGTGGACCCTCTATCTGTATGCCCATCATGTCATTTCTGGGGTGGCAGATGACAAAGGCTAACAAATATCGACTGGCAGAGTAATTTGGGCTCAGTCTGGGGACAGTGCCAGACATTATGACTTTTTAATCGGGGTAACCACTCTCAGCCTTCTTGTCATCCATTTGTTCATTCTTCTCATACGTATTAATCAATGCCCTCATTGATTCTTAGGTATACTGCTTCTATGAATGCTGTGTTCTGTGAGATGTTACACATCTCAGAACTCTCTGGAGGTCATTTCCACTTGGCTGCCATTCCAGCCTTATCTGGCTTTATAATAATCATGACACCCTGGCTTTTGCTGGTTGAGGGCTGCCACCTGGCCTCTTTTGCTTCAGGAGCTCCACCATTCCATTATGAGAAATGAGCCAAGACCTTTAAATGCACCTCCTACTGTCTACAACTGGCCTTCAGAAGAGAGTGACTGTTGAACTTTTTATTGACGCTGGTGACCCTCTTGCCAGTACATTCCTAATGACCTTGGTGAATGAGTGTCTTTTGGGCTGTCCTGTGGAACATCATTCCATGGTAGGTATTTTATCATCACAAAATATATTTAATCCAGTATGCCCATGTCCTTGGGCTTCTTTAGTTCCTTCTTCTACTGTCTGTCATTGCAGTTAAGGTGTTTCAACTTGGCTCAGCATGGGCCCTTGCATTTTCCAGGCTTCTAGGAGTCACCATAGCATTAAGTTTGCTTCATCCCCGGAAGCCCTTGCCGGGGTATTAAATCCAGTATCAGCAGTAGTGCCACCAAGTCAAAAAACTCTCCCTCATCTGGTCTAATGTCCTGGTTCCCTAGGTCAAGCACACTCAAATCCAAAACCATGGGTGCTCTCCTGACCCCTGCTGGTTCATGTTGGCTAATTCTTGCAGGCTCATATCTACCTGGCTGTGTAATGCTTGACCCCAGGTATCAGCCTGGCTGCCAGAGGAAAATGGGGGCAGATCTTATGGTAGAGCTTCTGCTGCCTTGAGGGTGAGGGTGGGGGCTAGGGTAAGAGGTAACTCTCTTCATAGGAAAGGGAAGGGTGAGCTAGCCAATTCTGCAGTCTCTAAGGGTTCAGGGCAGTGTGAAGAGTAACATAGTTCCATCCCATAATAATGATTCCAAGTCTGTCCAACCAGGCCCTGACCTTGGTATAAGAGACCTGCCTCAGTTGAGCATTCAGTCAACTTTGCTTCTCAGGAACTCTAACTATTAAATCCAGAGTTTGGTCTTCCACTTCTTTTGCTCTTTCACTTTAGGAAATAGGGCTTTTGGGAAGCTTCTGAAGAAGTTCTCTGGCCTCCACACTTGATTTTAATGGTTTATTAACTGTTTCAGCTTGTTCCTCTCTCTATCTAGTGGCTCAGTGTGATTTAGTACCAGCCAGCCAGTTCTATTGTCCTCATTTTCATTTTCTGCTGTACCTACCCATGCCTGCTTCTCAAACAGTTGAATGATTGCTCTGGCCAGACTGTTCTCCTCTACTAAAACATTCCACTAAGTTAACCTGGAGAAAATTTTAGCAACTGGGCTGCCACCTTGTGCCATAGAACAGGAGTCAGGAGACTCCTTGTAAAAGGCTGGATAGTAAGTACTTTGGGGCTTCTGAGACCAGTCTCTGTAGCAACCACTCAGCTCTCTTGTTGTAGTGCAAAAATAGACAATATATAAAAGAATGCAGAGCTTCCCTGGTGGCGCAGTGGTTGAGAGTCTGCCTGCCGATGCAGGGGACACGGGTTCGTGCCCCGGTTCCGGGAAGATCCCACATGCCACGGAGCAGCTGGGCCCGTGAGCCATGGCCACTGAGCCTGCACGTCTGGAACCTGTGCTCTGCAATGGGAGAGGCCACAACAGTGAGAGGCCCGCGTACCGCAAAAAAAAAAAAAAGAATGCACATGGCTGAGATCCAATACAACTTAAAAAAAAAACACAGGTGGTTGTATCATTCCAACTATATGACTCTGGTAAAGGCAAAACTATGGATCAGTGGTTGCCAATGATTTGGGGATGAATAGATAAATCACATGGGATTTTTAGGGCAGTGAAACTATTATGTGTCATACTATAACGGTGGATACGTGTTTATACATTAGTCAAAAGCCATTGAACACACAGAAGAAAAAGTAAACCATAATGTAAACTATGGCCTTTAGTTAACAATATTGAACCAATATTGCCTCATCAGTTGTAACAAATGCACTACATTAGTGCAAGATGTTAACAATAAGGCTAACTTGGGGGGAGGCGAGGGGATTTCTGCTCAATTTTTCTGTATCCCTAAAACTGCACCCAAAAAAGTCTATTAATTAAAAAAAACTGAAGGTAAAATAAAGACTTTTCCATACAAATTAAAACAACAATAAACAGGTGGCAAGGTGGAATTTGGCCCTTGGTCTGGAGTTTGCCCATCCCCCTACACACCCATAGATTATCCATGTCTCACATAACAACCAGGATAGGGTTCGCATTGCCAGCTGGGAGATGAGGGATCCAGTCCCCAAAACATATCTTGCTTTCTCAGACCATTCTTGGTACCAATTGTGTCAGTTCAGATCCTCTAGGAAAGAGATGCTGAGGTGAAATTAGGAGTGTAAGAGGCTTATTGGGGGGTAACACCTGTGATAAATGAAGGGGAGGAACCAGGATTAGGCACAGAAGGTTTTTGCACAACATTCCATAGCCAGAGATATCTTGGGCAACTCAAAGGGGCTCTGGAGCAAAGATTACCCCCTGTGGAGTTGGTCAGAAATGGCCAGGCAGGCCCTTGTATTTTCACTGTACTAACTCATTGGCTGGGAACTGCTCCAATATTGGGTTAGATCCCAAAGGCACTGCAGAGAGGCTGTCAGCAGCTGCCTTCCTCAGAGCTCCATGGTAAGTTCTTTCATGAAAGGAGATCTGAGGGGACATCCCCAGGGCTGCACAGGGTTCCAGTTTCTTTTTGTTTTTTTCTCCAATTTCATTGAGATATAATTGACATATAACACTGTATAAGGTATGCAACATAATGATTTGATATGTGTTTATGTTGCAAAATGATTACCACAATCAGTTTATGTAACATCCATCATCTCACATAGTTATACATTTTTTTCTTGTTCTGAGAACTTTTAAGATCTATTCCCTTAGCAATTTTCAACTATGCTATACAGCAGTATTAACTATAGTCACCATGCTGTGTATTACATCCCCAGGAATTATTTATAACTGAAAGTTTATGCCTTTTGACAACTTTCACACACTTTGCCCATGCCCGACCCCCCCTCCTCTGGCAACCACCAATCTTTTCTTTGTTTCTATTAGTTTTTTTTTTTTTTTTCACATTTCACATGTAAATGATATCATACAGTATTTGTCTTTCTGTCTGTATTTCACTTAGTATAATGCCCTCAGGTCCATTGATACTGTCACAAAAGTCAGGATTTCCTTCTTTTTTGTGGCTGAGTAAGAGTTGACCCTTGAAAAACATGTGTTTGAACTGTGCTGATCCACTTATATGTGGATTTTTTCAATAAAAATGTACTATAGTACTACACAATCTGTAAGTCGGTTGAATCCATGGATGCAAAACAGTGGACACAGAGAACTGACTGTTATACATGGATTTTTGGCTGCAGGGGTTTGGCCCCCTAACCCCTATGTTGTTCAAGGGTCAACTATATTCCATTGTATGTTTTCCCACATGTTCTTTATCCATTCTTCTGTCCATGGACACTTAGGTTGTTTTGATGTCTTGGCTATTGTGAATAATGATACAATGACTATGAGAGTGCAGATATCTCTTTGACATAGCAATATCATTTTCTTCACATATATACCCAGAAATCAAATTTCTGGATCATACAGTAGTTCTATTTTTAATTTTTGAGGAGCCTCCATACAGTTTTCCACAGTGGCTGCACCAATTTACATTGTCACCAACAGTACACAAGGGTTCCCTTATCTCTACATCCTCACCAACACTCGTTTCTCTTGTCCCTTTGGTGATAGCCCTTCTAAAAGGTGTAAGGTTATATCTCATTGTAGTTTTGATTTGAACTTCTCTGAATGTTAGTGATATTGAACACGTTTTTACAAACCCACTGGCCACTTGGATGCCTTCTTCAGAAAAATTTCTGTTCAGTTCCTCTGTGCACTTTTGAATCGAATTATTATTTTTTGCCATTCAGTTTTATGAGTTCTTTATATATGTTTTGGATATTAACCCCTTATCAAATATAATTGCAAGTATTTTCTCCCATTCCCTAGGTTGTCTTTTCATTGTTTTGATGGTTTCCTTTGTTATGCAGAAGGTTTTTAGTTTGCTGTAGTTCTACTTGTTTGTTTTTCTTTTGGTGTTAAATCCAAAAAATCATTGCTAATACCAATGTCAAGGAGCTTACTGTCTATGTTTTCTTCTAGGAGATTTATGGTCAGGTCTTACATTCAAGTCATTAATCTGTTTTCAGTTAGTTTTTGTGTATGGTGTAAAATAGTGATCTGGTCTCATTCTTCTGCATGTGGCTGTTCAGTTTTCCCAATACCATTTATTGAAGAGACTGTCCTTTCCCCATTCTATATTCTTGACTCCTTTGTCATAAATTAATGACCATACACGAGTGGATTTATTTCTAGGTGCTCTATTCTGTTCCATTGATCCATGCGTCTGTTTTTATGACAATACCATACTGTTTTGAATACTGTAGCTTTGTACTATAGTTTGAAATCAGAGAGTGTGATGCCTCCAGCTTTGTTCTTCTTTCTCAGTATTGCTTTGGTTATTATGGGTCTTCTGTGGGTCCATACAAATTTTAGGATTGTTTGTTCTATTTCTGTGAAAAATGTCATTGAAATTTTGATGGGAATTGCATTGAATCTGTACATGGCTTTGGACAGTATGGACATTTTAACAATATTAATTCTTCTAATCTATGAGCATGGAATATCTTTCCACATATTTGTATCTTCTTCAGGTTCTTTTATCAGTACCTTACAGTTTTCAGTGTACAGATTTTTCACTTCCTTGGTTAAGTTTATTACTATGTATTTTATTCTTTTTGATGCAATTGTGAATGGGATTGTTTTCTTAATTTCTCTTTCTGATTGTTTTCAGTGTATCGAAACATAACTGGTTTTATATGTTCATTTTGTACACTGCAACTTTACTGTATTTGTTTATTCTAACAGTTTTTTGGTGAAGTCTTTTTTGTTTGTTTTTGTTTTGTGAAGTCTTTAGGGTTTTTATATAAAATATCACGTCATCTGCAAATAGACACAGTTTTACTTCTCCCATTCTTTTTTTTTTCTCTGTACGCGGGCCTCTCACTGTTGTGGCCTCTCCCATTGCGGAGCGCAGGCTCTGGATGCACAGGCTCAGCGGCCATGGCTCACAGGCCCAGCTGCTCCACGGCATGTGGGATCCTCCTGGACCGGGGCACGAACCCATGTCCCCTGCATCAGCAGGCGGACTCTCAACCACTGCGCCACCAGGGAAGCCCACTTCTCCCATTCTTATGTGGATGCTTTTTCTTTCTTTTTCTTGCCTGATTGTTCTGGCCAGGAGCTCTGTTTTAAGATTGCAAGAGTTCAAATTCCACCATCACCCTTTCCTACTATATTACTTCCAATACTATGTTGAATAAAAGTGGTAACAGTGGACATATTGTCTTTTTCCTGAACTTATAAGAAACTGTTTTAGCTTTTAACCATTGAGTATGATGTTAGCTGTGGGTTATCATATATGATCTCTATTATATTGAGGTACAATCCCTCTATACCCAGTTTTTTTGAGAATTTTTATCATAAATGGATGTTGAATTTTTCAAATGCATTTTTGCATCTATTGAGATGATCATATAATTTTTATCCTTTATTTTGTTAATGTGGTGTATTGTATTGATTGATTTACAAATGTTGAACCATCTTTGAATCTCTAGAATAAATCCAACTTGATCATGGTGTATGATCCTATTAATGTGCTTTTGAGTTAGGTTTGCTAACATTTTGTTGAGGATTTTTGCACCTATGTTCATGAGGGATATTGGCCTGTAATTTTCTTTTCTTGTAGTGCCCTTGTCTGGTTTTGTTATCAGAGTAATATTGGCCTCATAAAATGAATGTGGAAGCATTCCCTTCTCTTCTATTTTTTGGAAGAATTTGATAGGATTGGTTTTAATTACATTAATATCAACATAATTTATTGATTATATTATAGTTATAATGTTATATACTATAAAATATAATAAATAGTATATAATTATATTACATAAAATATAACAAATAATACATAATTATATATTTATATAATATATAATAAAAATATAAAAAGAATATGATAAAATTCCATTAATTAAATGTTTGGTAGAATTCACTACTGAAGCCATATGTTCCTGGACTTTTCTTTTGGGATATGTTTTTGATTACTGAGTCAGTCTCTTTAGTAACTATTGGTCTGGTCAGATTTCTGTTTCTTCATGATTCAATCTTGGTAGGTTGTATGTTTCTAGGAATTTATCCATTTTTCTAGGTTGACCAATTTTTTTTGCATACAATTCTTCATAGTAGTCTCTTATGAGCCTTTGTATTTCTGTGCTGTTGTTTGTAATGCGTCCTCTTTCATTTCTACCTTTATTATTTAAGTCCTCTCTTTTTTAAATTAATAAATCTAGCTAAAGTTTTGTGCATTTTGTTTATCTTTTCAGAGAACCAGAGTTTCATTGATCTTTCTATTCTCTTTGTAGTCTCTACTTCATTTATACCTGCCTGATTTTGTTTTATCCTTCCTTCTACTAACTTTGAGCTCAGTTTTTCTAGTTCATTGAGATGTTAGTTAGGATGTTTGAGATCTTTCTTATGTCTTAATGTATACGTTTATTGCTATGAACTTCCCTCTTAGAATTGCCTTTGCTGAATCCCATTTCCATTTTCATTTATCTCAAGGGTTTTTGATTTTTCTTTTAGTTTCTTCTTTGATCAGTTGTTTGTTCAGTAGCATGTTCTTTAACCTCCACATATTTGCAATTTTTCATTAACGTATCAGCATATCATGCTTGATGTGACTTCAATCTTCTTAAATTTATGAAGACTTGTTTTGTGGCCTAACATATCATCTGTTCTGGAGAATGTTCCACGTGCAGTTGGGAATAATGTGTATTCTGCTGCTTTTGGATGGAATGGTCTGTAAATGTCCATTAAGTCTGTCTAGTTAAGTGTTAAGTCCAATGTTTCCTTATTGATTTTCTGCCTGAATGATCTATTCATTGCTGTAAGTGGGGTATTGAAGTCCCCTAATATTTTGGTATTGCTATTTCTCCCTTTAGATCTGTTAATATTTGCTTTACATATTTAGGTACTCCTATGTTGGGTGCATACATATTTACAAATGTTATATCTTCTTGTTGGATTGACCCCTTTATCATCATAAAATGACCCTCTTTGTCTCTTATTACAATCTTTGTTATAAAGTCTATTTCATCTGATAAGTATAGCTACCTCTGCTTTCTTTTGGTTTCCATTTGCATGGAATATCTCTTTCCATCCCTTCACTTTAAGTCTCTATGTGTCCTTACATCTGAAGTGAGTCTCTTACAGGCAGCATAGTTGGGTCTTTTGAGAAATTTATTTAGCCACTCTATGTCACTTGACTGGAGAATTTACTTCATTTACATTAAAAGTAATTATCAATAGGACTTACTGTTGCTATTTTGTTAATTGTTCTGGCTATTGGTAATGCCTTTGTTCTTTTCTTCCTCTTTGTCTCTTCCTTTGTAATTTAATGATTTTTCTGTAGTGGTATGCGTAGGTCTCTTTTTCTTTATCTTTTGTGTATTTACTATAGATTTTTACTTGTGGTACCACAAGACTCATATAAAATACCTTCTGTTTGTAACAGTATATTTTAAACTGATAACAACTTAAGTTTGAACACATAGTATAGCTCTGTATCTTTACTCTCCCCCCTCCATGTTTTATATTTTTTATGATACAGTTTACATCATTTTACCTTATGTATCCATTAACAAATTATTGTGGTTATAGTTAGTTTTACTACTCCTGTGTTTTAATCTTCATACTAGGTTTGTAAGTGATTTACCACGACCATTACAACATTAGAATATTCTGAATGTAACTATATATTTACTTTACTGATGAGATTTTATGTTTTTCTGTTACTAATTAGCATCCTTTCATTTCAGCTCAAAGATGTCCCTTTAATATTTCTTATAAGGCTGGTTTAGTGCTTGTCTGGAAAACGCTTTATCTTACCTTCAATGCTAAAGCACAGCTCTGACATGTAAGGTATTCTCAGTTGGCAGTTTTTCCTTGCAGCACTTTGAATATATTATGCCATTCCCTTCCAGCTTGCAAAGTTTCTGCTGAAAAAATCAGCTGATAGTTTTATGGGCTTCCCTTATATGTAACAAGTTGTTTTTCTCTTGCTACTTTTAAGATTCTCTCCTTGTCTTAACTTTTGTCATCTTAATTATAACATTCCTAGCGGAGTCTCTTTGTGTTTTCTTATTTTGAACTCTCTGGGCTTCCTGGATCTGGATGTCTCTTTCCCTCCCCAGGTTAGGGAAGTTTTCAGCCATTATTCCTTCAAGTAATTTTCTGCCCTTTCTCTCTCTCTTCTCCTTCTGGGACCCCTATAATGCGAATGTTGGTCCACTTGATGTTGTCTCATAGGTCCCTTAAACTATCTTCACTCTTTTTTTTTTTTCTGCTCTGATTAAATGAATTCCTCTGCCCTGTTTTCCTGTTTGCTGATCCTTTCTTCTGCTTCATCTAGTCTGTTTTCAAACTTTCTCTATTGAATTTTTCAGTTCTATTATTATATTCTTCAGTTCTGTGATTTCTGTTTGGTACTTTCTTATATTTTCTATCTCTGTTGAAATTCTCATTTTGTTCATGCATTGTTCTCCTAACATGGTGAGCATATTTATAACCATTCTTGGAACTCTTTATCATGTAAATCACCTTTGTTTCATTAAGGTCTGTTTCTGGAGTTTTGTCTTGTTCTTTTGTTTGGAACATATTCCTGCCTTTCTTCATTTTCCTTGACTTTCTGTGTTGGTTTTTGCACTTCAGATAAAATAGCTACTTCTCCCAGGAGTGATCTTATGTAGGAAAGGAATCTTATCAGCCCTAGTTCCTGGTTATCTCTCAAACATTTATGATGGTCCAAGCTGCCTTCTTTGTCTTTGTGGCTCCCAGTGTTTTAGGGTGTTCCAATACTTATCAGTATCCAGGGGGAGGATCTTAGTCAACACCTAGATGCTGGCTGATTGGAAGCTGGACCTTTAGGCAGCAGCTTCTAAAGTATACAAGTAGACCTCTGTCAGAGAAAGACTGGGAGCTGGGTGGTTCTGTCTACTCCCTCTGCACTGAGTCCTGGTGGGGTGGGTGTGGATGGCTGGTTAAGAACTGAGTCTTCTTTGCTACAGTCCCGTGGGATCCATGAACACAAGCCCCACTGGCTACCAGAGCCATGTGATCAAAGGTTGCATCCTCTGGGCAAGAGCTAAAAAAGCCAGGGCTCCAGACACATGCAAACGCTTCTTTCAGGGAGATATTAGTGACCTGTAGCAGAGCAGAGGGAGGATCCAGAGATGGCTCCTAATGGCCTCCCTAGTCTCCAGGGAGAACCACAGTCACCCTAGATGTGGGCTAAATTAGGAGCCTGACCCTCAGGCCACACCTTTTAAGATATGCAAATAGTCCTATTTCAGGGAAAGACAGTGGGTAGGGGTTTGGGGGGGGGGGGGGGCCACCCCCCCCAGGTTGAAGTCTTAAAAGTTGGGGAGTGAGATGTTGGGTCTAAACCCTTCACTCCTCAGGGCGAAGCTGGGAGTTGGGAGTTCCCTTCCGATTGTAGGGTACTGTGCCAGGGGTGGAGTTTATGGTGAGTATGTCTCAGCCTGTCCTTTTTGATGTAGGTTTTTTTCTCATTCACCTTAGTGTAGGAGTCACTCCGTTTCTGGATTTTTTTTCAGAGGGAATTCTTCCATGCGTATCTGTAGATTAGTGTGCCTGTGGGAGGAGGTAAGTTCAGGAGCCTCTGATGTCACCAAGTTGGACTGGAACCCTCTGAACAGGATGCCAGTTTCTTAAGACAGTCTCCCTCAGCCTCTCAATCAGAATCATCATATAATCTTAGATCTCCTTTACAGTTGAGGCAAAAGCCACCCTTTAAAAGAATGAAAGAGGAGCAGCTGCAGAGGGAAGCAAAAGGCAT
This sequence comes from Aethalodelphis obliquidens, assembly GCF_003676395.1. NCBI lineage: Eukaryota > Metazoa > Chordata > Mammalia > Artiodactyla > Delphinidae > Aethalodelphis > Aethalodelphis obliquidens. Next base: position 5,554,444 of record NW_020838003.1, on the reverse strand, counting down.
GGTAGGCACCAGGATTCACTGGCTCCTATGAGATTGAAAAGAAAGATAAGAAAAAAGTCCACCAAATGAGGAATTATGGCAAGGCTCAAACAGCAAAAAGTATGCAGTGCATGTCAGAAGCCAATTTTTCTATTCCTTCACTAATGGAGGAAACTTAAAACATTGAATGGAAGTTCCCTGAGGTCAAGAATTATTTTCACCTCTGGTGTCTTCTTCCATTACTGAATGATGCCTTACTGTGGTTTTATAGCTTATGATGTAATTTTCCCTCACTCACTTTTTAAAATTATAGGCTTTTTTTCTGAGTGACCTAAATCTCCTGAAGCTGGGGCCTGTGTCTTAGTTAGGGTTTCCTTAAAAGCAGAGCCTGAGATAAGGATTTGGGATTGCCTCCTATATAAACTGCCTACACCCAGAAAACAGGAGTGTATAAGGGGAAGCTTCAGATAGAAAAGAAGGAAAAGCCACCATGAGGTGCAATATTGAAGTCCACCATTCAGCTTTTCACCTTTGCAGAAGGATTTGTATGCTTCTCAGATTTGCCCCCAGAAACAACTCCTTAACTCTTCCAGGCTGCACGTAGAAAAAAGCCTGGACTGGCAAAAGCCACGCCCCTCAGAAGAGGTCCAGTGTGAGCCTGGGGAGCATACTGCCAGCGTGAATAAGACATAAATACCCCCTCAGGTGTGAAGTCATAAGTGGCTGAGGGCATGTACCATGGGGCAACAGGAAAATGCTATGGCCCATTCTTCTAAACTCTAAATATTCAAAATAGGTCATTCCTTTGGTTTAAAGCTGTTGTGTTTAAATAAAACATAATGGTGCACATAAGGGATGCCATGTTGTCTGGATGTGAGCTGCTCCAGTGGCTTAAGGAATCAGAGTGAGTTCAACAGTTTGACAAGTTAAGCTATATCTGAGAACAGGGTATTCTGAAAGCAAAACACTAGAGACCCTTGATAGCATGTTTTACCCAGATCTGACCCCACTGTAGGGCTTTCCAAAGTTACCACCAGGATACCCCCAAAGACCCCTCTAGTCATGAATTCCATTACAAGTGAAAAGTTCCTTGTGGCCTTGGGGGCTGAGTATTTTGTTCCATGGTCTGGCTTCCTGCCTAGTGCTGGATCCTCCCCCAGGGGCTTTTCTGTTTGCCTGACATCCATCTGCCTCTGAAACACAAATATCTAAGAAGGTCAAGATTGGTCTTACATCTTTAGGAGAAAACAGTGCCCACAATGGGCATTGCAGTATTTTTGATTGGCCTCAAGAATGATTCATGTTCTACAGTTGGGTGTCTCGAATGACACCTAGTGAAGAACCTCCAGGCTAGTAGGGGGAAATGGAGCACCAATTTCTTCAGTCCCATTGCTCTGAGCAAGGTTCTGTATGGACACAACAGAGCAGGTCTCTTCACCTTGGTTTCCTGATCACCATCAGGTACCTTCTCACAAAGGAGTGCTCCAAAGAGTTTACTAATATTCAAAACTCCTACAGCTTATAGTGTGTGAACCCATGAGACCTGAAAGAGTCCATGGGTGCAGTTTCTGCTTACATAAACTAGACTGTATCATGGTGTATGAACAAAGTTCTCTGGACTAAATCAGGAGTTCTGGGATCCAGAGTTAGTCCATCTCTCAGAGCTGAGTTACCTTGGACAAGTTATTTACTCATATGCTCCAGATGAGGTTGTCGGTGTTAGAATGTGCCAGCAAGTCACTGATTACCAAATGGAGTCATCTAAGAACCATTTAACAAGTATAAACCACTAATAAGTATTGGTATTATATTAGTATGACAATAAGGCAAAATAATTGGAACCCAAGGCCATAAAGTATTAGTGTTTTTAATAAGTAAAAGTATATTTAATAAGTATTTAAAACCACTGTTTCATAATTATAAACCACTGTTCTAGTAAGTTATTTTCTTAGATAGTTTAGCTTCTAGGCAAATCACCTAGAAGTTCACTGGGTTTATATTTTAGAACCAAAGTTGCTATGGTATAGCATGTTATTTTCTTTCTATGGCACATAGTATCTCTTATCTCATAAAAGCCTTCCCCCTACCATTACCATTTCCATTTTAGCAGACCCCAAAACAGTGCATATAAACCAGGGATCATCATGCTTTTGGCAAAATAGAAGCCTCCAAAGAGGAGGGACCCATACAGGTAGGATTGCTGAACCACTGTGAGGAACACCCCTCCCAAGGCAGGTAAAAGTGGTCACGTGCCTTAACGAGAAAACAGAGATCCAAGAGATTAGGGACCATCTGTGTCTTGCCCACCGGTTGCCAGCTATGTTAGCTCAGTATATGTTTGGGGCATAATCTATTCTGTGAGAGAGGAGAGGTCAACAGAGCCATGCATACTGGTGCTTTGAAATGTGGTCCCCACAATTTCCCCACTGACAGAACCCATCTTTTCTCTCGCCTCCCTGGGATTCGTTCTCTTCTGAGACCTACACCTGTTGGTCCAACTCTTACCTCTTCTCCAGTGTGTCTTGCTCTGCTTTAGCCTTTCAGCCTCTCCCCCACTTCTTGGGGTCTTCTTTCTGCTAATCAGCCTCAGATTGGGTCAATTAGATTAACCTGGTCATTCTCCTCCCAAGAACTATGTATCTTTACCCATAGCTGTAGAACACAAGATGTCCTAAGACTGCATTAGTCGGTCACGGCTAGTCATTTCTTCTCAGAAAGCCTTCTCAGAAGCTACCCAGTTGTGGTTCCATCCAGCCAAGGTGGCTCAGGGCTCCATGAGCTCTGCTGTGTGATTAGACACTGCCATCTCCTGGCCAAAGCACTAAACCTGGTCCCACGGGTGTGCCCCAGCAGTTCACCCTTGGGCTTAGTTGTGTGCATTCCCCATCTACACTGCCAGCCAGGATTGGAGAGACACTCCTGACCACCGTGCCTCCACATCTTATAAGGCCTACAACTTACAGAATCAACAGCTAGTACTGCCCTGGGGACCCATCTAAAGACCACACCTCCCTCAGAGTTCAGATGCATCTCTCCCATAGACATCAACTTTGGATCCTAGACCTCATTATTTTATCATCCACTTAGCTGGTCCAATGAGTCATCTGAAAGGGATCTTAAAAAGTGCTGTCTTAATTTGGGTGAATACTTGTCTTCATGTGGACTTCTAATCAGTCTCTCCTAGTAACCAGGGTTAGGTTGGGTTTTTTATACAGTAGCTTTGGGAGTTCGATTTCTGATGGATGACTCCATATAAATGTAAAGGAATCTTTTGTTGAGTTATTAATCCGTTCAGTAAGCTGCAGCAGGCATAAGACATCTACTTTTCCAACAGAGAGACTGGCTAACTGACATATTCAACATCTCTATCGAAGCTAAGGAGCTGAGGCCAGAAGTGCTAAATATCTACTCTAGTCTAAAGTCTAAGCCAGCTGAATCCATAGACACTATCCTCTCTCATTCTTCATTCCCAGACCCTACGGCACAGGGGATTCTCTTGGGTGGAGCTGGCTCTTGCCTGCAACATCTGCCAGAATCTACGTAATCGCCAGCCCTGCCTCAGGAATTCCCTCAGGATCACAAAAGGGAAAGATTTCTGTTCCTCTGGCCAGAAGTACCCAGATACCAACGGGCAGATATAATCCCTGAAAACAAGCAGGCCTTCAGGAGTTGAAAGAAACTGCCAGACATAAGTTTCTAGAAGTGGGTCAAAAGAGCCTATGGCCTGAAAGTCTAAATGTGTAGGAAGTTGGTTCCAGTTTATAACGGATTATCCAGTAGACTTGGGACATGAAAGACTCTGGCTTTGCCTGTGTGGACCTCCAAGTCTATCCCAAACGAAAGAGAGATGGAGATTCATCTGGTTCAGAGGGCTTAGTGAATCTGCTTAATTACCATAATTTGGGATATTAACTTTACCCCATGCTCATTTGGTTCTTTAAAGTATTGGATGAAGTTTGAACAAGCAAAACAATTCCCCTCTACACTCTTAGTAGAGCTTAATTTCAAATCATCTGCTTCCTCTTTCCAAAAGACTAATGGAGAAAAGTGATGTTTGTGGAGAACTGATTACAGGTCAAGCAGCACATCCAATTCTTGTTATTGTGCATTCCATCCTCAGCTTGAATAGAACCCTCATGTACTTGTACAATATTTTCTTGGCCTCACACACAATCACGTTTGCTGTGTTATACTTTGGTGTTGTGCCTTCAGCTTTCATCAAGGGATGGTATTAAAAAAAAAAAATAGGCTAATGGAATCCATTACTCTCTTTGTTCCAGCAACATGGGAGATGTTGCTTACTATATCCCTCAGCTCTTGCTCTATAAAGCCCCTCAGGAAAATTGTCTGACAAAGTTGCCTGCTAGGAGAGGCTTTGCATCCCTTGAGTAACAGGCATAATTTTTCCTCAGTTGATAAGAGTATAATAACTGACTCTCCTGGTAATTTGCCTGTCAGGAACTTAGAGCCTTATTCAAAGGTCAGAGACTCAGGCTCCAATGGGAGGACATGGCTTATCTAGCACTGATGGGGTTGTTTCCTACATGGGGTTGGAGACCCCAGACACAGGAGGCTAAAATATCTTGTTCTGGGCTGCCCAGAATGAGATCTCAGTCCATGGGGCTCCTGAACTAAGTGACCAGCAGAGATTGTTTTGGAGGAAGCTTTCCCTGCTAGCCTATCAAGTTACTGAACTTGGGGCTTATAGAGGATAATCCTTCAAGGTCCCTAGCTTGTAGCTATGTTACACTTCCTTTAAAGGCAAAGTTATTGGCCTATTCCCCACAGGTTTGTTTTGGTTTTGGGTTTTTGGTTTTGTTTGTTTTTGTCAAGTAGGGAAGAGGACACAGACTTCTAGCTATTTGCAAATGTACTATCGCACATATACCCTGGATTAATTATCTCAGATTTTTCTCCTCCTCGCCTGCCCATTGCAAGCTGCTTCTTTCCATTACTTAAACTGATGAGCTCATCACTTGTCACTCTGCTGGACACAGTGGCCCCCATGACTGTCCCCCTCTCAAATTCAGGAAGGCAAAACAGTAATTACATGTCCAAAATGTCAGTCTTGCCACTCAGTAGCAGGAGCAGAACTCAGACCTACCCCTCTGAAGTTTGGAGGCCCACTGTAGACGCTGCTGCCCTGGGTCCCAGCTGCTCAGGAAGGAGTGTTTCCACAGTGCCATTGTTGACACCAGGAGGAGATTGGGTGTTTCCTCTTACTCTTATCTGTCTCCACGTGGATCTCACCCCCACCAGCAGAAGTACTCCAAGCCTCTTCACTTTCCCTAGTCTTACCCCAGAATTAATGTGGAAATGTCTTTCCCTCACAGTGTGGACTCATGGTGCGGCCTCATAGGATCACTATGGTGTGGTCTTGTGGAATTAGTGGTGCTTTGGCATATTTCCCCAAACCTGGGTCATTCCACATTGGCTATGGTTAGGTTATCCTAGAAAGGGTCATTAGCTATGGTTAGGTTATCCTAGAAAGGGTCTCCAAGAGATAGGTCCGGGTTTTAACAAAACAGAAGCCACAGTATATACCTATGTTCACATGTAAATCCAATACTTCCTACATTAAGTATATCATAGTGTCAAAATACTATGTGATTTTAAAGTGGTAATTGTACCAACTATGACTTATAGCTTTGATTTTGATTTTAATTTTAAAATTAGTACGATATAGTAAACAAATTCTAACACAACAAACACTATTAATCTACTTCATAATCTTGACTGCCATGACCCTCCAATAGAGTATCCTTCCAAAGATATTCCAGGTCTATACAATTTGATTAATGAGTTTTTATCAAACTTCTGTAAAGTTAGGATGAAGTTAATGGATTTTCTGTAGTAAGGTCTAACTTTAATATCTTGGAATGAGATATTTCCTTAGTAGGAGTAACTGACATAATTACTGGCAACCAGCCTGCAAAATCATACAAATATTATTTATGAACTGACCAGTTGTGGTAGCCCCATCATTTTAGATATCCTTTGCCTTTTATAGCAGTCTTCTTGATTTCATACTTTGGCATACGTTTCCCAGGAAATTAAAATCTTTAACTCACCCTGAGGGCTTGATGATCAAATAAACAATAATTATGAAATACACTTGATTAATAGAGTTCATCCAAAAGAAGGGTGCTGCCCAATTTTAATTTATCTGGAATCACTCTAATGTCTCAAGTTATGTAATATTAAAAAAAAAAAACCTGAGTTGCGATTTTTATCATCGTTTTGTTATTGCCTGATTAAATCCCAAGCAAGCCATTCAGTTTAAAGAGACGCCAGATGATGATTAATAGCAACCCCACTGTCTAATGAATTCCACAACCAGGTTAATTTGTTCTTGAAATATATGTGCATGGAATTGAAATTCTCCCAAAGCCAAGGCAATAGTGGAGCTGCCATCTTGTCCCCACTATCTGGGACAAATAACCCTTGATCTTCCTCACACTGGACACTCTGGCAGGACAGGCAGGGAAGTAAAGTGGCTCAAGGACCCTGCAGTGGCCTTGCCAAACTTTCCTTAGAGTTGCACTGAGTCTAAGAAGCTTCCATGCAACCTTACTTCTTTCCTCTGGAGTTAGACATGCAATGCAGCCTAATGGCTCTCTCAGCCTCACCCGGCTGCTCCGCCATTTTCCCCGATAGGCACTTTCTCTAATAAATTTCTTGCCTGATGTCATCTATATAGTGGGTCCATGCCACATTCCACAGGGTGTCCTCATGGTTCAGATCTCTTTGAGCCAGATTGCAACCCTCTGGCTGCCACTCTGACCACGCTGCTGATGACAATGATTGTGTCCACTGGATTTCTGATGCTTATGCGCTATCTCCTGCCTCTACTGTTTCAGAATCTGATCATGCTCTTTGCTCTCAGTGGTGCCAGTCCTGTAGTGGCATCTCCATTTGTCACCTCTGGCCTACAAAGGCAGCCACCACTGAACTTCTTAGCGATGCTGACGCCCTTCTCATTAGCTCATACTCAATGTTCTGGTAGACAGTGTCTCCTCCGTGCCATCCTGTGAAGCAGTTTAGGCCAGCTGAAACTCTTCAAAGGATTGACATCTTTTTTCTCCTACTTCTACGTCTGGTCATAAGGGACCCTGATGCTGCCTAGGGTGTGACCCGAGGGTAAGACACTAGTGCAACAGTGATGAGGTCTGGGCTATCTGTTTTGATGCTTTGTCCATCAGCTCTGTTCATGCTTGATCCTGGAGTACCATTCCATCTACCCAATCTAAAGATTTTTGGGTTCTGGTTTAACCCAAATTTATGAAGGGCAGTGTTGCTGCATAGTTGCTTGGTATAGCGTATTCAGATGCTCCATCTACATCAAGGCCCAGTAGCAAGCCAGAAGCTGTTTTTCAAACGGGGTACAGTTCTTGCTGTAAATGACCTTGTCCAGAACCCTAGCAATCTGCATTGTGATTCTCCCATTGAGAATTATATGGATTCCACATGGCATCTTTCTCACCCAAGAAACTTCCTTTGGGGTAGAGTACCTTTTCTCCCTGATCAGCCTAGCCAGCCTAGCACATCCCCAGCTGGGTTTTGTTGTGATTGAAATCTACTTACTGACTGAGTATAGATCTGGAGCGGGGGTGTTGGGGTTCTGCATCACCATGAATCCCATTAATAGGGAAGACTGGATAAGTTCTGCAGGTTTGTGGGTTCCGAGGAATCCAGGGATTTGAAGATGACCCCATTCTGTCCCAACTAGGACCCTGACCTTGGCATTGCATACTTGCCTAGCTGCGAAGTGAATCTTCTTCAGAGCTCTTCTATATTTATGATTAAGTCCAGAGCCTAGTCCTCTGTTTTCTCTGGCTTCTGGTGAAGGAGACAAGAGCCTCTTTAGATGCTATAAAGAAGGCCTCTGGCTTACCTTTTAGTTACTGATTAAACACTCAACTTCCTGTTATTTTTCCAAAATACCAATTGCATTTAGCAAAAGCCACCTAATTCCACTGTACGTGTGGTTAGTATTTCCCCATACTTCTCAAACACCTGACCCAGTGCACCTGCTAGTTCATTTCCTTCCACTTCACCATCAGCAAACATTTTAACAATTTCAACCTTTTAATAATTCAGCCTTGTGCCAGGGGTTATCAGTACTCCACGCATCATCAATGATGGGGTCTGTGCTAGTTTCCTAGAGCTGCTGTAACAAATGACCACAAACTACATGGCTTAAAACAATAGAAATTTATTTTTTCATAATTATGGAGGCTGGAAGTCCAAAATCAGTGTGTCAGCAGGGCTATACTCCCTCTGAAGGTTCTCGGAAAGAATGCTTCCTTGCCTCCTCCAGTTTTTGATGGCTCCAGATGTTCCTTAGCTTGTGGTAGCATCCCTCCAATCTCTGATCCCATCTTTACTTGGCCTTCTCCTCTACGTCCTCTTCTCTTGTCTTTATAATCCACCTGTCACTGGATTTAGGGCCCACCTTAATCTACCACGATCACACCTCAATCCTGAACTAATTCCACCTGCAAAGACCTTATTTCCAAATAAGGTCACATCCTGACGTTCTGAATGAACGTGAATTTGGGAGGTGGGTGTGCAGTATCCAGCTCACTACAGGGTCCTTCTGGCCAGCTGGCTGGTGACAACCCAGCTTCAGGATCCTTTCTTAGCACTGACTTTCTTGGATCATTCCTGGCACTAACTGTTGCAGGTTGGGTCCCCAGGAAACTGCCTCTGAGACAAATAATAGTGTACAGGAAGTTTATTAAATGTTGCTCTTAAGTTGAACACATGTGGAAGGGATGGATAGAAAAGAAGGATTCAGCAGAAAGGGAATTTGAACCACCGTATGGTTACACAAAGACCTCGCCAGACTCGACAGGAATCTCTGAAGCTGAGATGACCCCTTATTGTTCTCAGTTGGATCAAGGGGGCAGAGGCATCAATGAGTAGGAATAATCAGTCACTGAATGTGGACTGTTCTAGGAAGGGGCTGTGCCCTCAGGCAAAGTGCCTCTCTTCAGGCAAGACATGAAGACTGATAGCTAAGTGTTCTCAGTAGTAGGTGAAAAATACTTCACTCCTGAAGAGGTGTCTGGGTGACATGGGACACCATCCACTATACCTATCATTGATCAAGACTGAATTAACTTATTTTTATAAAACTAACTATTTTAGACAGACCATTGTTTTTATTCCCAGAAAGATAAATCAGAGGGAGAAAAAAAGCATAAGAACCCTTGAAAAGAAATAAATCTTAGTTGGATGAGACGACTGAAGGGAAGTTTTGAGACATACATTCTGGAAGATGGAGGGAACACTCACCCAAAGTGGAAGCTCCTCCTTCTGAAAACTGGAAGAATGGAGATTGCACTCTGGTGATTGAGTTTAGGGGAGGGATGTAGGAGATGCTCCTCTCTCTCTGATCTGCCCGTCTGGAAGAAGAGTATATGTTCTCCTCTGTTCTGCTCTTCTATACCATCAACTTTTCAGGGGCTGGACCTTGTTAGGGAGACCTGCCAGAGTCCAGCTCAGCTTGTACTGAGTGGGTAAATTTAACTTTGGGTGCAGTATTTGCAAGTCTTTCTGACCAAAAACCTAAATTGCATTTCTCCCAACAGCTTTATCAGCTAAAAAAGGAGATTTTTTGACCTCCACATCATCAATTCCTCTATGTCCCAACCTGTTCTGAACTCAGGTAAAGGAGAGTGGTTACTATTCACAGGGCCCTCCCTCAAACTCCAACATGGTCATCAGTATTAGTGAAGTTAAACACTTTCACTAGAACAACATTTTGGAGTTTCAGAAGTGAACAGGAAAAGAAAGTTGCATCTCAGTCCAAAAATAACCATGTGTATCCATTCAGAGTGCAGGCAGAGACAATTGAGCCTTCTCCTGCTTGAAAAGCAGACAGGGACGTAAAAGGGTGTGAAATGATTTACAGAATTGATGAGAGAAACAGACTCTAGGGCAAGCTTCCAGATATGATTCCAAAGACACCACAGAATTTTTTTAAAATACAATTGACATAACATTATAATTCGTTTCAGGTGTACAACACAGTGATTTGATGTTTGTATATATTACAAAATGATCACCACAGTAGTCCAGTCAACATCCGTCACTATACATAGTTACAGAGAATTTTTTTCTTGTGATGAGAACCTTCAAGATCCACTTTTCTAGCTACTTTGAAATATGCAATACAGTATTATTAACTGTAGTCATCATGCTGTATATTACATCTCCATGATTTAATAACTTTATACCTGGAAATTTGTACCTTTTGACCCCCCTTCACCCATTTCACCCACCCCCACCTCCACCTCTGGCAACCACCAATCTGTTCTCTGTTTCCATGGGCTCAGGTCTTTTGTTTGTTTGGTTGGTTTTTTTTAGATTCCACATATAAATGATAACATATGGCATTTGTCTTTCTCTGTCTGACTTATTTCACTGAGCATAATGCCCTCCAGATCCAACCATGTTGTTGCAAATGACAAAAATTTATTCTTTTTTATGGCTGAGTAGTATTCCATTCTATATAAATAACATATCTTCTTTACCCATTCATCTGTTGATGGACACTTAAGTTGCTTCCATATCTTGGCTATTGTAAATAATGTGTCTGTAAACATTGGGATGCATGTATTTTTTTTGAATAAGTGTTTTCATTTTCTTTGGATATATACCCAGAAGTGGAATTGCTGGGTCATACGGTAGTTCTGTTTTTAGTTTTTGAGGAACCTCCATGCTGTTTTCCACAGTGGCTACACCAATTTACATTCCCACCAACAGTGTTCGAGGGTTCCCATTTCTCCACACCCTTGCCAATGTTTATTATTTGTGGTCTTTTTCATGATAGCCATTCGGACAGGTGTGAGGTAATATCTCATGTGGCTTTGGTTTGCACTTCTCTGATGATTAGAAATGTTGACCATCTTTTCATGTATCTGTTGGCCATCTGTATGTCTTCTTTGGAAAAATGTCTATCCAGGTCTTCTTAAATAAGACCATTTTAAAATTTGGTTGTTTTTTTCAAGTTGAGTTATATGAGCTGTTTATATAGTTTGGATATTCACCCCTTATCAGTAATATCATTTGCAAATACTTTCTGCCATTCCATAGGTTGTCTTTTCATTTTGTTGGTGGTTTCCTTTGTTGTGTAAAAGCTTTTAAGTATAATTAGGTCCCATTTGTTTATTTTTTTTTTCCTTTGCCTTAGGAGAAAGATCCAAAAGAATATATTGCTGCAGTTTATGTCAGAGTGTTCGACATATGTTTTCTTCTAGGAGTTTTATGGTTTCCAGTTTTATATTTAGGTCTTTAATCCATTTTGAGTTTATTTTTTGTATATGGTGTGAGAAAATGTTCTAACTTCATTCTTTTCCATGTAGCTGCCTAGTTTTCTCAGCACTACTTAGGGAAGAAACTGTCTTTTCCCCATTGTATATTCTTGCATTCTTTTGTAGGTAAATTGACCATAAGTGTGTGGGTTTATTTCTAGGCTCTCTATTCTGTTCCATTGATCTATGTGTCTGTTTTTGTGCCAGTACCATACTGGTTTGATGACTGTAGCTTTGTAATTATAGTCTGAAGTCAGAGTGCATGATACCTCCAGCTCTGTTTTTCTTTCTCAATATTGTTTTGGCTATTTGGGGTCTTTGGTATACCATACAAATTTTAAAGTTATTTGTCCTAGTTCTGTGAAAAATGCCCTTGGTATTTTGATGGGGATTGCACTGAATCTATAGATTGCCTTGGGTAGTATGGTCATTTTAACAATATTAATTCTTGCAAACCATGAACAAAGTATATCTTTCCAACTGTTTGTGCTGATTTCAATTTCTTTCATCAGTGTCTTAGAGTTTTCTGAGTCCAGGTCTTTTAGCTTCTTAGTCAGATTTATTCCTAGGTTATTTATTCCTTTGGATGCAATTATAAATGGGATTGTTTCCCTAATTTTTCTCTTTGATAGTTTGTTGTTAGTATATAGAAATGCAACCGATTTCTTTATTTCTATCCTACAACTTTACTGAATTCCTTGATGAGCTCTAGTAGTTTTTTGGTGATGTCTTTAGGATTTTCTACGTATAGTATCATGTCATCTGCAAGCAATGACAATTTTATTCTTCTTCCTTTCCAATTTGGAGTCTTTATTTCTTTTTCTTGTCTGATTGCTGTGGCTTCAAAAACTGTTGACTAAAAGTGGTGAGAGTGGGCATCCTTGACTTGATCTTAGAAGAAATGCTTTCTGTTTTTCACCATTTAGTATGTTGATAGCTGTGGGTTTATCATATATGGCCTTTATTATGTTGAGATATGTTCCCTCTATACCCAATTTTTGGAGATTTTTTATTATAAATTCGTGTTGAATTTTGTCAAAAACTTATTCCATATCTGTTGATGACCATATAATTTTTATTCTTCAATCTGTTAATGTGGTAGCACATTAAGATTTGTAGATACTGAAAAATTCTTGCATCCGTGGGATAAATCCCACTTGATCATGATGTATGATTCTTATCATGTATTGTTGGATTCAGCTTGCTAATATTTTGAGGAATTCTGCACCTGTGTTCATCAGTGATATTGGTCTGCACTTTTCTTTTTGTGTGTCTGGTCTTGGTGTCAGGATGATGTTGGCCTTGTAGAATGAGTTCAGAAGCATTCCTTCCTCTTCAATTTTTTTGGAATAGTTTGAGAAGGATAGGTGTTGACTGTTCTCTAAACGTTTGATAGAATTCACGTGTGAAGCCATCTGATCTTGGACTTTTGTTTGTTGGGAGCTTTTTCAATTACTGATTCAATTTCATTACTGGTAATTAGTCTGTTCATATTTTCTATTTCTTCTTGGTTCAGTCTTGGGAGATTGTACAGTTCTAGGAATTTGTCCATTTCTTCTAGTTCTGTTTTTTTGTTCTTTTGTTTTTCATATAGTTCATAGTAATCTCTTATGTTCCTTTGTATTTCTGTGGGTTTGGTTGTAACTTCTTTTTCAATTCTGATTTTATTGATTTATGCTCTCTTTTTTCCTTGATGAGTCTGAAAATTGATAAACCTTTAGCCAGAGAACCACCTTTTAGTTTCATTGACATTTTCTATTATTTTTTAAGTTTCTTTCATTTATTTCTTCTCTGATTTTTATGATTTCCTTCCTTCTACTAATTTTGGGTTTTGTTTGTTCTTCTTTTTTTAACTCTTCTAGGCATAAGGTTAGGTTGTTTGGGATTTTTCTTGTTTCCTGAGGGAGGCTTGTATTGCCATAAACTTCTCACTTAGAACTGCTTTTGCTGTATCCCATAGATTTTGGATCATTGTGTTTTCATTCATTTGTCTCCAGGTTTTTTTTTTTTCTTTGATGTCTTCAGTGATCCACTGGTTGTTTAGTAGCATATTGTTTAGCATCCACTCTGCTCATTTTTGAATTGGATTTTTTTTTGCTAGTTTTATGAGCTCCATATATATTTTGGATATTAACCACTTATCAGGTATATGAGTTGCAAATATATTTTCCCATTCAGTAGGTTGCCTTTGATTTTGTTGGTTTCGTTTGCCATGCAAAAGCTTTTTAGTTTGTTGTAGTTCCACCTGTTTTTCTTTTGGTGTCAAATCCAAAACATCAGTGCCAAGACCAATGTTGAGGGGCTTACTATGTTTTCTTCTAGGAGTTTTATGGTCAGGTCTTACAGTCATTAATCCATTTGTAGTTAACTTTTGTGTATGGTGTAAAAATAGTGATCTGGTTTCATCTACTGCATGTAACTGTTCAGTTTTCCCAACACCATTTATTGAAGAGACTGTCCTTTCCCCATTCTATATTCTTGGTTCCCTTGTCATAAATTAATGACCATACATGAGTGGGTTTATTTCTAGGTACTCTATTTTGTTCCATTGATCTATGTGTCTGTTTTTATGGTGATACTATACTGTTTTGATTACTGTAGCTTTGTAGTAGAATTTGAAATCAGAGAGTGTGATGCCTCCAGCTTTGTTCTTCTTTCTCAATGTTGCTTTGGCTATTATGGGTCTTCTGTTGTTCCATATAAATTTTAAGATTGTTTGTTCTAATTCTATGAAAAATACCATTGGAATTTGGATAGGGATTGCATTGAGTCTGTATATTGCTTTGGGTAGTATGGAGGGTTTTTTTGTTTTGTTTTGTTTTTTTGCGGTACGCAGGCCTCTCACTCTTGCGGCCTCTCCCATTGCGGAGCACAGGCTCCGGACATGCAGGCTCAGCGGCCATGGCTCATGGGCCTAGCCGCTCTGCAGCATGTGGGATCTTCCCGGACCAGGGCACGAACCCGTGTCCCCTGCATCGGCAGGTGGACTCTCAACCACTGTGCCACCAGGGAAGCCCTAGTATGGAGTTTTTAATTGAAATATAGTTTATTTACAATATTATGTTACTTTCAGGTGTCCTACATAGTGATTTGCCATTTACATACATTATGTAATGATTACCATGATAAGTCTAATAACCATCAGTTCCCATACAAAGTTATTACAATATTATTGACCATATTCTTTATACTGTGTATTACATCCCTATAGTTTATTTATTTTATAACTGGAATTTTGTACCTCTTAATCCCCTTTCCTATTTTGCCCAATCATCCAATCCCTAACCTTCTGAACTACTCATTTGTTGTTTATATCTATGGGTCTCTTTATATTTTGTTTTGGTTTTTTGCTGTTGTTTTTTAGATTCCACACATAAGTGAGATCATATGGTATTTATCTTCATCTGTCTGACTTATTTCACTTAGCATGGTACTCTCTAAATCCATCTATGTTGTGGCAAATGACAAGATTTCATTTTTTATGCTAAATAATATGCTATATATATATATATATATATATATATCACATCTTCTTTATTCACTCATCTATCAGTGGACACTTAGGTTGCTTCCATACCATGGCTATTGTAAATAATGCTGCAATGAACGTTGGGGCACATGTATCTTTTTGAATTAGCGTTTTTGTTTTCTTTGGGTAAATACCCAGAAGTAAAATTACTGGGTCATGTCATAGTTCTATTTTTACTTTTTGAGGAACCTCTGTACTGTTTTTCATAGTGGTTGTACCAATATACAAATCCCACCAACAGTGAACAAGAGTTCCCTTTTCTCCACATCCTTGCCAACAATTTTTATTGTCATTTTGATGACTGCCATTCTGAGAGGTGTGAGGTGGTGTCTCTTTGTGGTTTTGATTTGCATTTCTCTGATGATTAGTGATATTGAGCATCTTTTCATATGTCTGTTGGCCACTGGTATGTCTTCTTTGGTTTAAAAAAAGAAAAGTGTCTATCCAGTTTAGTTTGATGTAGTCCCATTTGTTCACTTTTGCTTTTGTTTCCCTTGCCTGAGGAGACAGAAAAATATTGCTGTGCCAACGTCAAAGAGTGTTCTGCATATGTTCTCTTCTAGGAGTTTTATGGTTTCAGGTCTTACATTTAAGTCTTTAATCCACTTTGAGTGTATTTTGCATATGGTGTGAGATACTCTTCCAATTTGATTCTTTTGATATAGCTGTCCAGGGTTCCCAACACCATTTATTGAAGAGCTGTCTTTTCCTTATTGTACATTCTTGCTTCCTTTGTTGTAGATTAATTGTCCCTATAAATGTGGTTTTATTTCTGGGCTCTCTGTTCTGTCCCATTGATCTGTGTGTCTGGCTTTGTGCCAGTAGCATACTCTGGATTACTATAGCTTTGTAGTATAGTCTGAAATCAGAGAGTGTGATACCTCCAGCTGCATTCTTTTTTCTCAAGATTGCTTTGACTATTCAGGGTCTTTCCTGAGTCCATACAAATTAGAATCATTTGTTCTTTTCCTGTGAAAAATGCCATTGGTAGTGTGATAGGGAGTGCATGGAATCTGTAGATTGCCTTGGGTAGTAGGGTTATTTTAATATTCATTCCTCCAATTCATGAGCATGGTATATCTTCCCATTTGTCTGTGTTGTCTTCAATTTCTTTCATCAATGTCTTATAGTTTTTAGTATACAGGTCTTTCACCTCATTGCTTAAACGTAATCCTATGTTACTCTTTTGATGCAATTATAAATGGGATGGTTTTCTTAATTTCTCTGACACTTTATAGAAATTCATTAGACATTCATTAGACATTTGTATATTGATTTTGAACCCTGAAACTTTACTAAATATTAGTTCTAACAGTTTTTTGGTGGAGCCTTTAGGATTTTCTGTATATGTCATATGCAAAAAGACAACTTGGATGTCTTTTCTTTTTCTTATCTAATTTCTCTGGCTAGGACTTCCAATACCATGCTGAATAAAAGTAGGAAGAGTGGTTACCCTTGTCTTGTTCCTGATCTTAAAGGAAAACCTTAGTTTTTCACTGTTGAATATGATGTTAGCTGTAGGCTTATCATATATGGCATTTATTACGTTGAGGTACATTCTATTTCTTGAGTTTTTTTAAATGGATGTTGAATTTTGTCAAATGATTTTTCTGAACCTATTGAGATCATATGATTTTTATCCTTCACTTTAACGTGGTATATCACAATAATGAACTGAATGGTGAACCATCCTTGCATCACTGAGATAAATTCCACTTGATCATGGTGTATGATCCTTTTACTGTATTGGTGAACTTGGTTTGCTAATAATATTTTTGGTAAGTACTTTTGCATCTATGTTCATCAGGGCTAGTGCCCTATAATTTCTTTTCTTGTGGTGTCCTTTTCTGGTTTTAGTATCAAAGTAATGCTGGCCTGGTAAAATGAGTTTGCTAATCCTCTCTTCTTCTTTATCTAGCCTGCTAGTGAACCCCTCTTGAATTTTTCAGCTCAGTTATTCTTCAGCTCTATGATTTCAGTTTGGTACTTTCTTATATTTTCTGTTTCTTTGTTGAAATTCTCATATCATGCATTGTTCTCCTGACTCTGGTGAGTGTCCTTATGACAATTACTTTGAACTCTTTTTCCAGTATATTACTTATCTGTTTCACTAATATTTTTTCCTGAGATTTTATCTTGTTCTTTTGTTCAGAACATATTCCTGTTTATTCTGCTTGACACTCTGTGTTGTATATGCATTAGCTGTATAAACAGCCACCTCTCCCAGTCCTGACTGTCCTTATATAGGAGATTAACCTTATTGTACGACCCATACCCTAATTCTTGGTTGTTTGTCCTGACTGTCCTTATATAGGAGATTAACCTTATTGTACAACCCATACCCTAATTCTTGGTTGTTTTTCAAAACTTTGTGAATGCCCAAGCAGCAACATGGAGGAATTTAGAGATTATCATACTAAGTGAAGTTTAAGTCAGACAGAGAAAGGTAAATATCATATGATATTGCTTATATGTGGAATCTAAAAAAATGATACAAATGAACTTATTTACAAAACATAAATGGACTCACAGACATAGAAAATGCATTTATGGTTACCAAAGGGGAAAGGGGGGAGGGATAAATTAGGAATTGGGGATTAACAAATACACATTATTATATATAAAATAGATAAACAACAAGGACCTATTGTATAGCACAAGGAACTCTATTCAATATCTTATAATAACCTATTATGGAAAAGAATCTGAAAAAGAACATACATGTATAAACTGAATTACTTTGCTGTACACCTAAAACATTGTAAATCAAGTATACTTCAATAAAGAAGATAATTTTTTAAAAAAACTTCCCAAACCTAAAGAAGGAAACAGATACTTAGGTACAGGAATGACAGAGGGTCCCAAAAATGATGAACACAAACAGACCCACACCAAGACATATAATTAAAATAGCAAAATTTAAAGAGGATTCTAAAGATAGTAAGAGTCATATAAAAGGGAACCCCCATAAGGCTATCAGCTGATTTCTCTGCAGAAGCTTTGAATATATCATGTCACCCTTTTCTGGCTTGCAAAGCCCTGAAATGGAGAAACCTACAACTTAGGGTACCCTACCCAAAGGAGAGATAAAGAACTTCTCAGACAAGCAAAAATTCAAAGAATTCAGCAATACTAAACCTACCCTAAAAGAAATGCTGAAGGGTCTTATCTAAATAGAAAAGAAGTAAGAATATACAGGAAACAGAAAATCCAAATAGAAAAAGCAATATACAGGAAACAGAAAATCCAAATAGAAAAAGCAAATACATAGTAAGGATTGAAGATCATTTAACACGTTATTGACCGGAGACATAATAACATTCGGGCAACAAAAGGTGTATTACTGACCAGAGACATATCAATACATTTTTAGAGAGTGATACAATTAATATCACCATGAGAAGTTGTTAAAGCTTAAAATTGATCAAGAGGTTTATTATACAACTTATAATTGTCATAGTCATTCACATTTCATAGTCAAAACCTCACTCGGTTAGGTTTTTTATACCATAAAATTTTCAAAAACGACACATTGCAAAATTTTGAGTGAAGAATTTTATGCAGATGCTTTCTCTGACTGTCCGAGTGACATATATACTAGTGTCTCAGAAGATCGTTCTTCAGAATATAGTTCTGATTCAGACGATGTGAATATTAGACCAAGAAAAAGATAAAAAACCTTAGTGATTGATTCTGATACAGAAAGTGAAAATGAAATTCACAGAGCTGGAGAATGCTCCTTTGCTTCTATAGAAGAGTGGATTGAAGACATTTCAGGAAAACTAGAAGATGTTACATATGTGTCAGGTATAACTATTGAATGTAATAACCTGCAAAGTGTGTGTTAGTGAAATAACAGTATTAATTTTTGGTAATGACTTTTTCAAATTGGTCGCCTCTCAAACAAACTTGTATTACCAACAGAATGAAAAATCATATAAAAAGTATGATAAGGCTCTAAAATGGACTGATGTAACCAATAATGACATGAAGAAGTTTCTTGGATTAATTATTTTGATGGGACAAATAAAGTCACACTGGAGAGAATACTGGTCAACTGATCCCTTATTTAAAACACCTATCTTTCCAAAGATTATGACAAGAAGGTTCAAACAAATAATAACATTTCTTCACTTTTACAATAACTTGGAAACTTCACTTCCTGCAGACAGAATTTCAAAGTTAAACCTCTTTTGGATTATTTTCTACCAAAATTTCAGTCGATCTGTATACCCAAACAAGAGCTATCGCTTGATGAGGCAACGATGAGGTGGATGACACAGATTCAAAACATATAATTCTGGAAAACTTAAAAATATGGAATTTTGGTCAGGATGGTTAGTGAAACTTTGAGATTTACACAAGTGAAGGAAAGAAACTGCAATAAACAATATTATCAGTCCTACAACCTCATCTTGGTTCATGGCACCATATTTACCAAGACAATTATTACAACAGTGTGTCCACATCTGAAATATTGTTGAAAAATAAAACCAGAGTTTGTGGGACTATAAGAGAGAATCGTGGTCTACCAAACCAATTAAAGGAGAAATCTAAAAATCTACAGAGGGAAGAAATGACATTTTTATGTAAGAGAGAAATGATTCTTCTTATATGGAAAGACAAGAGGCTACTCCACATGGTGATAACTATTCATGATGCCTCCATAGCATCTACAGGAAAGGAAGACAGGAGGACTAGACATCAGATGACTAAGCCCACTTGTATATTAGAGTATAATAAATGTATGAAAGGAGTTGATCGATCTGATCAATATCAGGCAAACTTCAATATCCTCTGGAAAACCTGAAAATGGTATAAGAAAGTGGGTTTCTATTTGAGTAATTGCAGTTTATTCAATGCATTTAAAATTTATTGTAGCCTAAATGCACAGAATAAAATGACTTACAAGCAATTTTTGTTAGCAGTAACTAGAGAATGGGTAACTGACCATTCTGGTGATTGTAGTGGTAGTCCCACCCTGGTCCTTCTTGTGGTATTTCTAAAAGAGCCCCCTGCAAAGATCCACCTTGTCATCAGGTAAAATAAAAGAACATATTCTAGAGGAAATAATACCCACAGGACTAAAACAAAATGCTGCCAGAAAGTGGAGAGTCTGCTCTTCTGGGGAAAACACAGTGAAACATGGTATATTTGTAATAGATGTTCTGTTTCCCCTACACAGAGGTGCCTGCTATACTGCCTAACACACTCTAACAAAATATTAGAATGCTTCAGTAAGACATGTACAAAGTTTCAAATAAATATGTTAAATGCAAAAAAAGTTGATATTTACTCAAATGCAGGTGTTTCAGTATTCACTTATGTAACAAATCACTAGCCACAGGTATTAGTTTCTGCAAAAATCCCCCAGTCAATAATGTGTTAAGTATGCCAGTACATACATTAAAAGACAAAAAATACTGTAAAAGCAACTATAACTACAGTAAACACTAAAAGGATAAACATGAAGATATAAAACATGACATCAGAAAAATTGAGGGAGGAGAGTAAAAATGTAGATCTTTTAGAATGTGTTTGAATTTGACTATCAGTTCAAAGCAAGTAGATATAATTATGGGTCAACACATATGAACCCATGGTAACCAAAAATCAAAAACCTACAGTAGGGGCTTCCCTGGTGGTGCAGTGGTTGAGAGTACGCCTACCGATGCCGGGGACACAGGTTCGTGACCCAGTCTGGGAAGATCCCACATGCCGTGGAGTGGCTAGGCCCATGAGCCATGGCCGCTGAGCCTGCGCATCTGGAGCCTGTGCTCCGCAACAGGAGAGGCCACAACAGTGAGAGGCCCGCGTACCACAAAAAAAAAAACAAAAAACCTACAATAGACACACGAAAAAACAAAAAGAAACCCAAGCATACTACAAAAA
Source organism: Aethalodelphis obliquidens (assembly GCF_003676395.1). NCBI lineage: Eukaryota > Metazoa > Chordata > Mammalia > Artiodactyla > Delphinidae > Aethalodelphis > Aethalodelphis obliquidens. The sequence goes on along the minus strand of NW_020838003.1, from coordinate 5,533,723 downwards.
AAAAATCAAACGACAGTGAGAGAAACAAAAAGAAATGAACAGAGAAGAACTACAAAAACACCTGGAATACAAGTAATAAAATAGCAATAACGACATACTTATCAATAATTACTCTAAATATCATTGGTCTAAATTCTCTAATCAAAAAACATAGGTGGCTGACTGGATAAAACAAAATAAGACCCTTAAAATATGCTGTCTTCAAGAGACTCACTTCAGGGTGAAAGACACACAGACTGCAAATGAGGGAATGGAAAAACGTTTCATGCAAACAGAAACAACAAGAAAGCAGAGATAGCAATTCTCATATCAGACAAAATAGACTTAAAATAAAGGCTATAAAAAAGACAAAGAAGGACATTATATAATAAAGGAATCAATACAAGAAGAGGATATTACACTGTTTAATATATACACACCCAATACAGGAGGACCTAAATATATAAAGCAAATACTAACAGACATAAAAGGAGAAATTAATAATACAGCAATAGTAGGAGACCTTAAACACCCTACTGACATCAATGGACAGATCATCCAGACAGAAAATCAGTAAGGTAACAGTGGTCTTAAGTGACACAATGGACTAGTTGGACTTAATTGGTATCTATAGGACATTACATCCAAAAAAAGAATACACATTCTTCAAGTGCACATGGAACATTCTCCAGGATATATCACATCCTAGGGTCACAAAATAACCCTCAACATATTTTGAGAGGATAGAAATTATACTAAGCATTTTTATGACCACAGTGGTATGAAACTAGAAATCAACTACAGAAAAAAAAAAAAGGAAAAGTACAAACACAGACTACACACAACATGCTACTAAAAAACCAATGGGTCAATGAAGAAATCAGAAAATCCATCAAGACATAAAAATGGAAACAAGTTTCCAAAACCTATGAGATGCAGCAAAAGCAATTCTAAGAGAGAAGTTCATCACAATTCAGGGCAATATGACCTACCACCTAAAAGAATTAGAAAACAACAAACAAAGCCCAAAGTCAGCAGAAGGAAATAATAAAGATCAACAAGGAAATAAAGAAAATAGAAGTGAAAAAAATCAATAAAAGAGATCAATGAAACCAAGAGCTGGTTTTGGGAAAGATAAAATTGATAAACCTTTAGCCAGTCTCACAAAGAAAAGAGAACCCAAATAAACAAAATATGAAAGAAACAACAACTGATATCCCAGAGATACTAAAAAATCGTAAGAGAATACTATGAAAAGTTGTATGTCAACAAATTGCCAACTTAGAAGAATGTAAAAATTTCTAGAAACATACAGCCTGCTAAGACTGACTCAAGAAAAGACAATTTAAATAAACTGATCACTACAAGATATTTGTAACCCAAACAAAAGTCCAGGAACAGACAGCTTCTACCAAACATGTAAAGAAGAACTAATACCTATCCTTCTCAAACTACTCCAAAAAATTGAAGAAGAGGGAACACTCCCAAATTCATTTTACAAGGCCACCATCACCTTGATACCAAAACCACACAAAGACACTACAAAGATATTGGCTTGTAATTCTTTTTTTTTTTTCTGATGACTATAGATGCAAAAATCCTCAACAGAATATTAGCAAACCAAATCTAACATAAAAAGGATAATACATACATTAAAAGGATCATACACCATGATCAAGTTGGATTCATCCCAGAGTCACAAGGATGGTTCAACATACACAAATCACACAATGTGATACACCACATTAACAAAAGGAAAGATAAAAATCATATGATCATCTCAATAGATGAAGAAAAAGTATTTGACAAAATGCAACATCCATTCATGATAAAAACTCTCATCAAGGGCTTCCCTGGTGGCACAGTGGTTGAGAGTCCGCCTGCCAATGCAGGGGACACGGGTTTGTCCCCCGGTCTGGGAAGATCCCACATGCCGCAGAGCGGCTGGGCCCGTGAGCCATGGCCACTGAGCCTGCACGTCCGGTGCCTGTGGTCCACAATGGGAGAGGCCACAACAGTGAGAGGCCCGCGTACTGCAAAAAACAAAAAAAAAAACTCTCATCAAAATAGGTATAGAGGGAACATATCTCAACATAACAAAGGCTATTTATGACAAACCCACAGCCAACATCATACTCAAGCTGAAAGCCTTCCCTCTAAATTCAGGAATAAGACAAGGATGTCTACTCTCACCACTTCTAGCAATTGGACGTCCAAGCCACAGCAATCAGACAAGGAAAAGAAAATGTATTCAAATTGGAAGGGAAGAGGTAAAACTGTCACTATTTGCAGAAGACATGATACTCTATATAGAGAGCCCCAAATTCTCCACCCCAAATCTATTAGAATAAATCAGTTCAGCAAGGTTGCAGGATATAAGATTAATATAGAAATATGCTGTGTTTCTATATACTGCAGTAAGTCCCCTACATACAAATGAGTTCAGTTTCGAGAGCGTGTTTGTAAGTCCAATTTGTTGTGAGTCCAACAAAGTTAGAGTAGGTGCACAATCGGCTATATAGTACTGTACTGTAATAGGTTTATAATACTTTTCATACAAATAATACATAAAAAACACAAAAAATAAACATTTTTCATCTTACAGTACAGTACCTTGAAAAGTACAGTAGTACTAGCTACATCACCTCCACTCTTATGCTTGCTTTGGGATATCCTGGGCTTGAAATAAAGATACTGTACTGTACTCTATACAGTACTATACAGTAAAGTACACAAAAGCACAATCACTTGTAGAGAATGCACACATGTGACAATGTATGCCAGACACATGAACTAACTTACATGATTGGACATGCAAATGCACTTTTGCATCTTTGAAAGTTCACAACTTTAAGGTTCATATGTAGGTGACTTACTGTAATAATGTAAATTAGAAAGAGAAAGTAAAAAAAAACCATTTAAAATTGCATCAAAAGAAAAAGACCTATACTCTGAGAAGTATAAATCAGTGATGAAAGAAACCCAGAATGTTTCAAAGAAATGGAAAGATATCCCATACTCTCAGAGTGGAAGAATTAATATTGTTAAAATGGCCATTCTACCCAAAACAATCTACAGATTTAATGTGACCCCTCTCAAAATGCCCATGACATTTTTCACAGAACTAGAATAATCCTAAAATTTGTATGGAACCACAAAAGACCCCAAATTGCCAAAGAAATCCTGAGAAAAAAGGAACAAAGCTGGAGGTATAACCCTCCCAGACTTCGGACTACATTACAAAGATACAGTAATCAAAAGAGCATGGTATTGGCACCAGAACAGACACATGGATCAATGGAACAGAATAGAGAGCCCAAAATAAACCCACGCACCTATGGTCAAGTAATCTATGACAAACGAGGCAAGACTATACAATGAAGAAAGACAGTCTCTTAAATAAGTAGTGCTGGGAAAACTGGACAGCCAGCCACATGTAAAACAATGAGATTAGAACATTCCCTCACACCATATACAAATATAAACTCAAAATGGTTTAAAGACCTAATGTAAGACCTGAAACCATAAAACTCTTAGGGGAAAACAGATGGAACACTCTGATTTAAATCACAGAAATATTTTCTTGAATCAGTCTCCTAAGGCAAAAGAAATAAAAGCAAGATTAAACAAGTGGGACCTAATTAAACTTAAAAGCTTTTGCACAAAGGAAATCAGACAAAATGAAAAGACAATCTATGCAGTGGGAGAAAATATTTTCAAATGATATGACCAATAAAGGGTTAACATCCAAAATATACAAACAGCTCATACAACTCAACAAAAAAACAAACAACCCAATAAAAAAAAATAGGCAGAAGACCTGAATAGACATTTCTCCAAAGAAGGCATACAGATGGCTAATGGGCTCATGAAAAGATGCTCAGCATCACTAATTATTAGAAAAATGTAAATCAAAACCACAGGGAGGTATACCACCTCATACCGGCCAGAATGGCTATCGTTGAAAGGTCTACAAATAACAAATGTTGGCGAGAATGTGGAGAAAGGGAACCATCCTGCACTATTGCTGGGAATGTAATTTGGTGCAGCCACTATGGAAAACAGCATGGAGGTTCCTTAAAAAATTAAAAATAGGGGCTTCCCTGGTGGTGCAGTGGTTGAGAGTCCGCCTGCCGATGCAGGGGACACGGGTTCGTGCCCGGGTCCGTGAAGATCCCACATGCCACAGAGCAGCTGGGCCCGTGAGCCATGGACGCTGGGCCTGCGCATCCGGAGCCTGTGCTCCGTGGCGGGAGAGGCCACAACAGTGAGAGGCCCGCATACCACAAAAAAAAAAAAAAAAAAAAAAAAAAAATTAAAAATAGAACTACCATAGCAATTCCATTCCTGGGTATATATCCAGAAGAAATGAAAACACTAATTCGAAAAGATACATGCACCCCAATGTTTGTGGCAATGCTAGTTATTGGGTTGGCCAAAAAGTTCCTTTGGATTTTTCATAAGATATTCGGGTTTTTCCGTAAGATGTTACGGAAAACCCCGAACGAACTTTTTGGCCAACCCAATACAGTAGCCAAGACAGAAGCAACTCAAGTGCCCATCAACACATGACTGGATTAAGAAGATGCTGCATATATGCAATGGAATGTTACTGAGCCATAGAGGAAATACTGCCATTTGCAGCAGTGTGGATGATCACAGAGAGTATTATACTTAGTGAAATAAGTCAGACAGAAAGACAAAAACTGTATAATATATGTGAAATCTAAAAAAATACATTTGAATGTATATGCAAAACAGAAGACTCACAGAGATAGAACACAAACTTATGGTTACCAAAAGGGAGAGGGATGTGGGGAGGGAAAAATTAGGAGTATGGGATTAACAGATACAAACTACTATATATAAAATAGACAAGCAATAAGGATATACTGTATAGCACAGGGAATTATACCCATTATCTTGTAGTAACCTATTATGAAGTGGAATGTGCAATACTAAATCATTATGCTGTACACCTGAACTATAATACTGTAAATCAACTGTACTTCAATTAAAAATAATAAAAATTTTTAAAAAGGACAGTAATGGATTACAATTCATTGAATAAAATTGTAGAAGTACATACTGATATTAACATATGAGAGAGAAGGAAATGCTTTCCCTTACAGTTGAGTATCAACTAATAAATGTAGAAGAAATGAGGAAAATAACAAACCATTTGGCAACCATTACAATGCTGATTGGTTCAGGTGGGAATTGTCAATGGATGTGAAGGCTGGTAGATAGAAATTTGAAACTAGGCCAATATCCCATTTCTTATTAGAAATCTTCCCACAAAATACTTCTCAATTATGAAGGACATCAGAAGGGGGAAATGGCAGGCTTCTCCACCTGTAATTCAGACCCCACCTTGAGCAGGTTATCAAGGTTAACATAAACAGTAGTGGGATGGGTCAATGTCATGTGCCTTCTGATGTGATACACTGAGACGAACACAGCATCACTTCTGGACAGTAGTTTTCTATCAGTGTTGATATCCTAATTTGGGTGGTTGCATTGTTGCTTTATAAGTAAGAGAGGGTCTTTGTGTTCCAGAAATGTACACTAGATTTAGAGGTGACAGGGCATCATGTTAGCAACTAGCTTTCAAGTGGCTCAGAAAACAAATAATGGCAATAGATATTCATATAGAGATGCTTGCAGAGCAAATACATTAATCATTGGGGAATCTTGATGATGGGGATATGCTGTACTTTACTGTCATTGCAACTTTTCTGTACATTTGAAATTTTAAGATTTACTAAAATACCTTTTTTAAAAATAATGTTTATAATATAAAATGGTTTGATGATTGGCATTTTGGCAAGGAGTTGGGAAAAACAACTGCATAGATTTCTAGGTGGGAAAGTATATAAAAGTGCTGTTCCTTATGGAGTGCTGTTTGTCACTCTCAAATTTTAAAATGCATATACACTTTGACCCAGTAATTCTACTTTTAGGAATTAACGCTACAGATATATACACCTATGAATATGGGATATACTTCAAGTTACATGAAATGCAAATAATCAAGCACAAAATGGTGTGAATATATGACCATTTGTGTGAAAAAGGAACCATGCATACATGTTTACCTGTAATTACTGATAATATCAGAGAATAGAAAAGAAGCTGGATGGCTAGGTAAAGTGGTAGGCAAGATACTTTGCCCATCATTCTAAAAGTAAAAAAAAAAAAAAAAAGCATAGATATAGGAGAGGTGGAGAATTGAGGCTATTTTGGGAATTGGTCTTAGGTTCTACCTCTTCATGGGAGGAACCACAATTTCCCCATTCCTTGGATGTGGACCTTGGCCAATTGAATGTGGTAGAACTGACAGTGTGCCAACTCCAAGCCTAGGTATTAGACCCATGCAGTTGCCATGAGAACTTGCCTAGGGAATTTGGTTGGAAGATGAAATACATAGAACAGAGCCAGTAACGCCAGCTGAGACCATTCTAGACTAGCCAACAGCAAGCCAGTCACCAGAGTAAGCCCAGCCAGGACCAAATGAATTGCCCAGCTAAACCCAGCAGAACAACCCAGTGGACCCATAGTCTTGTGAGTATAATAAATGGTTGTTTTAAGCCACTAAGTCTGGTGTAGTTTTTAATGCAGCATTAGTGTGGCAACAGATTATACCCAGCATGAACCCCTTCTTATTGGATCCTGTGTGAGTCTTGGTATCTAACAGAGCTACCTCCTGCTACAAATCTAGAAGTCCAAAAGTATATTCAACTTTTCCTTGTCATCTTGGTAACCGGGCATGGGCACATGACCTGGGCTCTGTTAATCAAATGCTTGCATATGAAATTTTGAATCCACTTTGCTGCATCTACTAATTAAAATGTCAAAATTCTCCAGTATCCTTATTTCTTGGTGTTGCTTGTTTCAGATTTATTGATGGTGGAATTGCCTGCCACGTGAGGTCCTAGCACTGATGCCTGTATCTTCAGTTGTTTCTCTGGGGAGTTTTCAGCTCTGCCTCCATTTATACATTTTCTGAGCCTGATCCTTCTGGATCCTGAAAATTAGAAGGTATTGGGCAGTTCATGGAACTAAGTTTATTTTCTGTTTACAGGGGCCAGCAGGCCAGTTTGTTTTTAAGCTGAACATCATTCATTTAGACTTTTGAAATTGATTAGTCAGGAATCTGCTGGTGTGGACATAGAATAGAGCTTCACATTGGTGAAGTGAGAGAAAGAAGGTAGGGGAGAATTTTAGGAGTGGGGATGGTATTAATGTGCCTCTATATTATTCCCTTTTGAAACACAAGCAAAGAGATTAGCTCAGTATATCTCAATTACTATGATATAGTACAAGCAAAGTAGAGATCATTCATTGTGTGCCTTTACATTGAAAAATTATACCAAGACTCAAGTCCTAGCAACCTTTCACATTAGGAATGACCAGGATTCAAGCTTTGAACTTTATCCCTAACCCATTACTTCCTTAGGTTTGTGGTTTATAAGTTTTGACCACTCTCACACTATCCTGAAAAGAAATTTAGAATCCCAAGTATTAGTGTACTTAAATGCCTTCTATTGTCCCTGAAAAAGTGCCTTGGACATGGATATATCAAGTAACTCAGGAAATCTTGAATCAGACAAGAAATTGGATAACTACCAATTTTCCCATCTCTTGGCTGACCATTGTCTCCCAATTAGTTTGAGACTCAACAGCACTAGGACCCTGGCTAGGTTTCAGCTGGCATTGATTCAGTCTTTAAATCTCTCACATCTATCATGTCTCATTCCATAGCTTAGGCCCTCATCTCTCATCTAGATGATTACTGCAATGTGAGACAAGATTGGAGGCGGACAGTCTGAGTTTTTAACAGGGGGCAGGCCTTCTGTGATTTGGGTTTTCTTACTTCCCACTGCAACTCCTGCCAATCCCAGGATAGAAAATAGACATTTGCCTGATTATACGAATTATTTTCAGAACGCCAAGCACTTACATGCTGTTCCTTATGACTAGCATGCCCTCCCCACTTGATAAATGTCCACTCATCCTTCAGTTATCAACTCAAGCATCACCCACTATGTCCATCTCCAAGTAGAGCTGACTTTTCACCTTCTCCTGCAGCCATGCTATCTATTTAACCCTATCCGTACTGTGGAGCATTGATTTCCTTGTTGTCTCTCCCATTGTTCAGAGTTCTCTTGTAACCCCAAGACATAGGCTATTGTACTAGAGTACTCAAATTATGCCTTGGGTATTATGACAAATAACCAAGAAAGAAACAAAGAAGGAAAAAGACAGAAGGAGAGGGAGGGAGGGAGAGGGAGGGAGGGAGAGGGAGGGGGGAGAGGGAGGGGGGAGAGGGAAGGGGAGGGAAGGGAAAGAAGAAGAGAGGAGAAAAGAGAAAGAAAAAAGAATCTGAAGTCCCAGGGGCTCAATTCTCTATTCTACAAAATAATTGTAAATGTTCATCCTGCCAACAAGAATGTCCCTGACGATTAAGAACAATACTTAGCAAAAGAGTGACAAGATGAAAATGCATGATAATTACTGCCTTGGATTTCAAAAATTATTCTCAAGAAATCAATTACATTAGTAAGAGTCATTTCTTCCTTATTAACTATATAAGCTGAAAGGCTGGCAGGATTTCATGGAAATTTTATGATCACTGGCATCGGTCATGGTTTAAATCTGGCCTTGGATAAAGTTCTTGCCCTCTGGAGCTCAGTTCCTTAAATTGAAAGGATTGTATTACACTGCTGGGAATCTTTCTTTATATACATATATATATACACACACACACGTACGCATATATACACACACATACATACACACACATATACACACACACATATGTGTGTGTATATATATGTGTGTATATATATATATGTATCCTTAAATAGTTTTGTTGCTTTTCCAGTGAACAGGCTTACGGGAGCTAAAAACTGGACATAGCCAAGATTTTCATTACATGGAAAAGGTTGTTTAGAAAAAAATCATGATATCCATACTATCTAGTTTTATACAGCATTTAAAAAATACTGAAGTGTAACTATATACTGATTTGGAAACCTGTCCATGTCCTGTTTAGTGGGAAAAAATATTGAACATGTGCAATTATGATCTTATTGATCAATTTGGACAAGATATCTGTATATAAGGAGGTATATATATGTGCATAAAAGTGCTTAGGGGAACAATCACCAAAACCAAAGTGTGTAATATATGAAGGGGGGGAGAAGACATTACAAGAGAAAAAGAATTTCAATAAACAATTCTATTTTGATTGATAGAGTCCATTCAGGATGCAGTAACAAAAAACCACAAACTGGATAGCTTATAAACATATTTCTCACAGTTCTGGAACCTGGGAAGTCCAAAATCAAGGCACCAGCATGGTCACATAGAAACTGCCGACCAAGAAGAGTTTACCCAACAAAGTTATGCCTCAGAAATGAAGGGAAGAGAAAGCTTTTCTTAACAACCAAAAGCTGAGGGAATCCATCACCACTATACCTGCCTTAGAAGAAATGCTGAAAAAAGTTCTTCAAGTTAATATGAAAGGATGCTAACTACTAATATGTAAGCTCGTGAAAATACACATTGCACTGGTAAAGCTAAGTATATAGTCAGATTTAGAATACTCTAATACTATAATGTGATGACATATAACCACATAACTCTAGTATAAAGGTTAAAGGACAGACTCTGCCCCTCCTGACAGGCAGTTGGTACCCTGTCACTGCCCGCTCTGGCCATGGCTAGGGCCCTTGGCTTGTAATTTGGCAACCAAATCTCCCGAGGCAGCACTGGCTGTGGCGACCCTACCTCTAGCGATGCGGCAGGCAGCAGAAGCTGGAGGGCCCATCGCAGGCCGAGACTTCTCCTGGCCGTGCTCCTTCCTGGCTGCAGGTGTTGCTGGATGCTGTGCCCAAACAGGTGCTCCTTTATATCAGGCAAAGGTTTTATTACCAGCTCACAATCACCATTACAAACATTTGGGAGTGTTTGCTGCATTGCGTGCTGTTCCCCAAAGGAGGGATACCTTGGGGGTTGTATAAAGGGAATGGTGCGGTGATGATCCAAATCGTTCCCTATGGTGTGATCCAGTTTATCGCATTTGAGCATTATAGAACATTAATTACTACAAAGCTGGGAGTTTCTGGTCTGTGCACAGATGAATGGCTGCACCGATAGCAGGTTTAACAGCAGTTATCGGTACTTACCCTCTTCACGTGGTTAGAGTAGGCCTAGCGCATACCTATACAGGAATTATTCATGCATTCAAAACAATTTATGCAAAGGAAGGTGCCTTGCATTTTACAGAGGCCTGATGCCTGCTGTATTAGGAACGGCTCCTCGTGCAAGTTTTTTTTTTTTTTACTTTTGGTACCTTTCCCATGTTCCCACCCTTCTTCACAGACCTTCAGACTACCCTAACGTCTGAGTTTTGAAAACTCACATAAACTTACATTATGGTGGTGCTGCTGGAGCAATAACACAGACAGATCCAACCCATTTGATGTAACTCATCAGTGAATGCAGTTAAGGACTGTTCTTCCAGAATTTGAAAAGTGCCATACCATGGAGGTGACTGTAAAGTATGTCTATACGGCAGAGAATTCAAAAGGATATCATGGTTTCACTCTTAATTACATTCACTGTGTTCTTTCTCAAGCAGTTGCTTTTACAGTACATGAACTAATCAAGCAGTTTTTTCTCCTCAACTAAAAAAGGTTGTTGTGATTTCTTTTCCTTCCTCTTCGAGGGAGAAATGAAATGTTAATTTGGGGGGAGAACATTACTTGAAGGGGAATATATACCCTGTCACAGGAAACCATGGGTATTTTAGCACTTGATTTTTTTATTCATCACAAAAGTGCTTGCTTATACTTTTGGATGCCAAAAGTTATATCTTAGAGCATTGAGAAAAATGTAAGCTGTTGCTGGCTAAAAGTGTTATTTGGGGGCTTCCCTGGTGGCGCAGTGGTTAAGAATCCTCCTGCCAATTCAGGGGACACGGGTTCGAGCCCTGGTCCAGGAAGATCCCACATGCCACAGAGCAACTAAGCCTACGCGCCACAACAAAAGAAGCCACCACAATGAGAAGCCCGTGCACCACAACAAAGAGTAGCCCCCGCTCACTGCAACTAGAGAAAGCCCACGTGCAGCAACGAAGACCCAGTGCAGCCAAAAAAATAATAATTTTTAAATGTGTTATTTGGAAGTAGAACTAACTTAAAATGGTTCAAGAGGTTGCCATTAAGTTTACTTAAAAAACGAAAAGTAGAGCTACCACATGACCCAGCAATCCCACACCTGGGTATATATACAGAAAAGACAAAGTAAAAGATACACGCACCAATGTTCAGCCCTGTTTACAATAGCCAAGATATGGAAACAAACCAAGTGCCCATCAACAAATGATTGGCTTAAGAAGACGCGGTGTGCGTGTGTATATATATATATATATATATAACATATATACATATATATGTATGTACATATATACACACATACAATGGAATTATTACTCAGCCATAAAAAGGAATGAAATATTGCCATTTGCAGCAACATGGATGGACCTAGAGAATATTATGCTTAGTGAAGTAAGTCAAAGACAATTATTATGTAATATCACTTATATGTGGAATCCAAAAATAATACAAATGAGTCTACATACAAAAGAGAAACAGACTCAGACAGAAAACAAAGGGGAAAGGGAAAGGGAAGGGGGAAGGGATAAATTAGGAATTTGGGATTAACAGATACACACTAGTACATGTAAAATAGATAAGCAATAAAGATTTACTATATAGCATAGGGAACTGTATTCAATATCTTATAATAACCTATAATGGAAAATAATCTGAAATATATATATTCAGATAGATATATATATCACTTTGCCATACACCCAAAACTAGCTCAATACTGTAAATCAACTATAATTTTAAAAAGAGGTTGCCATTAGCTTTATCATGCTATTCCAGTTTTTATTTATTTATTTGCAGTACACAGGCCTCTCCCGTTGCGGAGCACAGGCTCTGGACACGCAGGCTCAGCGGCCATGGCTCACGGGCACAGCCGTTCCGCGGCATGTGGAATCTTCCCGGACCGGGGCACAAACCCATGTCCCCTGCATCGGCAGGCGGACTCTCAACCACTGCGCCACCAGGGAAGCCCGCTATTCTAGTTTTTAATTGTAATCATGATTTTCAAAGACTCTGGCATCAGTTCTTATTATAAACAGGCTTGGTTATATTGCAGCAGAATCACGGGAACTGAAAATTTAAGTTATATGAAGCATGCTTAGAAGCCAACATTGAAGTATTATTATTAATATTGCTCTTCTTGTAATTCTCTACTAAATAAAAGGACACTTTCTCTTCATTTCTTAATAAAAATTGTATTTAAAAAGTAGCTGTGTGGAGACTCAACAATAAGAATTTTCAGGAATTGCACAAATGTTATTTCCAGTTTCTATGAGTGATTTAAATGTGTTTTTGAAAGTCGATGTATTGGGACTTCCCTGATGGCACAGTGGGTAAGAATCCGCCTACAAATGTAAGGGACATGGGTTCAAGCCCTGGTCCAGGAAGATCCCACATGCCGTGGAGCAACTAAGCCCATGCGCCACAACTACTGAGCCTGTGCACCACAACTACTGAGCCCACATGCCATAACTACTGAAGCCTGCATGCATAGAGCCCATGCTCTGCAATGAGAAGCCACTGCAAGAAGGACATTCACCACAACAAAGAGTAGCTGCTGCTCGCCACAGCTAGAGAAATCCTGTGCACAACAAAGACCCAACACAGACACAAATTATTTAATTAAATAACTTTTAAAAAAGTGTATTTCCCAAAGGCAGTAATAAATACTGAGTATCTTAGCTCTTAAAACAGATTAGCATTATAGATTTGTTTAAATTTTTTAGTATACACCAAATCATCTAAGTGGACTGTGAAATATCCACTAATATAGATGTGAACATCAAAGAACATTTCTAAGGTATTATGTCATGATACATCAACTAGTTCATCCCTGTAAAATAGTTTTAGTGCAATGTAAACTTAAGTAGAAACGTAAAATATGATTTGAATTGCTATCCTTTATACTAAAATGGTTTAAAATGTAAGAATTCCATTTGTTGTGTTTAGAGTACTTTTTATGTTTTAGCATAAGCATGACTAAAACACAAGGGAAACAGTTATGGTTCTCTCCTCAGAAATAGCAATTTGTAGAATAGTTTTCTAATGTCTTAAAAAATCATAAGTTGAAAGTCTTATTTCTGCTTCAATTTTTATTTTTTGCATAAAATATTTCTTGTCATACCTTGGTAAAAATTAGATGAACTGGTTTCACTTACAAAGTTTTTAGTTTAAAATAAATATGTACCTTTGTATGATTTATAAGTGTACACACAGGTAAAAACACATGGGTTCCTAGAACTATTTTGTATATTTTAATTTCTGGGTTACAAATGTATCTAAATACTGTCATTAAATCTCAAGAAAATTTAAATGTATAAAATAAATATCTCAGGTTACCAATAAAAGGACTGCAGATTTTTAAAATAAAATTTTGCATTCTATGTCTGTTATAGAATACATAGGATATTAAAAATAAATTTTATTCAAAAAGGTTAAAGAGGAGATTGGTTCAAGATGGCAGAGTAGAAGGACATGTGCTCACTCCCTCTTGCGAGAGCATGGGAATCACAACTAACTGCTGAACAATCATTGAGAGGAAGACACTGGAACTCACCAAAAGATACCCCACATCCAAAGTAAAGGAGCAGCCACAGTGAGATGGTAGGAGGGGCACAATCACAATAAAATCAAATCCCATAACTGCTGGGTGGGTGACTCACAAACTGGAGAACACTTATACCACAGAAGTCCACTCACTGGAGTGAAGGTTCTGAGCCCCACATCAGGCTTCCCAACCTGGGGGTCTGGCAACTGTAGGAGGAATTCCCAGAGAATCAGACTTTGAAGGATAGTGGGATTTGATTGCAGGACTTTGACGGGACTAGGGGAAACAGAGACTCCACTCTTAGGGCACACACAAAGTAGTGTATGCATCAGAACCCAGGGGGAAGAAGCAGTGACCCCATAGAGACTGAACCAGACCTACCTGCTAGTGTGGGAGGGTGTCCTGCATAGGCGGGGGTGGCAGTGGCTCACTGCGGGGAGGACACTTGCAGCAGAAGTTCTGGGAAGTACTCCTTGGCATGAGCCCTCCTGGCGTCTGCCATTAGCCCCACCAAAGAGCCTGTAGACTCAAATGCAGTGTCGCCTCAGGCCAAACAACCAACAGGGAGGGAACTCAGACCCACCCATCAGCAGACAAGCAGATTAAAGTTTTACTGAGCTCTGCCCACCAGAGCAACACCCAGCTCTAACAACCACCAGTCCCTCCCATCAGGAAGCTTGCACAATCCTCTTAGACAGCCTCATCCAACAGAGGAGAGACAGCAGAAGCAAGAAGAACTACAATCCTGCAGCCTGTGGAAAGAAAACCACATTCACAGAAAGATAGATAAAATAAAAATGCTAAGAGCTATGTACCAGATGAAGAAATAAGTTAAACCTCAGAAAAACAATTAAATGAAGTAGAGATAAGCAACCTTCCAGAAAAATAATTCAGAATAATTATAGTGAAGATGATCCAGGACCTTGGAAAAAGAATGGAGGCAAAGATCGAGAAGTTGCAAGAAATATTTAACAAAGACCTAGAAGAATTAAAGAACAAACAGATGAACAATAAAGTAACTGAAATGAAAAATACACTAGAATGAATCAATAGCAGAAAAACTGAGGCAGAAGAATGGATAAGTGACCTGGAAGACAGAAGGGTGGAATTCCTGCCATGGAACAGAATAAAGAAAAAAGAATGAAAAGAAATGAAGACAGCATAAGAGACCTCTGGGACAACATTAAATGCACCAACATTCACATTATAGGGATCCCAGAAGGAGAAGAGAGACAGAAGGGACCCAAGAAAATATTTGAAGAGACTATAGTCAAAAAATTCCCTAACATGGGAGACAAAATAGCCACCCAAGTCCTGGAAGAACAGAGAAGCCCAGGCAGGATAAAACCAAGGAGAAACACACCAAGATACATAGTAATCAAACTGACAAAAATTAAAGACAAAGAGGAGAAAGACATTCAAGATGGCAGAAGAGTAAGATGTAGAGATCACCTTCCTCCCCACAAATACATCACAAATACATCTACATGTGCAACAGCTCCTACAGAACACCTACTGAATACCGGCAGAAGACCTCAGACCTCCCAAAAGGCAAAAATCTCCCCACGTACCTGGGTAGGGAAAAAGAAACAAGAAAAAACAGACAAAAGAATAGGGATGGGACCTGCACCAGTGGGAGGGAGCTGTGAAGGAGGAAAGGTTTCCACACAATAGGAAGCCCCTTCACTGGCGGAGATGGGGGGTGGGGGGGGGGAAGCTTCGGAGCCACAGAGGAGAGCACAGCAACAGGGGTGCAGAGGGCAAAGCGGAGAGATTCCCGCACAGAGGATCGGTGCCGACCAGCACGCACCAGCCTGAGAGGCTTGTCTGCTCACCTGCTGGGGTGGGTGGAGGCTGGGAGCTGAGGCTCGGGCTTTGGAGGTCGGATCCCAGGGAGAGGACTGGGGTTGGCTGCATGAACACAGCCTGAGGGGGCTAGTGCGCCACAGCTAGCCGGGAGGGAGTCTGGGAGAAAGCCTGGAACTGCCTAAGAGGCAAGAGACCATTGTTTTGGGATGCACAAGGAGAGGGGATTCAGAGCACCAGCTAGTCGAGTTCCAGAGACAGGCGTGAGCCATGACTATCAGCGTGGACTACAGAGACGGACATGAAATGCTAAGGCTGCTGCTGCAGCCACCAAGAAGCCTGTGTGCAAGCACAGGTCACTATCCACACCCCCCTTGCAGGGAGCCTGTGCAGCCCGCCACTGCCAGGGTGCCATGATCCAGCGACAACTTCCCCGGGAGAACACACGGCGCATCTCAGGCTGTTGGAATGAGACACTGGCCTCTGCCGCCGCAGGCTTACCCCACATTCCGTACCCCTCCCTCCCCGCAGCCTGAGTGAGCCAGGGCCCCCTAATCAGCTGTTACTTTAACCCTGTCCTCTCTGAGTGAAGAACAGATGCCCTCAGGTGACCTACATGCAGAGGCGGGGCCAAATCCAAAGTTGAACCCCAGGAGCTGTGCAAACAAAGAAGAGAAAGGGAAATCTCTCCCAGCAACCTCAGGAGCAGCGGATTAAATCTCCACAATCAACTTGATGAACGCTGCATCTGTGGAGTACATGAACAGAAAACGAATCATCCCAAAATTGAGGTGGTGGACTTTGGGAGCAACGATATATATTTTTTTCCTTTTTCTCTTTTTGTGAGTGTGTATGTGTATGCTTCATTGTGTGAGTCTGTCTGTATAGCTTTGCTTTTACCATTTGTCCTAGGGATCTGTCTGTCCTTTTTCTTTTTTTTTTTTTTTTTTTTGGTGTATTTTTATTTATATTTTTTAGTATAGTTTTTAGCGCTTGTTATCATTGGTGGAGGATTTGTTTATAGTTTGGTTGCTCTTTGTTTTTTTTCTTTTTAATTATTTTATTATTTTTCCTTTCTTTTTTTCTCCCATTTCTTCTGAGCCATGTGGCTGACAGGGTCTTGGTACTCCAGCCGGGGTCAGGCCTGTGTCT
Source organism: Aethalodelphis obliquidens (assembly GCF_003676395.1). NCBI lineage: Eukaryota > Metazoa > Chordata > Mammalia > Artiodactyla > Delphinidae > Aethalodelphis > Aethalodelphis obliquidens. The sequence continues at coordinate 5,517,058 of NW_020838003.1, read as the reverse complement.
CTGATGTGGGGGACCTGAATTCAGGACATTGATATTACATGGAGCTGGGAGGTCTTTGGTGGACCAAATGGAGAAAGCTCTCCCAGAAATCTCCAGCTCAATGCTAAGACCCAGCTCCACTCAACAACCAGCAAGCTACAGTGCTGGACACCCTATCCCAAATAACTAGCAAGATAGGAACACAATCCCACCCATTGGAAGAGACACTTCCTAAAATCATAATAAGGTCACAGACACTCCAAAACACACCACCAGATATGGCCCTGCCCACCAGAAAGACAGGATCCAGCCTCATCCACCAGAACACAGGCACTACTCCCCTCCACCAGGAAGCCTACACAACCCAATGAACAAACCTTAGCCACTGGGGGCAGAGGCTAAAAACAACGGGAACTATGAACCTGCAGCCTGTGAAAAGGAGACCCCAAACACAGCAAGTTAAGCAAAATGAGAAGACAGAGAAACACACAGCTGATGAAGGAGCAAGGTAAAAACCTACCAAACCAAACAAATGCAGTCTACCTGAGAAAGAACTCATAGTAGTGATAATAAAGATGATCTAAAATCTTGGAAATAGAATGGAGAAAATACAATAAACATTTAATAAGGACCTAGAAGAACTGAAGAGTGAACAAACAATGATGAACAACACAATAAATGAAATTAAAAATTCTCTAGAAGGAATCAATACCAGAATAACTGAGGCAGAAGAATAGATAAGCAACCTGGAAGATAAAATAATGGAAATAACTACCACAGAGCAGATAAAGAAAACAGAATGAAAAGAATTGAGGACAGTCTCAGAGACCTCTGGGACAACATTAAACACACCAACATTTGAATCATAGGGGTCCCAGAATAAGAAGAGAAAAAGAAAGGGACTGAGAAAATATTTGAAGAGATTATAGTTGAAAACTTCCCTAATATGGGAAAGGAAATAGTCAAGTCCTGGAAGCACAGAGAGTCCCATACAGGATAAATCCAAGGAAAACATGCCAAGACATATATTAATTAAACTATCAAGAACTGAATACAAAGAAAAAATATTAAAAGCAGCAAGGGAAAAACAACAGATAACATAAAAGGGAATCCTCATAAGGTTAACAGCTCATCTTTCAGCAGAAACTCTGCAAGCCAGAAGGGAGTGGCAAGACACATTTAAAGTGATTAAAGGGAAAAACCTACAAACAAGATTACTCTACCCAGCAAGGATCTCATTCAGATTCAACAGAGAAATGACAAGCTTTACAGGCAAGCAAAAGCTAAGAGAATTCAGCACCACCAACCCAGCTTTACAACAAATGCTAAAGGAACTTCTCTAGGCAGGACACACAAGAGAAGGAAAAGACCTACAATAACAAACCCAAAACAATTAAGAAAATGGTAATAGGAACCTACATATCGATAATTACCTTAAATGTAAATGGATTAAATACTCCAGCCAAAAGACACAGACTGGCTGAATGGATACAAAAACAAGACCCGTATACATGCTGTCTACAAGAGACCCACTTCAGAACTAGGGACACATACAGACTGAAAGTGAGGGGTTAGAAAAAGGAATATCATGCAAATGGAAATCAAAAGAAAGCTGGAGTAGCAATACTCATCTCAGAAAAAACAGACTCTAAAATAAACACTATTACAAGAGACAAAGAAGGACACTACATAATGATCAAGGGATCAATCCAAGAAGAAGATATAACAACTGTAAATATTTATGCACCCAAAATAGGAGCACCTCAATACATAAGGCAAATGCTAACAGCCATAAAAGGGGAAATCTACAGTAACACAATCATAGTAGGGGACTTTAACATCCCACTTTCACCAGTCAACAAATCATACAAAATGAAAATAAATAAACACAATCTTTAAATGATACATTAAACAAGATGGACTTAATTGATATTTACAGGACATTCCATTAAAAAACAGAATACACTTTCTTCTCAAGTGCTTATGGAACATTCTCCAGGATAAATCACATCTTTGGTCACAAATCACACCTTGGGAAATTTGAGAAAATTGAAATACTATCAAGTATCTTTTCTGACCACAATGCTATGAGACTAGACATCAATTACAGGGGGAAAAAATCTGGAAACAATACAAACACATGGAGGCTAAACAATACATGACTTAATAACCAAGAGATCACTGAAGAAATCAAAGCGGAAACCAAAAAATACCTAGAAACAAATGACAATGAAAACACGATGACCCAAAACCTATGGTATGCAACAAAAGCAGTTCTAAGAAGGAAGTTTATAGCAACACAATACTACCTCAAGAAACAAGAAACATCTCAAATAAACAACCTAACCTCACACCTAAGGCAATTAGAGAAAGAACAAAAAACCCCCAAAGTTAGCAGAAGGAATGAAATTATAAAGATCAGATCAGAAATAAATGAAAAAAAATGAAGAAAACAATACCAAAGCTCAATAAAACTAAAAGCTGGTTCTTTGAGAAGATAAACAAAATTGATAAACCATTAGCCAGACTCATCAAGAAAAAAAGGCAGAAGACTCAAATCAATAGATTTAGAAATGAAAAAAGAGAAGAAACAACTGATACTGCAGAAATACAAAGGATCATGAGAGATTACTACAAGCAGCTATATGCTAATGAAATGGACAACCTGAAAGAAATGGACAAATTTTTAGAAAAGCACAACCTTCCGAGACTGAACCAGGAAGAAATAGAAAATATAAACAGACCAATCACAAGCACTGAAACTGAGACTGTGATTAAAAATCTTCCAACAGGGCTTCCCTGGTGGCGCAGTGGTTGAGAGTCCGCCTGCCGATGCAGGGGACACGTGTTCCTGCCCCGGTCCGGGAGGATCCCACATGCCGTGGAGCGGCTGGGCCCGTGAGCCATGGCCGCTGAGCCTGCGCGTGTGGAGCCTGTGCTCCGCAACGGGAGAGGCCACAGCAGTGAGAGGCCCACGTACCACAAAAAAAAAAAAAAAAAAAAAAAAAAAATCTTGCAACAAACAAAAGCCCAGGATCAGATGGCTTACAGGCAAATTCTATCAAACATTTACAGAAGAGCTAACACCTATCCTTCTCAAACTCTTCCACAATACAGCAGAGGGAGGAACAGTCCCAAACTCATTCTATGAGGCCACCATCACACTGATACCAAAACCAGGCAAAGATGTCACAGAAAAGGAAAACTACAGACCAATAACTCTGATGAAGATAAATGCAAATATCCTCAACAAAATACTAGCAAAAAGAATCCAGCAGCACATTAAAAGGATCATACACCATGATCAAGTGGGGTTTATTCCAGGAAAGCAAGCATTCTTCAATATACGCAAAATCAATGTGATAAACCATATTAACAAATTGAAGGAGAAAAACCATGATCATCTCAATGGATGCTGAAAAAGCTTTCATCAAAATTCAACACCCATTATGAAAAACACCTTCCAGAAAGTAGGCATAGAGGGAACTTAACAGAATAAAGGCCATGTATGACAAACCCACAGCCAATATCATTCTCAATGGTGAAAAACTGAAACCATTTTCACTAAGACCAGGAACAAGACTAGGTTTCCCACTCTCACCACTATTATTCAACACAGTTTTGTAAGTTTCAGCCACATCAATCAGAGAAGAAAAAGGAATAAAAGGAATCCAAATCAGAAAAGAAGTAAAGCTGTCACTGTTTGCAGATGACATGATACTATACATAGAGAATCCTAAAGATGCTACCAGAAAACTACTAGAACTGATCAATGAATCTGGTAAAGTTGCAGGATAAAAAATTAAGGCACAGAAATCTCTTGTATTCCTATACACTAACAACGAAAGATCAGAAAGAAAAATGAAGGAAACACTCCCATTTACCACTGCAACAAAAAGAATAAAATACCTAGGAATAAACCTACGTAAGGAGACAAAAGACCTGTATGCAGAAAACTGTAAGACACTGATGAAAGAAATTAAAGACAATACAAACAGATGGAGAGATATACCATGTTCTTGGATTGGAAGTATCAACATTGTGAAAATGACTATACTACCCAAAGCAAGCTACAGATTCAATGCAATCCCTATTAAACTACCACTGGCATTTTTCACACAACTAGAACAAAAAAATCTTACAATTTGTATGGAAACACAAAAGACCCCTAATAGCCAAAGCAATCTTGAGAAAGAAAAATGGAGCTGGAGGAATCAGGCTCCCTGACTTCAGACTATACTACAAGGTACAGTAATCAAGAGAGTATGGTACTGGCACAAAAACAGAAATATAGATCAATGGAACAGGAAAGAAAGCCCAGAGATAAAACCAGGCACACATCATCACCTTATTTTTGATAAAGGAGGCAAGAATATACAATGGAGTAAAGACAGCCTCTTTAATAAGTGGTGCTGGGAAAACTAGACAGCTACATGTAAAAGAATGAAATTAACACACTCCCTAACACCATACACAAAAACTCAAAATGGATTAAAGACCTAAATGTAAGGCCAGACACTATAAAGTTCTTAGAGGAAAATATAGGCAGAACAGTCTATGACATATATCATAACAAGATGCTTTTTGACCCACCTCCTAGAGAAATGGAAATAAAAATAAACAAGTGGGACCTAATGAAACTTAAGGTTTTGCACAGCAAAGGAAACCATAAGCAAGATGAAAAGACAACCCTCAGAATGGGAGAAAATATTTGCAAATGAAGCAACTGAAAAAGGATTAATCTGCAGAATTTACAAGCAGCTCATACAGCTCAATATCAAAAAAACAAACAACCCAATCCAAAAATGGGCAGGACACCTAAACAGACATTTCTCCAAAGAAGTTGTACAGATTGCCAACAAACACATGAAAGGATGCTCAACATCACTAATCATTAGAGAAATGCAAATCAAAACAACAATGAGGTATCATCTCACACCAGTCAGAGTGGACATCATTAAAAATCTACAAACAATAAATGCTGGAAAGGGGTGGAGAAATGGGAACCCTCTTGCACTGTTGGTGGGAATGTAAACTGATACAGTCACTATGGAGAACAGTATGGAGGTTCCTTTAAAAACTAAAAATAGACCCAGCAATCCCACTACTGGGTATATAACCTGAGAAAGCCATAATTCAAAAAGAGTCATGTACCACAATGTTCATTGCAGCTCTATTTATAATAGCCAGGATATGGAAGCAACCTAAGTGTCCACTGACAGATGAATGGATAAAGAAGATGTGGCACATATATACAATGGAATATTACTCAGCCATAAAAAGTAACAAAATTGAGTTATTTGTAGTGAGGTGGATGGACCTAGAGTCTGTCATACAGAGTGAAGTAAGTCAGAAAGCAAAAAACAAATACCATATGCTAACACTATGGAATCTAAAAAAAAATGATTATGAAGAACCTAGGGGCAAGACAGGAATAAAGATGCAGATGTAGAGAATGGACTTGAGGGTATGAGGAGGGGAAGGGTTAGCTGGGATGAAGTGAGAGTGGTATGGACATATATACACTACCAAATGTAAAATAGATAGCTAGTTGGAAGCAGCCACATAGCACAGGGAGATCAGCTTGGTGCTTTGTGACCACCTAGAGGGGTGGGTTAGGGAGGGTGGGAGGGAGACACAAGAGGGAGGAGATATGGGGATATATGTATATGTATACCTGGTTCACTTTGATATAAAGCAGAAACTAACACACCATTGTAAAGCAGTTATACTCTAATAAAGATGTTTAAAATTTTTTTAATTAAAAAATTTAGGAAAAGACAAAGAAGAATTATTAAAAGCAACAAGAGAAAAATGACAAATAACTTACAAGGGAACTCCCATAAGGTTAATAGCTGATTTCTCAGCAGAGACTCCACAAGCCAGAAGGGAATGGCACAATATATTTAAAGTGAGAAAATGGAAGAACCTCCAACCGAGATGAACCTACAACCAAGTTGACTCTACCCGGCAAGGTTCTCATTCAGATTCCACAGAGAAATGAAAAGCTTTACAGACAAGCAAAAGCTAAGAGAATTCAGCACAACCAAACCAGGTCTACAGCAAATGCTAAAGGAACTTCTCTAAATGGGAAAGACAAGAGAAGAAAAGGATCTACAACAACAAACCCAAAACAATTAAGAAAATGGTAATAGGAACATACATATTAATAACTACCTTAAACATGAATGCATTAAATGCTCCAATGAAAAGACACAGACTAGCTGAATGGATACAAAAACAAGACCCATATATATGCTGTCTATGAGAGACCCACTTCAGACATAGGGACACATACAGACTGAAAGTGAAGGGATGGAAAAAGATATTCCATGCAAATGGAAATAAAAAGAAAGCTGGAGTACCAATACTCATATCACATAAAATAGAGTTTAAAATAAAGACTGTTACAAGAGACAAGGAAGGACATTACATAATCAAGTGATCAATGCAAGAAGAAGATATAACAATTATATATGCACCCAACATAGGAGCACCTCAATACATAAGGCAAATGCTAACAGCTATAAAAGAGGAAATCAACAGTAACACAAAAATAGTGGGTGACTTTAACACGTCACTTACACCAATGGACAGGTCATCCAGACAGAAGATTAATAAGGAAACACAAGCTTTAATTGACACAAGAGAACAGATAGATTTAACTGATATTTATAAGACATTCCATCCAAAAACAGCAGATTACACTTTCTTCTCAAGTGCACACAGAACACTCTCCAGGATAGATCACATCTTGGGTCACAAATCAAGCCTTGATAAATTTAAGAAAATTGGAATCATATCAAGTATCTTTTCTGACCACAGCGCTATGAGACTAGATCTCAATTACAGGAAAAAAATCTGTAAAAAATACAAACACATGGAGGCTAAACAGTACTTTATTAAATAACCAAGAGATCACTGAAGAAATCAAAGAGGAAATCCAAAATTACCTAGAAACAAATGACAATGAAAACATGACAACCCAAAACCTATGGGATGCAGCAAAAGCAGTTCTAAGGGGAAGTTTATAGCAATATAATCCTACCTCAAGAAACAAGAAATATCTCAAATAACCAACCTAACCTTACACCTAAAGCAATTAGAGAAAGGACAAAAAAGAAACCCAAAGTCAGCAGAAGAAAAGAAATCATAAAGATCAGATCAGAAATAAATGAAAAAGAAATGAAGGAAACAATAACAAAGATCAATAAAACTAACAGCTGGGTCTTTGAAAAGAAAAACAAAATTGATAAAACATTAGCCAGACTCATCAAGAAAAAGAGGGAGGGGATTCAAATCAATAAAATTAGAAATGAAAAAGGAGAAGTTACAACGGACACTGCAGAAATACAAAGCATCCTAAGAGACTACTACAAGCAACTCTATGCCAGTAAAATGGACAACCTGGAAGAAATGGAAAAGTTTTTAGAAAGGTATAACCTTCCAAGACTGAACCAGGAAGAAATAGAAAATATGAACAGACGAATCACAAGTAATAAAATTGAAACTGTGATTAAAAATCTTCCAACAGGGCTTCCCTGGTGGCACAGTGGTTGAGAGTCCGCCTGCCGATGCAGGGGACACGGGTTCATGCCCCGGTCTGGGAGGATCCTACATGCCGTGGAGCGGCTGGGCCCGTGAGCCATGGCCTCTGAGCCTGCGCGTGTGGAGCCTGTGCTCCGCCACAACAGTGAGAGGCCCGCATACCGCAAAAAAAAAAAAAAAAAAATCTTCCAACAAACAAAAGTCCAGGACCAGATGGCTTTAAAGGTGAATTCTATCTAAAATTTAGAGAAGAGCTAACACCCATCCTTCTCAAACTCTTCCAAAAAATTGCAGAGGAAGGAACACTCCCAAACTCATTCTACGAGGCCACAATCATCCTGATACCAAAACCAGAAAAAGATACTACAAAAAAAGAAAATTACAGACCAATATCACTGATGAATATACATGCAACAATCATCAACAAAGTACTAACAAGCAGAATCCAACAACACATTAAAAGGATCATACACCATGATCAAGTGGGATTTATCCCAGGGATGCAAGGATTCTTCAATATATGCAAATCAATGGGATAACCATATTAACAAATTGAAGAATAAAAACCATGTAATCATCTCAATAGATGAAGGAAAATCTTTTGACAAAATTCAACATCCATATGTGATAAAAAAAACTCTCCAGAAAGTGGGCACAGAGGGAACCTACCTCAACATAATAAAGGCTATATATGACAAACCCACAGCAAACATCGTTCTTAATGGTGAAAAACTGAAAGCATTTCCTCTAAAATCAGGAACAAGACAAGGATGTCCACTCTCGCCACTATTATTCAACACAGTTTTGGAAGTCCTAGCCATGGCAATGAGAGAAGAAAAAGAAATAAAAGGAATACAAATTGGAATAGAAGAAGTAAAGCTGTCGCTGTTTGCAGATAACATGATACTATACATAGAGAATCCTAAAGATGCCACCAGAAAACTACTAGAGCTAATCAATGAATCTGGTAAAGTTGCAGGATAAAAAATTAATGCACAGAAATCTCTTGCATTCCTATACACTAACAAAAAAAGATCAGAAAGAGAAATTAAGGAAACAATCCCATTCACCACTGCAACAAAAACAATAAAATACCTAGGAATAAACCTACCTAAGGAGATAAAACACCTGTACTCAGAAAACTATAAGACACTGATAAAAGAAATCAAAGATGACACAAACAGATGAATAGATAAATCATGTTCTAGGGTTGGAAGAATCAATATTGTGAAAATGACTATACTACCCAGCTGTCCCCAAGGCCATGTGCAGAGACCAACCAGTCACTGTCTGGAGCACTCCCACAGCTGTGCTTTATTCAGACTGAAATGTAAATGGTTAGGGTTTTGCTTGAGTCTGTGTATGGTTTCTAAAAGATTTTCTGTAAGATAAGAGCTTCTGCTCCATGTGCTGGGGGAAAGCAGCTCACGGTACCATTAAAACCAGCTTAGTCCTTTTTGAGAAAAAAAACCAAAAAACCTACAGATTCAACGCAATCTCTATCAAATTACCAATGACATTTTTTACAGAACTAGAAGAAAAAGTCTTAAAATTTGTATGGAGATACAAAAGACCCCGAATAGCCAAAGCAATCTTGAGGGAAAAAAGTGGAGCTGGAGGAATCAGACTCCCTAACTTCAGACTATACCACAAAGCTACAGTAATCAAGACAGTATGGTACTGGCACAAAAACAGAAATATAGTTCAATGGAACAGGATAGAAAGCCCAGAGATAAACACACTCACCTATGGTCAATTAATCTATGACAAAGGAGGAAAGGATATACAATGGAGAAAAGACAGTCTCTTCAATAAGTGGTGCTGGGAAAACTGGACAGCTACATGTAAAATGAAATTAGAACACTCCCTAACACCATATAGAAAAATAAACTCAAAATGGATTAAAGACCAAAATGTAAGGCTGGATACTATAAAACTCTTAGAGGAAAACATAGGCAGAAAATTCTTTGACATAAATCATAGCAAGATCTTTTTCAATATACCTCCTAGAGTAATGAAAATAAAAACAAAAATAAACAAATGGGAACTAATTAAACTTAGCTTTTCCACAGCAAAGGAAACCATAAACAAAATGAAAAGACAACCCACAGAATGCTAGAAAATATTTGCAAATGAATCAACTGACAAGGGATTATTCTCTAAAATATATAAACAGCTCATGAAGCTCAATATCAAAAAACCAAGCAACCCAACCAAAATATGGGTAGAAGACCTAAATAGACATTTCTCCAAAGAAGACATACAGATGGCCAAGAGGCACATGAAAAGCTGCTCAATATCACTAACTATTAGAGCAATGCAAATCAAAGCTACAATGAAGTATCACCTCACACCAGTTAGAATGGGCATCATCAGAAAATCTACAAACAACAAATGCTGGAGAGGGTGTGGAGAAAAGGGAACCCTCTTGCACTGTTGGTGAGAATGTAAATTGATACAGTCACTATGGAGAACAATATGGATGTTCATGAAAAAACTAAAATTAGAATTACCATATGACCCAGCAATCCCAGTACTGGGCATATACCCAGAGAAAACCATAATTCAAAAAGACACATGCATCCAATGTTCACTGCAGCACTATTTACAATAGCCAGGTCATGGAAGCAACCTAAATGCCCATCAGAAGACGAATGGACAAAGAAGATGTCGTACATACATACAATGGAATATTACTCAGACATAGAAAGGAACGAAATTGGGTCATTTGTAGAGACATGGATGGACCTAGAGACTGTCAAAATGAAGTAAGCCAGAAAGAAAGAAACAAATATTTTAACGCATATATGTGGAATCTAGAAAAATGGTACAGATGAACCAGTTTGCAAGGCAGAAATAGAGACACAGGTGTAGAAAACAAACATATGGACATGAAGGGGGGAAAACGGGGGTAGGGGGTTGTGGTGGTGTGATGAATTGGGGGATTGGGATTAACATATATACACTAATATGTATAAAACAGATAACTAATAAGGACCTGCTGTATAAAAAATAATAAAATTCAAAAAAAATTTAAAGGTTAAAGGACAAAAGTATTAAAAATAGCTATAGGGCTTCCCTGGTGGCGTAGTGGTTGAGAGTCCGCCTGCCGATGCAGGGGACACGGGTTCGTGCCCCGGTCTGGGAAGATCCCACATGCCGTGGAGCGGCTAGGCCTGTGAGCCATGGCCGCTAAGCCTGTGTGTCCGGAGCCTGTGCTCTGCAACGGGAGAGGCCACAACAGTGAGTGGCCCACGTACCACCAAAAAAAAAAAAATATATATATATATATATATATATATATATATATATATAGCTACATAATTTTTAGTAAATATACAACATAAAAATATGTAATGTGTGACATTAAAAACAAAATTGTTTGGGGGAGTAAAAAGTTAGAGTTTTTGTATGCAATCAAAGTTAAGTTGCTATCAGCATAAAATAGACTATTATATCTATAAAATGTTTCAAGTAAGCCACAGGGTAACCACAAAACAAAAACCTATAGTAGATATACACAAGATAAAGAAGATCAAAATATACCACTATGGCAAATTATCAATTCAAATGGAAGACAGCAAGAGAAGAAGAACAAAGGAACTACTAAAGCACAGAAAATAGTTAACAAGATGGCAACACTAAGTCCTGACCTACCAATAATTACATTAGATGTAAGTGATTATCCTCCAATCAGAAGGTACAAAGTGACTGGATGAATTAAAACAAAACAAACAAAAGAAACTAGACCAAAATATATGCTGCCTACAAGAGACTCACTTCAGCTTCAAGGACATGCATATGCTCAAAGTGAAGGGATGGATAAAAGTATTTCATGCAAGTAGAAACCGAAAGAGCAGGGGTAGCTATACTTATATCAGGTAAAACAGACAAAACAGATTTTAAGTCCAAACTATTACAAGACACAAAGAAAGTCACTGTATAATGATAAAAGGGTCAACTCATCAAGAGGCTATAATAATCATAAATATATATGCACCCAACATCAGAGAATCTAACTACATTAAGCAAACACTAACAGATATGGAGAGTTAGACAACAATACAATAATAGTAAGGCCCTTCAATACCCCACTTTCAACAATGCATAGATCATCCAAACAGAAAATCAGTAAGTAAACATTGAACTTGAAGTATACTTTAGACCAAATGGACCTAACAGATATTTACAGAAATTCCAACCAAGGGCAGCAAAATACTCATTCTTCTCTAGCACACGAGAAACATTCTCCAGGGTAGATCATAGGATAGGTCGCAAAACAAGTCCCAGAAGATTTTAAACGGTTGAAGTCATACCAGGTATCTTTCCTGACCACATGGTATGACTAGAAAACAACAGGAAAACTGGAAAATTCAAATATGTAAAAATTAAAACACTCCTGAACCAGCAATTCACACTAAAGCACTGTGTCACCAAGGCCATCAGCAATGTGTGGATGCATGGGATACTATCATCACTGGGAAGTTCCTTCTCCTGCAATATGTGATTTTGTTTGAGAGTCAGTAGTGGCTCTCTTTAGGCCAGAGCTGATGGTAGAAATAGTAGTGACATAGCTAGGATCATATATATCCATCCATGAGGGCAATGGCCCCTTCTGGTAATAAGAGACTCAGGATAAAGGTCTGGGCCACCAGACAAGTGCTCTAGTCCAGCAAAAATACTAGACAAAGGGGCAGGTAATCTAGAATGTAAAGGAAGAAAAATAAAAATTATGTATGGCCTCAGGACCAAGTGCAGCAGTGGGGGCTGTAGCTAGTCTACTAACATTGTTATAGGTTTCCCCCCAAAACTGTGACCACCTTGTGCACTTCTCACATCTATTCAAGTCTCACTTTAAGTTTATTCCTACCTGTCACATCTTCAAGATGGTGGCTGGACTCTAGCACACACTATTGGTGTTCCATCCGGATTCAGTTGAACCCTTTTTAGCATTTCTGTCTCTCCCAATTTCAGTTTGCATTGGTTTCCAATAGCTCACACTCGTCTCTTCTTCTGAGGCCTGTCACTGTACTCTGGACCTGGATGTGCCTGGGAGTTTGCATCCTTTGTGTTGGCCCTTATCCAGTGATTGCTCTTCAGCATGGGCCCACAGAAAAAGAGGAAACTCTGTGTAAATATACCCATTTTTATACATATATCAGTTTTTTAGTATATACACGTTTACTATAAAGTTATCCACTGTTAACCTGCAATACAAGTTTATCAGGGCATCCATCCTGTATTTTATCTGGCAACCTACCTTTCAGTAGAACTAAAGGTTCCCACTTTCCCCCTCTCTCGTGGTTTTTTATTAACCATTGGCAGTTTGGCCAATTACACAGCCCATCTGTGTCTCAAAGGAGTACATAGGTAGCAAGGAGGCCAAGGTCAGCATTCGGAAGCTTCCTAGAAGGGGTGCTAATTGCCTTTTTCTGAATGAGGAGATGACAGCATTTACTTCATTGGGTTGGCATGAAGATTAGTTGTGCTTATGTACACGGTACATAGTGTACATCTAAAAGATCTAGCCATTTCTCATGTTACATTTATAGCATATGCACTTTATGGCATTTATTTACATGGCCCTCCTATTGCAAAGAATGAGCTGAATCTCCTTAGTTTAGGGTAGTGAAGTAGTGCACTGAAATGAGGGCTGTTAAGATCACCAGCATTGTTGAGATGTGTTTCCAAGAACCAGTCACAGGGGCCTCCACTGAGAGAATCTTGTCCTTCCAGTTCAGTTATCTGCCTTTGAATCAACACATATAGCAGCTCCTGAGAATCAAGGTGGCTCTGAGTAGTCTGGTGGTAATTTGTCATTCTCTACCCTCCTCCCGTAAGATTTCCCTTTTACCATCTTAATGTCATCTTAAACCGGAGCCATGATGATTGTTGCCCAGGCTTCATGAATTTTGCCGCAGAGAGTTTTTGGTCAGAAGGTGGTAACATTAAGACCTTCTGAGCTTGGTGTCTATCAAGGAGAAGATTAAATGATGGTTCATTCATACTACAGAATACTGGGCATGAGTTAAGGAATAAGCCAATCTTCATCGAAGAATGACCATGATATACTGAGTATAAAAAGGAAATTACATAAAAATATGTACAATACGACCAAACTTCTGCAAGGTAATTCTTGTGCTTCTAAAATCCTTTATGTTCATTTGCATTTGCTCAGTCTTCTGAAGCATGACCTTTTTTTTTTTTTTTGCAGTATGCGGGCCTCTCACTGCTGTGGCCTCTCCCGTTGCGGAGCACAGGCTCCAGACACGCTGGCCCAGCAGCCATGGCTCACGGGCCCAGCCGCTCCACAGCATGTGGGATCCTCCCGGACCGGGCCACGAGCCCGTGTCCCCTGCATTGGCAGGCGGACCCCCAACCACTGCGCCACCAGGGAAGCCCAGCATGACCTTTTGACAGTGAACACCTGTTGAGTGTTCACTCAAACACCTGTTTTTTCAGGTGGATAGGGAGAAAGGAGGGACTTTGAACTTCGAGAAATATATTAAGCTTTTCTGCAGAGAAGATATTGCTTTTCTAAGTTTGAACTTTTGATATAAAAAAATATTTATTCTGACTGCTGCCACAGATGTTCACATTCTATAAAGTATGTTGTTTTCAGCTAGGAAGGTAACATTGTGTGTTTAGATACTCAACTCCCATTATTGGTAAAACAGAGAAATGTAAGTCACCTGACTGTAATCTTGGCGTCATTCCCTATTTTCTTATGAGATGGTGACTCAGCAGAATTGCTGAAGGATTTTCAGGAGTATTCCTTAAGAAGTCATCACTGTAACCTTTCAAGTATCACCACAAGATGGCAGAAAGGGATTAATCGTGGGACAGCTGACGTCAAAGGCTCATACCTGTAAGATTATGTAAGTCATTTTCATTCTCCCCCATGTGGTTGGAATTACTGTTATGCGAAAATTTTTTTAATCTTGGAAGTTATATCATATACTTAAGAAGATGTGTTAGTTAGGGTTCAACCAGAGAAAGAGAACTGGTAGGAGATACATATTAAGATACTGATTGTAAGGAAATGAGTTATACAGTGGTAGTAAGGCAAATCCAAAATCTTTAGGGCAGGCTGCCAGGAAGAGTAGGCTGGAACTGTTAGGTATGGATGAAACTTGTCCACAGAGTTTCATCTTCAGAGAAGCCTCAGCTCTGCTCTCAAATCTTTTAAACTGGTTCAATCAGGCCCATAAGATTATCTAACATAATCTTCCTCACTTACAGACAACTGACTATGGACTTGAACTACATCCATAAATAACTTCACAGAAAGATCTAGACTAATGTTTGACTGAATAACTGGGGACTATAGCCTGGCCAAGTTGACACACCAAAAGTGTGTCCACCCCTTGTCAACTTGGCACACATACAGTTGACCCTTGAGCAACATGGGGATTAGGGGCATCAACGCTCCACCAGTCAAAAATTCACATATAACTTTACAATTGGCCCTCTATGCTGCAGTTCTGCATCTGCAGATGCAACTAACTGGAGATCGTTTAGTACTGTAGTATGTATTTAGTGAAAGAAATCTGCATATAAGTGGACCTGCACTGTTCAAACCTGTGTTGTTCAAGGGTCAACTGTACATCACTTTAAACCATACTTAATCTTGAGTGACATCACCAAAATGGCAACACAGGAAACTCCACTCTCTGTCCCCCAACAAAGATCAACTATTAGACAGCTCTCCATGAACAGAAACAGCTCTGGGAGAGCTCTGGAGTCCACTTAGGCAGCTTTAGCAATACAGTAGAATAAAAACCCCAGGAAAAACTACACAAGAGAAGGATGCCTCCCTCATCCCTCCCCCAGGCAGGCGTTGCTCAGCACTAAGAGCTAACTCCCAAACTAGAAAGAGTTCCCACTGCTGGGAAAGGAAAGCAGGGTGAGCCATCAGCTTCTCAAGCCTTTGGGGCACTGCCTGAAGGTCTCACTTCAGTTCCACTCCACCCAGAGACCGGCAAAGGTGAGACATAGAGATGGCTAGGAACAAAGTAAAGCGGGGGCTATCTACAGCAGCCATGCGGCAGGAGCACCGGCGTTCTCAGTGACCTGCTCTGCAGACAAACCCAGCTGATTTCACCACTGAAGAAACTAACAGTCAGCAGCCCTTACAGAGCCCCTGCAGATTCCACCCACTTTTGCCCCACAAGTAGTCTTGTTTGCTCACGCCAGCCACCTGAGTCCCTCCCTGCTCCCCTGCGGGAGGCTAGGACCCACACTGGTAGCCAACCAAACTCTCTGCAGCCACACAAGTATAAAACTCCAGCTGCCTGAGTTCCTCCCTGCCCTCATTGGAGCCCAGCAGTCAGCTCGGGCTGCTGCACTTGTGTGAATGCAAGAAGCCAACCTAGGGCCCCCCCAGGATGGCCCCTGCTGCCCTACTGCCATGCCCACACTCAGGGTGAGCCCTCCAGCTGTGCTCCTGAATGCCACCACCCTGACACCTGTAATCAGCCTCCACTGCTGTGTGCATGCCATGGTTCAGAGAGTGTGCAGCCACAGGTAAGTGTACTGAGAGCCAGAGCCTCCTGAGCTGCTTGTGGGTCTGGATCAGGCCTTGTCTTCTGTAACCAGCTGGCATCACCATACCCACCTGTAGCTAGCCGCTCCAGCTGTGCACCTGCACCTCCCCAGCCCAACACACAGCAGCCTTCACTGCAGTGTGCATGCCCCAGGGAAAACTAAGCTGACAGCCGGGGCCCCGGCAGCCGCCAGTGAGCCCATAGTTGGTCCCAACACTTGCTGCCTGCTCTGGCCCCCATCACTATGGTTTGTTTTTAAGATAGAGGTTTAAAGGCCTGCAACTGGCCTCTGCCACTACATAGGCACATTCAGCTGGTCCCCACAGCCAAGAATGTACTAACTACTGTCTCTGGCCATCAGAGTTACCTACCCTGGTCCCTAACTAGCAGATGTAGAAGTGCCCCTTAGAACTCCAACAGTGCTGCAGCCACAGAGATCCCCTGCAGTGCTTGCCAAGGACCCCAGCAGCCTAAACCAAAGAGATATCATGGCCCCCCCCCCAGATCTGGTGCCACCCCATACGCCCTCATTGTACCCTGCACCACTAGACCCAGGGACATAACATGATCCAACCTACCCCACCTGCAAGTGAAAGCTTCCCTTACCAAAGACCATTAAGTCTGGAAGAGGTGATTGCTTTTTCCAAGGTGCAGACACCTATTCAAAGCTACAGGGATCACTAAGAATCTGGGAAACATGTCTCCCTCAAAGGAATACAGTAAAATTCCAGTAACAGGCCCCAAAGTAATGCAGATCCCAGAAGTGGCAGAGAATCCCAAATAATTTTTCTACAGATGCTCAGAGAACTACAAGAGAACACAATTTAATGGTATTAGGAAAACAAGAGCAAATTGAAAAGTTCAAAGAGAAAGAATAAAAAAGAACCAAAAATGTTTCAGAGCTGAAGAATACAATGATTAAACTGAAGAATTCAATAGGGAGTTTCATGGCAGACTTGAACAAGTAGTAAGCTAGAAGAAAGATCAATTAAAATTATCCAATCAGGGCTTCCCTGGTGGCGCAGTGGTTGAGAATCCGCCTGCCGATGCAGGGGACACGGGTTCGTGCCCCGGTCCGGGAAGATCCCACATGCCGTGGAGCAGCTGGGTCCATGACCCATGGCTGCTGAGCCTGTGCGTCCGGAGCCTGTGCTCCACAACGGGAGAGGCCACAACAGTGAGAGGCCCGCATACCACCAAAAAAAAAAAAAAAAAAAAATTATCCAATCAGAGGAGCAAAAAGAAAAAAGAATGAAAAGGAATAAAGAAAGCCTATGGGACTTATGTATATTATTTCCTTTGATGGTTCCTATTGAGTCCCATTAACTCAATGGGACATTGAGCCCCAGAGGCAAAAAAGAGTAGAAAGCTTATTTAAATAATGGCTCAGAACTTCCCAAATCTGGGAAGAGATTTAGACATCCAAGCTCATAAAACCAACAGGTCACCTCAAAATTTCAATCCAAAATAATCTTTTCCAAGACACAGTAAAACTATCTAAAACCAAACACAAATTGCTAATCAGGGAAACTGCAAATCAAAACCACAATAAGATATCACCTCACACCTGTCAGAATGGCTATCATCAAAAAGACCACAAATAACAAACATCGGCAAGGATGCGGAGAAATGGGAACTCTCGTACACTGTTGGTGGGAATGTAAATTGGTGCAGCCACTGTGGAAAACAGCATGAAGTTTTCTCCAAAAAAAACTAAAAATAGAATTACCATATGATCCAGCAATTGCACTCCTGGGTATGTATCCGAAAAAATAAAAACACTAATTTGAAAAGATACATGCAACATTATTGACAATCGCTAAGATATGGAAGCAACCTAGGTGTCCATCAATAGATGAATGGATAAAGAAGATGTGGTGTGTATATATATGTAATAGAATACTACCAAGGCATAAAAAAAGAATGAAATTTTGCCATTTGCAACAACATGGATGGACTTGGACCTGATTTTGAACATTTGGCTCTAATTCCTTCAAATAGTCACCCAGATATAAGGGAGATGAGATACAGTCTCTCAGAGACAAACACAAGGACACTCATTCAAAGGTTACACAATCATACCAGTCACTATGCTGCTACAGTAGTAAAACAGATCTCTCAACTCCAGAGAACTATTCTAGGAAAGAAGAGGACCTAGTGACATGAAGGAGGAGAAGACGCTTCCCTGAGAGTGGGAATCCAGTCTTGGCAAAGTAACCAATAGCAGTTCAGTTTACATCTCATCCAATCAAGTACTGTAAAGTGAATCCTTCTCTCTATAGGAGTCTCTATTGTCAACTGGTTTTACTTTGGAAAATAGCTGTCTTTGCACAGAGAGCAGATCCCCTCCTGCTATAGAACACCATCATTCCCCAAGGTTCCCTGCAAGGAAACCCAGGAGTTCCATCTATTAGTTTCCCCACACTTGCCAAACCCACCAGATTCTGCTGATTACACCTCCTACCCAGTGGGCCCTCACCTCTGTGGACACTGCTACTATTCTGCTGTGGTCCCTATGTGGGCACTGGAGCCTGCCACAGCTGACACAATACCTGCTGTCACCTCTAAAACATTCTCTGAAGAGCTACTATTTTTCTTCAACCAAGAGGTATAACCTCCACCAAGTGTCAACTTTATGCCAACCTAAAATGAGTGCTACCTCCTCTGGGCCAAAAAAAACCCTCTAGGCCTCTAGAATGGGTGCACTTAGAGTTCACTCTGCCTTTTAGAACACTTACCAAGTTCCCTAAGAATTAGAAAGTTTCAGGAGGCACGGGTCTTTCATGGGCCAATTGTCAACAAGCTTATAGGACAATTCCTCTAGCAGTAAGCAGGGAAGTGGTACCCGGGCCACAAGATTCTCAGTGAATCTTCTAACAAGCAAGTGGGAGTAGTTAAGACTTGATTGCAAGTCTAACTAAATGCAAGAATTTGTACATTTTACTCCATTTTTTATTGTGGCCCCTGGAGTGTTTAATATATGTGGCTCACATTATCTATTGGACAGCTCTGCCCTGAGGGCTAATAGGAGGTAGCTCTCTGCGCTAAGTGAATAGTTCCTAAGTTTAGGAGGAGATCTCTATGACAGTACAGAGGATGGTCATCTCAGGCAGAGAATGCTCTAGCAAGGCCCTGGCCTGCCTGCGTCTTTGTCATTCTGCTCTGCTCCCTGGAAGGCTCCCTATATTATTCCCACTTTCCCCCAACCCATTTTCAAAAAACAATGTCAAAATTTCTCAGCTGATTAAGGCAACCAGCCTATCTTGGTACAAATAGACTTTATCCTGCATTGATGAACTATAAGGAGAGTCCATTGAAAGTGATGAACCGTAGCAAATGAGGGCTGGCACTACTCAGGACATGGGTCAGGAGGTGGTTTTTCCACCTTGCGTTTAAACGCAGCTTCCAGAATGTCCCATCTCTTTACAATGTCATTATAAACAAAAAGATTTGTGTCCAGGGGGCTGCCACCATAAAGAGTCACTGGTCTTTTAAGAAATTACTGGTACTTATGCACAACTTACATGGCCCCCAAACTTACAATAGGAGCCCTTATAAATCTCCTCCTCCTATTCTTCTCTTCCGTTACAGTTCAGGCTCTAAGTTGAAGACTTGTTATCACAAGGCACACAAGGCTTCTACCTTGCTTCTCTTCATTGGAAAGGTTCTTCCACTGACACACACAGGGTAACCATTGCACATTGCCTTCTACCAAAGGCTCTAGGACCTTGAACCATTTGGCCTGGGCAGGGAAACAAATCTTCTATGTGGTCCAAACCACAGGGGACTCAGAAAACAGCATTTGAACTATCTCATTTTGTACAAGTTAGAGGTTACACTTGAGACACACAGACTATTCCTCCCATATGTGCTCTAGGACAGTCCCGAGTTAGAATCTTGTGAACTAGATTTTCCTACATTATTTTCTAGGCATGAAGAAAGGAAGTTCAAGTACTACTTGTCCCTAGTTCTATTCTTGTCCCTAGTTCTATTCTAAGTAGGAAGTGAAACTGCACCAACTATACTCCCCCATGGCTTCTGTCTCACTTGCCAAGAATCCAGTAACTAAAGCTCAGATTTCATTTAGGAGACTCTGTAGGAAAGGCAGTCACCCTCAGGAGGAAACCTGTTCTGAGAACATCCATGTGTAATAGCAGGCCTGACACAGAATAGTCAAGTTCACAATGTCACTGGATATGGATGACCTGGTGTGGCCTTCCAAAACTCACTTCAAGGAAGGTCTTTTTGCTGCAGTTCCTGGGAGTGCTGTTGGCTGTCCCCTCCTCCCGAGTTTGTCTCTGCTGCAAAGCCATGCCCTTCCGTGGCAGCCCACACCCACTAACTGACTGCAGAAGCCACAGAGCAGCCAGCCATCAGGCCACCATCGAGCAACCCTGGACAGCCATACACATGCCAATGCTCCCATTGGCCTGGACATGGCACTGCTGTGCCTAGACTGAACTGCAACCACTTCCTAATCCCACTTCCTTTCCCACTCCTTTCACAGGATTTCTTCTCTAATAAGGGCTCTTCATGCCAAATTCCACCTCAATATCCAATTCTGAACAATCCATCCTACAACAGGGGATAAGAGGGACACAGAGAAACATGATTCTACTCTTCCTAGCCCTGATGCCTGGTCATCTAGTCAAAGTCCTTCCCAATCTACACCCTGTCAAATGAGGGGATCTGCCCAGTTCTGGCATCTCTAGAACATACCATGATTTCCAGACTCCTCTAGTTTTTAATGACACGCCAAGTCTTACACATTTTAGCAGGCCTAGAGTCCAACTGTATCCTCTGATATGTAATCTCCTCACCTATTCTTTCATCTGTACACTGTGCCTATTCTATGTGTCTACCTAAACACAGATGTCTAAAAAGCTAAGTTGGTCTTCCTCCTAGACTTATAGTACATTCAAGGGCCATCCAATGGTCTGGATAGAGTTCAAGAACTGGCTGTACACATTCTTTCATTCCAGGGAGGATCCCAATACAGTCACCACCAGTAGAGGGAAGTGAGTTACTATATTTCCATGTTCCATCACTAGAACACAGAAATTGAAACTCTGTACTACTATCTCTCCCAGGAGACCTAAAAATGATGTAGGTGCATTCTCTGCTCATGTAAGTTTAATGGTGTCTAGAAAATCTACTAGATTGAGTCAGAACTGGGTTTTATACCTAGTCGAAAACCCAAGCTGAATTACCTAAGATGTCCACCCATAACTTCCAGATGTGGTAAGAGACTAGAGCCCTAAGGTAGTCAGAAACATAGGAGTTTATAAGAACTGTCTTGACAGAAACAGCATTTTAACTAATGTTTTACCTGAATATTCAGCTTCTCTGGAAAACCCTAAAATTCAGAACATTTTGAAGACAAGTTAAATACAGATATTCCTTGCCATCTGAACTTCCCATATGTAATTTGTTACAATGATTTGCAAAATGTCACTACTCAAGTGGCAGTGTACAAATTGCCAACCCAATACAATGAAGCTGTGGGTGACACCAGCAAGTTCAGCTGCACACAAGTGCACCGGGGGATGGTGATGAGCTGTGGTCTTCTCGGAGTTTCCTCACAAGGTCCACATCTCATGCTCAAATTGTTTCATTTGCTGTGCTTGATCAGTTATCTTCCCCACCTGAGAAATATTACATGAATCCAGGAGGCCAAGAAAAGCTCCTCTGTTCTGGTAGTTGTTTGCTATAAACATCCCAAAACATGAACCCACGGAATATACACTCAGCTGTGTATTTACCCCTAAGATGATCTTGTGTCACAACTGATGCCCAACTCCAGCAAGAGGAGCTGTATTTCACTCCACTCACATCCTCTGAAAGCGAGGGCTCTGGGAACATGGGTAGAGAAGTGGATATGTGAGCACAAGGGGAACTGTGGTGACCATTAGAGCCATACCTCCCACGGGCTGTTTCCAACCAACAACTAAGTGCAGTAGGGACATTGGGGAAGGACCATTCCTGGGAGACCTGGGTTATCCTGAGGGGTGATTTCTGGTCTCTTAGTTTCCATTGACCACGCCAAGACACTTAGTATTGCCCCACAGTCTATCTCACTTCCTTTCCAACAATTCTACCTTCTTACCTTCAAGGGTTAGACCAGCATTGTGGTTATGGCACCTCCAGATACTCCAGCTCCCTCTAAATTTCCTTTGCTGGCCTGTTTCACACCACAGAAGATTTCTTAAACATTCATCCCATCTCGGCACTGGCATGTCAGAGAATGCAAACCCCCCTTTCAGATCTCACCACAAATCTTAAGCACCACATTAAAGAAACCTCTATATCTGAATATATTATGCCTGAAGATACCACCAAAGCTACTCCATTCAGAGGACAATGACCATCCAGGACAGAGGAGGTGGTAGGGTAACTCCTGAGCTACTGCATTACTATGGATTTTCATTTATCCCATATTGATGGGATGCCTGAGATAAGGATACCTCTTGTCCCAAAGTTAGTCAAGAATAAAGATTAGGAGACAGGAAAACTATTTACTGAGTTTCCACCTCACTGTTCTTGGGTCCAAATCTTTTGGATTCCTCTGTCCTTGTCTTCACATTCCACCATATGCCACTTCATTCTTCTATTGACCCCCATGAACTTACTACCATCCCAGATGTAGCTATCGACTAGTGGCAGCCATCAATATCCTCATCCTGCCTCAAAAAGAGGTAGATCACTGACCATCTGAAATTTAAGCGGCTGGAAGGACCCAGGCTGACCAGGGAGGCCAGGACTCAGATCTGTTTCTTTGGATGGAGGCTCACTGAATCCAGGCTGACTGGTACCTGGGCAACTCTATATGACCAATGCTAGCCCAAGGGCTAGTGTTAATAACCATGACTTCAGTTAGCTAATCCTCTGTTTGGCATATGTTGTTTCTATTTGAAGACATTTCCTTCCGAGTGCAACCCCCAACCCTGCCCAAGGCCACACCTCCGCCTTTCTCGGGAGGCACCCCTCCAGCTGAAGCCCTGCCCGCCCTTGGGATCACCCACCAGGAGCCTGTGCTGCACTATAAGAAGCTCCTGGCTCACTCCTGGATCCTGAACATCATGTGCCAGAGAAATTGGCCACGTGGATCGGACAAAATGCTGATGGGCAGCAGGTGGGGCTGCTGCTGTGCTCTCCTTCTGGTCAACCATCCCTACTCAGCAGAGATCAGAGCTGCCCCTGGTGTTTCAGCCCTTCTATCCTGTGAGTTTTCTCAATGTGTCAGCAAGACAAGAAAGGACAGAGACTGCCAGAACCAAGGTTGGCATTTCAAGGACCTTCAAGATGGCAGAGGAGTAAGATGTGGAGATCACCTTCCTCCCCACAAATACATCAGAAATACATCTACATGTGGAACAGC
The DNA here is from genome assembly GCF_003676395.1 of Aethalodelphis obliquidens. NCBI lineage: Eukaryota > Metazoa > Chordata > Mammalia > Artiodactyla > Delphinidae > Aethalodelphis > Aethalodelphis obliquidens. The sequence goes on along the minus strand of NW_020838003.1, from coordinate 5,493,607 downwards.
TCCTACAGAACACCTACTGAACGCTGGCAGAAGACCTCAGACTTCTAAAATTTTGCTTTCTGCTTTTCATTTGTTTTTGGTTTTTTGCTTTTCATAGTTTAGCTTTTAGTGTTTGTTTTTATTTTGGGGTTAGTTTGGTCGCGATCATTTTTGTTTTCTCTTTCTTTGTTTTTGTTTTTCTGAGTGTGGGTGTGTGTTTCTTTGTGTGTTACTGTCTGTTTGGTTTTGCTTTTACCATTTGTCTTGGGGTTTTGTCTGTTCGTTTTATAGGTTTTTTCCCTTTTCTTCCACACTGTGCAGCTTGCAGGGTCTTGGTGCTCTGGCCAGCGGTCGGGCCTGAGACTCTGAGGTGGGAGAGCTGAGGCCAGGACAGTGGACCACCAGAGAACTCCTGGCGCCAGGGAATATTAATCAGCGAGAACTCTCCCAGAGATTTCCATCTCAACAATAAGACCCAGCTCCACCCAAGGGCCAGCAAGCTCCAGTGGTGGACTCCTCGCACCAAACAACTAGCAAGACAGGAACATCTCATCCATTAGCAAACAGGCTGCCTAAAGTCATACTAGACTCACAGACATATAGACACAGTGGGGAGAGGGGATGGTGGAACAAATTGGGAGATTAGGTTTGACATATATACACTAATATGTATAAAAAAGATAACCCATGAGAACCTGCTGTATAGAACAGGGAACTCCACTTCGCTGTACAGTAGAAACTAACACAATATTGTAAAACAACTATACCCCAATTTAAAAAAAAAAGGTGGGCATTTCAGTGTTTCAAGGTCCTTTTGGAAAAAAACAAATTCCTTCCTTGCCTCAAGTTTCATCATGTCTAGACAGAAGTCCCAGAATCAAGGGTGGCTTCCCAAATTTTCTAGACATGGATTATTCATGACAGATTGTTTCCATAGCACTACCTTTCTTTATAAAAATAGCACCATTATTGGCAAACTCAGTTATAAGCAGGATAGCCTTGTGGATATAGGCTTTTTAACATTGGCCTTGGAAAAGACTTGCCAGCCCCCTTTTAGGAGCCCTTTCTTTCTCCTTCTGCCCCATCGTGAACTTAGCCTGAAAAGCCTTTAACATACATTTCTACTACCTATATACCCAAGTTTATTAAGTTGCAAGTTGGTTTTCATCTTGCAGATGATGGAGGAAACCAGTTTAATGTAATACCTACATCTCTGGGATGTTCCATTGAGCTCTATCACTTAGGATTGTTTGGTTGTAAGTGACGGAAAACCTGAACTGCAATTTCCTTGAGGTAGGAATACACTGTCTTACAAAATGAAGAGTCAAGGTGTTTTGTCCCCTGAAATTGGTTGAAGAGGTCAGTTTTACCAAGAACCACACAGATTTCTTTCCTCGTCTGTCCTCTACTCTCAGTGTTTCTTCATTCATTCCTTAGGGTCCACATAGGGGTCTCACACAGGACCCCCGCTCCCACCTTCTGGGAAGGCTCTCCATGACAGCAAATACTCTAGGCTTCATTATCACTCCAGAATTTCTTCCAAAATATCTTCTCCAAAAAAAGTGCTCCTTTCCAGCAATACCTCCTTGGGTTGTAGGGGCTAAAGAGACAGCATGTCCATACCTGAGTGAGTCACTATGGACATCAGTCTATGGGAGAGAAATGGGACACTAATACGCTGAAGCCAGTCAGACCTATAACTGAGACTGACTGAGACTAATGGGAAACGTAGGAAGAGATGATTTCCTAAAAAAAAGAAAAATCGGGTATGTGTGACAATATGGGAATAAATGTTGAAGGATGTGACAAGTCTCTTTCCTAAAACAAAAGCTCAGAGTAGGATGGCCAGCCTTCTGAGTTTGCAACTCCAATCTCACTGAGGAGTTCCCACTCTGAAAATCCCAGGTCTAGCTTTGACATTAAATATCATCCTTTGAAACATGTTACTTAGCCTCCCTGATCAAGGGCAAGGAGAAAACAAAAAATCTTAACTAGCATTTGGTACTGGATTGCCTACTCAAAGATAAGAAGTTCAGTTTTGTGATCTATTTCTCAGATGAATTTGGATGGGGGTATTATACGTCCACAACATTTCCTCAGGAAATTGTAGATATACTACAATAGTTACTGTGGGTGCTCTCATTCACTTGGCCCCAAAGATGACCCAGTAACAAAATAAGCAATACATCTGAGGCAGAACTGTTGTTGCATTGCATTTCCAGTACATTTCCCAAACAGACATCCAGCCACTTGACCACTTTTACAGAAGAGTTGAGTTGAAACCTATGACACAAGAACTCAGGCATAGAGCTGATAGGGAAATTTTCTCAATGCCGATTGCAGCTGAGATAAGGAGCCATTAAACCAGCTGATAACTTATGATCCTATGAGGTGGAGGTAAGTTTAAGATTCAAACCCTCCCTCAGAGGTAAGTAGGTTTTCAAGTCTCTTTTGGGGACTCCGTGATTGGAAACACAATCCTAGACTTCTTACATTTCATGCCCTACTACAACGTCTGCAGATCCATGTTCATAGCAAGAGGGCCCAGTAATAGACATAAGGGCCAACACAAGGCCTGGCAAACAATATAGCTCAGGCATAAGTAAAGGGAATTACAAAACTGATACAGCTCATAGTCAAGGTCACTTCCTCTGTTCTCCCACCCCTGCACTGGTACCAAGGAATCTCCTCTGAACCCTCTGAGGGCAGAGCCTAGACTTGCACTGAGACCTCAGAGTCACTTTTCCACCAGGAACAGGGAAGGAGAACTTCTCCCTGACCATGAGGCAGAGTCACATCCCATGTGTACCCATCACATGGTGGTGCCGCCTGAGATTCTCTCATGTCCTTGAGGGAAAGAGCTGCCTCATTTCATGTGAGGTCATCCCATTTTACAGGCAACGTGGGTATGCTTTCAGAGCAGAGCTCCTTGACTTCTCCCACAAATTCTTGTCTTCCTCTCAGTCCCCGACCAGAGAGAACGAGAGCATGTTGTCCTATCTTGATGTAATAGAAGCTGTTCTGGGAAGAGCATGGCCTGGTATGTAAAATCAAATATTTTCAACGCCAACTATTGCCTCTTTTATTCTTCACATGTTTTCTATGCCAAGGTTTAATTTCTGCTGAGGAACAGAGATCTCAGACCTCTGGTTATAGAGCACAAGCAGGTACTTTTCAAAACGGTGAAAAAAGAGTCTCCCATGTTATAGTGTCGCACGCATGGACACTGGAGGTGGCCACTCAGTCCTAACAAGCAGTAAGATACTGAGAATGAAAAGAAAAAAGACGATGCCTCCCAGATGCATACAAAAGAGGACGGTCCAGGGCAAACTGTTGTCCCCTAGATTGGAGAGACAGGCAAATACAGAGAGGCCCTGCACTTGTACTGGGAAACCACAGGGGGAAACAGGAGGGTGAGGAAAACCTGAACTATAATTGACCAACTGCTTGATGTTACGTGCAGACATACCTGAGATTTAAATACTCCAGGGGGACCCAGCCACCTGGAGCCCTCACAATAACACGAGGTTTCCCTGTAGGACCTCGACTAGGTTCCCACAGCAACAACATGAGAAAAATCCACCCTTGTGTCTGGCAGGGAAAGGAGAAGAGGAACCATTTAAAAGAGGCCACAGCACTCTGTAAAGAATAAGAGTGACCTTGAGGCAGACAGTTCTAGAGTCTGGACCTACCTTTGCCCAAAGGCAGAGAAAAAACATCTTCCATGTAGTCCAAGCCTCCTGGCATGAAGGAGAGCATTAGTTAGTCAATTTGTACAAGCTCCAGAAATGACATCAGACAGGAATACAGACCATTCCGGGTAAGTGTGCTCTAAAATGGTCCCCCAAATTGGAACCCTACAGACTTGTTTCTCCTGCAGTAGTTTTTTTTTTTTTTTTTTTTTTATTTATTTTCTGCAGTAGTTTCTTGATTCCCTCACATTAAGTAGGTTAAGAGAATGGAAGTTAAATGTATCCTGCTCTTCTGCGAGTCTCCAAGTCCTACTTGGAATAGGAGTCACTCTAGCTCCCCCGTGGCTTTTTGCTCAGCTGCCGGCATCAGTAACTAGTGCTCCGATTCCATAGTAGGGGCCCTGTAGGAAAAGGAGGGGCCCTCGGGAGGAAAGCCGGCTGAGCTCATCCGTGTGTAAGAGCAGGCCAGAGACTAAGGAGGATGCTCCTGTTCACAGAGTCACTAGATACGGAGGACTTGGAAATGTACCCCCGGCGCTTCGTGAAGGAAGGGCTTTCTGTTCCAGCTGCTGAGAGGGCTGTCAGCAGCCTCCAGGTGTGAGCTCCCTCAGGGTTTGCTTCAGCTCCAAGGATGTGCTCTTCCCCTGACAGCCAACATCCAATTACTGAGTGCAGAGACATCCAAATGCCAGCCACTTCGGGCCACCGTGGGGCAACTCTGATGGACCACAAACATGCCGATGCCCGTGTGGGCCTAATGCCAGGGAGGACCCAACAGAACCACCATTAGTAGCAGGAGATGAGTTTCCAGATCGCCGCATTCCTACCACTAAAACGCTCAGAAAATTGAACCTCTATACCTCTCTGCCTTCCAGGAGACCTGAAATAATGTAGATGCACTTTCTGCTCATGTAAACATAATGGTGTCCATAAACATACTCTAGACCAGTCAGAACTGGGTTCTACATCTGGCCCAACACCCAAGCTGAATTACCCTAAGATGTTTACCTGTAACTTCCAGATTTAGTAACATTTAGATCATAACCCCCTAGGCTGTAAAACAAACAAACAAAACCCCATAGGATTCTATAAAAACTGCTCTAACTCATATAAAGCACTGTAACTAGCATTCTTAGTTTTCCACCCTCTCAGAAAGAGCTAAACAATTTCTTCTGAATCGAAGTTCAGTAGAGATATTCCTTACAATCTGGACTCACCATCTACGGTTTGTTTTAATGACTGGCGGTACGTTCTCCAGACGAGTCACTATGCAAACTGAAAATGAACTAAAAGGAGCCTGTGGAGGACAGCAGTGAGTTCAGCTGCGCAAGGGCAGGGTGGATGCCGCTGAGCTGCGGTCTTCTCTGCTGTTTCCCCATAAGGTCCCCATCTCATGTTCACATTGTTTAATTTGCTGGGCTTTATGCACAATCTTCCCCACATGAGGAAATTAGATGAGCCCTAGAGGCCAAGAAAACTGCCATGTCTAGGGAAGAGTTATATGCAGTAAACATCCTGCAAGGTAGACGCATAAAAGACACATTTAGCCAGGCACTGAATTCCTTCTGATGCCACGGGGTTTTTTTCTGTGTTTAAGAGGAAAACATAAATGTTGGTTTTTGGAAGAGGAAACAAACTGCTCAAGCACAGGTCCTTTTGAAACTGATATTCTCCACTATGTGACACTCCAGCCACTGACTGAGGTGTGTCCCATTGCTACATAAGGGCCAACTCCACTTCTCTGGAGTCTTTGCTCTGCTCTATCCTTCAGAGTCCATGCCGCCCCCACTGAGGTGTTCTTTCTGCTAAAAAAAACTTCAGCTTTGCATTTTCTCCTTGAGATTCATTTTCTTTTTAGCTTTTTCTCCATTTTTTTCCCTCCAAAACCGCCTCCATCCAGGGTTGTATAGCCAGGATATCCCTTAGGATCATCATAGTCAATCACTGCTGTCTCTTTTTCCCTCCCAAGCCCTCTAGGAAGCTGCCCAGCTCAGGCTCCAACCCACAAGGGCCCAGGAAATACAGCTCTGCTGTGTGATCGAGTGCTGCCATCTCCTGGCCAAAACACTGAACTCAGTTCTAGGATGTTTATTCCACACTTCACCCTTGAGCGTTGTGGGATTCCCCAACCTGCTCTGCCAGCCAGGATGGGAGAGGAACTCAGGACCACCTACTTCTCATAAGGCATAGAACATCTTACAGTAAGTCAATATCAATGTCTTAGGAACCCAGAAACCTCATTGCTTCTAGATTCCTAAAACATTTCCCTCACTGAGGTTGAGCCGCAAAAGTATTGATCCTCTGGTCAAATGAGCCAGGTGAGGGCGTCTAGAGAAGCGGTGCTGCCCGGCTTCTAGCTGCAGACGTCCTTCACATGGAGTACAAGCTCGATTCATTGTCAGTTGGGGTTGGCTCCTGAGTGACAGCACATGGGAAGTATACATTCTGATGTAAGATTTGTTATAAATACAGAGCATCTCTTATTGATCTGAATGGGTAGATGAACTCTGCTTCCCCCAAAGACAAACTGACAAATGAAAGGCAACATTGCTACCTAGGATCAAAGGATTTTCTACCAAGTATCTGTAACCAAGGCTAAGTCTTCAGCCTCCCATTATATACAAGTTCATCAGTTTGAAGTGTAGGTACAAAGTAGGACTTTTTTAAACCTTAACCTTTTTTTTTTAATATCACATCTGTAACATCAGTAACACGCCACTCCATCATCTGACAGAAGTGGCTTAATAGGAGCTTCCTCATGTACATCCAGGGGTCCACTGTAGTTGAGTGAACCCAGGCCCCTCCAACTAGAATCATAAGCCTGCCTGTGATCTAGGATTCTTCCAGTGACCTAGAAGTTCCCAAATCTGGATACAGTTTATAGCACACTGACCCAAGAGACTAGAAACGCAGGTATGTTGTATTTCCTCCAAGGCCAGACAAGTTTGCGTATACCTCTTATAGAATTCTACCTGGCCTTAGAAAGCTCATCTATCAGGAAATTAGGAATATCAGTCTTCACAGGAAACTCCATATAGGAATTCTATATAAAAGCAGACCTTTCAATAGCCAGGTCATGGAAGCCTGGCTATTGAAACCTAAATGCCCATCGACAGACAAATGGATAAAGAAGATGTGGTACATATATACATATATGTATATATATGGTACATATATATACATATATTCAGCCATAAAAAGGGACGAGATTAGGTCATTTGTAGAGACGTGGATGGATCCAGAGACTGTCATACAGAGTGAAGTAAGTCAGAAAGAGAAAAACAAACAACGTATATTAATGCATATATGTGGAACCTAGAAAAATGGTACAGATGAACCGGTTTGCAGGGCAGAAATTGAGACACAGATGTAGAGAACAAACGTATGGACACCAAGGGGAGAAAGCGGTGAGGGGGTGGTGGTGATGGTGTGATGAATTGGGAGATTGGGATTGACATGTATACACTGATGTGTATAAAATTGATGACTAATAAGGACCTGCTGTATAAAATAATAAATAAAATTAAATTTAAAAATAAAATAAAAATAAAATTACCACTATTCCATTTTTTAAAAAAAGAAAGAAAATCAGCTGTACCCCTTTATAAAAATAAATTACAAAAAAACCAAACAAACAAAAAAAGCAGACCTTTGATGTAACTTGTTACTGTAGCTTTTCAGTCCATTCTGAAGGACAAGAAAAATGACAGGTGACTCATCACGCTTTGTCCAAATAGAACAGGGCTTGAAGTCAGGGTCTACCAAATGGGTAAGAAATCCATCTCGGCCACCAACACCCTCTCTGCCCAAAAGTGACAGGTGTCACTCATTTCTTGTTCCCTAACCAGCATAGTAAATGGGATCTTGCTACTACGGAACAGGACCTGTGATCCCAAGGCAGCTTCTACCTTCTACTTTTGTCGGTAAAAGAATCACAACTACACAAGTTTCCTTATTACCCAATAATCAAGTGTTTCTTTCACCCCTGCTCTGAAGGGACAAAACACCAAAGAGTTTTATTCTTGAACTACAGCCTAGATTCTTCAAGCATCTGTCAGCATCACTGATACCGTTTTAGGATTAGGAAAGAGACCAAGTTATGTTCCACATGCTAGCCAAAGCCTCTTTCCAAGTCAAAGCATCTTGGCCATAACCTATGATTGTAGCAGCACTTAAAACACCCCTCACAGACCCCCTACTTAGGGAGAGTAATTGACAGCTGCAGGTGCTATACTACAAATCCACTGAAGTGAAGTAAGTGGCCCAAGATGAGTATATACTTGTCCCTAGGCAGTGGTCAACGGCCTGGCCATCTAGTCCACGCCCAGATGAAAAAGGACTGGAAAAATCAGAGGAGGAGTTGTAGGAGGAAGCATAAGGATGTGTAAGATATGCAGATTTAAGTCACTTGGTAACACCCACAAGCCCTGACCAAAGGCGACACTGAACACCGAGCAAAGTGGCTCTGTCAGTTAACAGCCGGCCTTCCTCAGCCAATGGGCAAATAAATGCAGTGACCGTGGTTGCAGGGATGGAGGCTACATACATGCCCAACTACATGGATTGCCAGTTTTGAAAGACAATCTAGAGATGACTGTTGAATCCCATATATGGCACTGTTTAAGGAGGCCAACTTGCTACTTAGTAGCAAGTTAACTACTTTGACCACATTAAGCCCCTTCCATTCTAGAAAAGCCAGAAATTCAACCTCCTAATCTTGCTATATATTTGTCTTTCCTGTTTGTAGAGCCTCAAACATTACTACTCTGGTGATGTCTGCCATGTTCCGTCCATAGGCTTGGGTATCACAGAGCGAAGCACTTGACCAATGGACTCACTTCACAGAATGGAGGTGGGGAATAGCCCTCTGTTCATGGGGTCCTACTCCTCATATCACATCACACACACTACCAACCCTTCAGAAGCATGTAGCTTCTGAGAAAGTTGAAAGAACATTCAGAAAGCATAGCAGAAGCACTAACTGAGTTAACAGGCTGTTAAGTCTTGGCTGTCTTCTCCAGGACACAGTCTTTACATTAAAGAGCCATCTATACACTGTATCCCTAATAGAAGACATCTATATACTATATCCCTAGTAGGAAGACTCCTTGTGTCCAAGAATCAGGAGGTAGAGACTAGAACGATCCCATTCTCCATTACTCCAAATAGCCTAGTGAGTCATTTTATGAGTCATATTTGCAAGGATAACCGATTCTTAGCAGCAGGAGGAGGTTGGGCCACCTTTACATGATGAGAGCAGGGAAGCATGTGTGTGGAATCCAGGTCATCCATTTGGATATGTCCTTATACATCCCTCCTTGCCCCATCATACTTGATACATTCAGCAGCCCAGGCTTGAAAGGGTGTGAATAGCAAGGATTCAGACCCCCTTAGGATGATGGTTCTGGTCACACCACCAGACTTCAGATGAGGGGATAGCCAGGGGTGAAGAGAGTTTAGAGTGGAGAAGGGAGAAGATGGGTATTGGTTGTGACCCAAGATCAACTCCAGCAAAGGGAGTTGTATTTCACCCCACATCCTCTGAAAGAGGGACCTCTGGGAACCATGATGTGCTGCTCTGCGGACCTGGGTAGGGGCTGTGGTAGCCATTAGAGACCATGCCTGTTTCCAACCAATGACTAAGCGCAATAGGGACACCGGGGAAGGCCTATCCCTGGGAGACCTGGGTCTCCCGAGGGGTGATTTCTTGTCTGTTACTTGTTCTTGACCAAGGCACTTCGTATTGCACCACAGTCTAACTCACTTCCTATTCAACATTTCTTCCTTCTTTCCTTCACAAGATCACACCTGCATTGTTCTAATGTCTCTCCTAGAATCCTCCAGCTCCTCTCCTCAGTTTCCTTTATTTTTTTTCCTGAAAAGTTTCCTTAATGAATCACGTTTTGTCATCTCAGATGACAAAAAACAGTAGAGAAGTTTGGGATCTCAATGAAAGACTAAACCTGTACAATACATTCAGCTGTGACAATAAGTTTATATGTGCCTGTAGTTACCTATAAGGCTATTCCATGCAGAGTGAAGATGACCATCCATCTAAGGCAGAAGAAGTGGCTAGGCACAGCTCTCGAGTTACCTTAACACTATGGACATTAACTTTACCCCATACTGATGTGCTGTTTGAGGTATGTGGATCCTCCTTTTCAAAAGTTAGCCCCTACCCATTCCAATCCTAATATCGTGCTACTGGCCACTCTACCACCTCACATCTGCTCATGGCCAATTACTTTGGATTCTTCTGTTCTAGTCTACTCATTCTGCCATATGCCATTCTCTCTGCCATTGACCCAGATCAACTCATGACTTTCCTGGGTATAATTATCTATTTGTGGCCCCCATCAATGTCCCCCATCCTTCCTCAAGAAGCTAATCACTAAGTATCCCAAAAAGTGGCTAGAGGAACTCAGACTGACCAGGGAAGCCAGGACTCAGATCTACTCCCTTGGGTTGGAGGCTCACTGGATCCAGGCTGACAGGACCCTGGGCAACTGCACCAACGTTAGTGCAAAGGCTGGTGTTATTAGCCGTGATGTCACTCAGCTAATCCTTCATTTTTAGCGTACGTTTCCATTTAAGCTTCTTCCTTCCTTGCAAACTTTATTCCTTTTTGGACAGAAATCCCAGAAGTGGTGCTAACTAAGTTTTGACTTGTATTATTCATGACATACTCTTTGAAAGCACCACCTTGCCTTTATAAAAATGGCATATATGCTGGTCAAGCCAATTATAAGCAGGACATCCCTTTGGCTAAGGGATCATTTCTATTTTATATTGGTCTTGACATAGCCTTTCCACCTCCCTCTCGGGTATCCTCTCTTCTCCCGTCACCCACTGTGAATTGTATAGTCTGAAAGTCTTTAGTATTATGCCACTACCTAACTGCCCAAATTTATTAACTAGCGACTTGACTTTAACATTGCAAATGAAGGAAACCAGTTTATTCTAATACCCACATCTCAGAGATATTCCACCGGGCTGCAACCATTAGGATGCTTTTGGTTGCAAGGGACAGAGAGCCCAAACTAATTGTCTTAAGATGGGAATACATCGGCACAAATTGAGAACTCTAAATTTAGAGTTGTCTCCAAGTAAGACTGGTTCAAGTGGCTCCAACTTCTGGGAGGTTCAAGGTTCCTCCTTAATGATAACAAGTATTCTACCTTGTTATCTTTGACGTATTTCTTCCAAATGCACCTCTTGAAAATGAGTTTCATGTTCAGCAATATTTCCTTGGGTTTATAATTGGTGAATAGATAGCATGCTCATTCCTGAACTAGCCGCTATAATCACTGGTATATGGGTAGGACTGAAGTAAGACCTATGGTTGAGAATGACCAAGGTTAGAGAGAAACTGAGGAATCATTTCCTAAAAGAAAGTCGAGGATATGTTTGTCTGAAAATGTAGAAATAGCTGTTCAGGAAGGATCTGACAAGTCTCTTTTAAGACTCAAGTCCAGAGTAGGATAATTACCCCTCTAAGTTCACAAGTCCTTTCTACTGAGGAGTCCCCACTCTGAGAATGCTAGGTCCATCTCTGACATTAGTTATTATTCCTTAAGACCTGTCAAGTTTACCTCCATGATTAAGGGCAAGGGAAAAACAACAACAACAAAATGTTAGCTAGACACTTGGTGTTTATATGCCTACTCCAAAACACAAAGTTCAGCTTTATGAACTATTTCCGAAATAATTTGAGATGAAGGTATTATACTGAAGCCACAGCTCCTTAGACAGCTAAGGAAATTGTGAGCATACTACAATAGTTACTGTGGGTGCTCTCCTACCTGATACCAACCCTACCAAATGACTACCAATTAACAGATTCTGCAATACATCCAGGGCAAAACAGCAGTTGTATTGCATGTCTAGTAAGTTTCCATTTAGACAGCTAGTCACTTGGTCAGTTTTTAAAGACTTGTGAGTTGAAACCTAAGACACGTTAAACTCAGGTATAGACATTGGTAAAGTTTGTCAATTGCAAGTGCAGCGGGGATCAAGAACCATTGAACCAGCTGATTACCTTCACCCCATGGAATCTAGAGATAACAGCTTCAGGATTCATACACAGCCTCAGACATGAGTGGGTTTTAAACCCTCTTTTGGGGACCCAAAGATCTCCAACCTATTTTCTAGGCTTCTTGCACTTCATTCCATGCTCCACTGTCTAGATCCATGTCCACACCAAGAGGGACCCCATAGTAGAAACAAGGAACAACTCTGAAGACCACAGAAAAGAGCTCCACTCAGATCTCCTATAATGGGCAGTGTAATTGACAGGTCCAGTACATAACCCATGGCAGGGAGACTAAGGCAACCCCATTTCTACAAGACACTGGACCCCTCTCTCAGGCAATTTTGAAAAATTCCCTATCAGCCTACCCAAACCTCTTGTAAAACTTCATTAAGTCTGAGGCTTTATTCCCACCTACCTTCCTTCCTCCCTTGCACGGTGAAAGCTCTCCTGCCTTCTGAGGTTCCTTTTTCCCTTCATAGGAGCTTCCTTCACTACGGCCCTGCCCATCCAATTCTGTCTTGGCATTTTCTCCTAGGATTTCACCCAACACAAGATATCATTTTTCATTCTTACATTCCTTCTATGCCAAGGTTTAACTTCTCCAGATCTCGGACTGTTTTGGTTGTAGGGGGCAAGCAGGTGGTATTCAAAATGGCAGAAGAGATTCCAGTTTCCACCTCCATATGTATGTGCTTGGAAATCACAACTCTATCCTAACAAGTGGAAATCTAAACAGACCAAAAAAAAAAAAAAACACAACCCAATTCCCCTAGGATTCATATGAGAGGGGAAGACACAGGGCAAACTGTGATTGAGGAGACAAACAGGTGAATAGAGGGAGTCCCAGATTATAAGAGGGGAGTCAAGGGGAACCCACAGTGCGGACAATAATCTCAACAGTTCTTGACCAATTTCTGGAAGTTTAATGCACACAAGTCTGAGTTAAATACAACAGGGGGACCCAGCCATAGGAAGCCCTACAGTATCATGAGGTTTACTACCAGGAGCTCTACTAGGTTCCCACAGTTAGGAGCAAAGACAAGCTCCCTCCCCCAGGGGGAGAGGAAGAAGGATCATTTAAAATATGCCAGAGTGCTCTGTTCTTAACAAGGCCTGGCCTCAGGGGAAACTAGTACATCAGAGCCTTACCTTACTGACCTGGAAGGGAAATACCCAACTCCAACCCACTCAAGCCATCATGTCCCACCTACAGGGGAGAAAAACAACTGATACACTTGTGAAGTGTACAGTCCCAAGACATGGGCTTATCGAAACCCTGATACCTAATCATATGACTATGGAACACTTCTCCACACCTCACCACCATATTACTAAAGTCTTATTTACAGTAATTCCTTTTACCTGGTATATCTATCTGACTGTCATGAAAAAATTACAAGGCATACCAAAGGTAAAATAGAAGAAAAAGCACAAATTGTTACGTGGTCTCCATTTTATTCACTTTGTTTCTTCTATCAATCCCCTGCATGGTATTTTTTCGACCACTTGGACAAAACCACAATGACACAGATTCCTCAATTGGAACAAAATCAAGAAAACTTACTCAGGACTTCCGGGAAGATGGCGGAAGAGTAAGACTCGGAGATCACCTTCCTCCCCACAGATACACCAGAAATACATCTACGCGTGGAACAACTCCTACGGAGCACCTACTGAACGCTGGCAGAAGACCTCAGACCTCCCAAAAGCTGGTCACTGGCAGACTGCAGGAAGAGCTGCCTTGAAGGGCCAGAATGTGTTATGATGATAATTATTCTTAGAAGAAAAAGTACTTGAGTCCATGTCCCTGCTACCCCTCCCAGTGACACAAGACAAGAAATAGACCTTAATGTTCCTTGGACCAAATGAAGGGAATCCCTACACATACCTTTAAAAAAGAAAAACAAAAGAATGCCAGGAAACCATGTCAGATACTTAATAAATATTTGTTGACTGATGGAGCTTGCTCCAATCAAAGGCACTGGCTTCCCTGGTGTTCTTGTTCTAACGATGGGATGGGGAAATAGCACCCACCCACGCCTATCTCAGGGGAAGCCAAGTGAGTGGAGATCAGATGGAGATCAGATCCTTGGAAGAAAAGTACTGTGTTTATTCAGATCTTGTTCATATTAACCATCCAGCCAAAGCACTTGGTCCCTGAGAAGCTACCTCTCCCTCAGTGAGTCTACAGGGCTTATTCTCAGTCTATAAATGGCCTCATTCCCCATATCATCCCACCTAACCTTTAAAACTCTTCATCCGCAATTCTCCACCCAAAAAAAAAAAAAAAGAAAACTTACTCATAATGGGCAACATATGGACACGGTGCATTTCAAAGTAGAACAAAATCCCCTGGGCACTTTAGCAACAAAACCAAGTCACTTATAACTTCAACAGTAGCACTAAGCCAGAAGATAGTATAGAAAATTTAAAGAAACTATGACCCAAAGGTTTTATAGAACAAAGAACTGATTTTCACAAATAAGTCCACAAGCTCTCCTAAACATACAAGGCTTAGAATGCTGCTCCAAAAAGCCCTTCCTTAGACCCCACTACAGAACAAGCTTCAGAACAAAAGTGACTGGTGGGACGCCAGTATTGAGACTCTTATCCCTGCCAGGAGGCAGTGCCAGGATGTTCACTGTACAGCAAACAACACGAAGTGCTTCCGTACTGATCTGTTGTCTACCCCTCTCCCCCATGATGACCTACTTCAGCTTCCAGGTGGCCCCAACAGTAGAAACTTCTCAGCCTGCAACTGGTTGAAATTTTGGAGCATTCCAGAAGATGCTGAATTAGGTGTCTTAAGACCAGAGCAAGGGACTTCAGGAATCTACCTGGAGAGAACTTCTGTGATTAAGCCCAAAGGCAAGCCTGTGCACCATGAGGAATCATGTAGGAAGGTATTATGTGAAGGAGTAGAGGCAAAAGAATCTTACCTCCCCGCTATTTATCCTTTTCCTCCTCTAACCACAGGATTGTAAGTGAACCATGTTGAGGCCATGCCCATATCTCTTCCAGTTCCTTTCTACCATTTCTCTACCCTCAGCTCTGCCTCTCATGTGACTTCCAGGGCGAGCTCCTGCATCTCTTCCTGATCACTGGCCTTGGATTATTTCAACTGTTTTGCCTGTACACCCAAAGATCTAGATGTCCCTGAGGGTTTATACTTTTCAGTCTCCAAATTAAGGGTATATTAACTAATGACTGTCAAACACGACTTTGAAAGTCCAACTTGCAACTGAATGTAACTTGTAGTCTAGTGCTCCCCAACACGATCTAGGTGGATAATACAGAGAACAGGATTTTGCCCGAGATCAGTTGCCCTTGGCTTACGTACTAACCCCTACCCAACTTCTCCATTCCATCACTGATTTCTCCTGGGAATACTTCCATAATTACTTCTATTCAAATCTTTCAAGGTCTTTTTTCTAAGGAGCCCAAACTAAAATGACATTTCACCTCATTTTAAATTCATGATATTCATGGCACTTCTGGTTTTGGTGATCTGCTTCTTTATTTAGTAGTGTTAGGATTAACACACTGGGGGTTTCCCCTTCTAGCCCTGGGCTTCAGGGAAACCCTCTATCAGAGGCTGTCAGTGCTCCGCCCACACCTCGTTCAAGCCCCTCCCAATTTCAGGCAGAATAGCTCCTGGTGATTTGACTGCCAACAGCCAGTACTTATGTCTTTGTTGTGGGAGGAAGGGGTTGCCTAAAGGCGGCCCAAGGGCTTGGGGATTTTTGTCACCCCAGTGGCAAACTTTATTTCAAAAGGGATAAGTGAGATGATATCAATACTTTTGTGCTTTCCCTTCACTGGAACAACTGAGGTATGACCAATACTGTCTCCAGAGGTCCTCTGCCATATGCCCATGTTTCCCATTTATGAGACTCTACTGGATTTCACCCCATGTTTTACCTCTCCTTGCCCATCTTACTTCTCTACCTCCCTATGAGGTTTTACCTTATATGTCCTGATCCCTCATGAATTCTCACCTTAAGGTCTGCGTCTAGAAAACTCAACACACACTCCAAACTTCTGGCCAGCCCTTTCCCCAGCTAAGTCTTTCACACACAGCACCTGCCTTTCACAAGCTTCCGTGTATTCCACAGCAGTTCCATTCAAGCAGATGCTGCTACCAACCACCTGGTCCATTTACATCTCAGCACCCTCTAGTGGGCTATTTTGACCGCAATGACGTGGCACTCGAAGACATGAGCCATTTTCTCTGGCACCTGGCAAAAGAAAGTTGTGAAGATACCAAAAATATCCTGAAGTTGCTAAGTGAGTCCATCAGCTTCACCCTCTTCCCAGAATGAATGAGGTCACATCCCTTTTACATGGACCAACATCTGAACCTAACACCACCAGATCCACATATCTTAGACTCCACAAACCATGAATATGACCATCCCTGTGATTACCTGGAGCACCACTTCCTAGAGAAGGTGAAAGGCCTTAAGGATATAGGTGACCACCTGACCAGAAGGTGCAGACAAGCCTCAGAATAGGTGAGAGGTACCTTTCTGAGAAATTCAACCTCAGGCATGAATGGGGCCACCTGAGCTCAGCTGCCTTCACTACCAGTTTTCCTGTGTTGACTGTCTCACCCAGGCTTAGTGCTTTTGTGTCTCAGGCTAATTGGGTATGTTTCAGCTAGATTCAAATCAACCCTTAAATATCCCCAATATCATCATATCCGTCAAATTATACTCTAAGTTGGAGAAATAGCCGTGGAAATGACTAGTCTTAGCCATTAGAAAAGCTGTGTTAAGGCATTAAAGCAGGAGACTTGACCTTGTTCCTTTTTCCCCTTCTGGACTTTACAGAAGCCTCTTTGGTAGAAGTGAATTAAGGGAAGATTTGAAACCAAGAGTCTTTGTTTCACCCACAGTGGTTTTTCAGTTAAGTTATGCATTTGGTTTTACATAGAATACATTTGGCTTAAAGGGATCAAGGATAGTTCTCTACATACAGCAAGTCTGGAGATGGGCAGTTATTGAAGTTCTGCTGCTTAGTGGTATCTTCAAGGACTCTGGCTCTTTCCATCTTCTCTTCTATCATCTTTAGATTGTTGACTTCCCAACATGCTTTTAATTGAGGCACAATAAGGTGCCAAGTGCCAGCTGTCACAATGATGGTACAGGCACAGAGAACCAAATCCTTTTCTATTTGATTTTTAATCGACTGAGAACTAGCTTTTGCAGAAGGCTTCCAGTGGCTATATGTTTTGTCTCATTAACTCTTTCTTAGCTCTTCTTGAAGCTAAGTGTAGTGATATTTAGTTTTCACCACCTCTTTTTTGGAGGCAGACAATAAGAGGAGTTAGGTATGACTGCTAGGTTAGCCAGCCGATAACACCACAGAGGTTTTGAACCTAATTTGAAAGCCCCAGGCTTAAAGTAGTAGGATCCAACTCTTCTCCTAGGGCACACATATCCCTACTCTCATTGTTTAGTAACCATTTCTTCAAGGCAAAGGAAGCGCAAGTGCCACAACCACTTATAGACCAATGTCAGTGGACTCTGGGATGCTGGCGACTAGGTCCAGCACAAGGCACAACATACTCCCTCCCTCTTCCACCCCTGGGAGATCAGCTTTGAAACGTTTGCCCAGAAAGCCCCGAATCAGAAAAGGAACTCTAAACAGTGATATTGCCCATACTTTGTTTCAACTGACTCCTGACCCAACAAGGACAGTCACAAGCACAGCTGCCATTTCCACATAAAATATTGCCTAAGGATCACGCGTGAAAGTACGAAGCCCACATCATGGACTCCAGGCCCACCAGAAGGCCCCCAGCAGAAAATAAGAGGGAATTACTTCCTGCTACATCCTCCACTCTTCACCAGGACCGCCTGAGTAACCTCATGCTCAACTCTGTTTACATCTCCACAGGCAAAGACAAACAATTCAGGGTTTTGCTACTATACCTCATACAGGCCAAGCAGCCATGCCCCACACTGCTGCTTTACCTGGATGTTGATGAGCTACTGAAGACAACATCAGCCTTAGGGCCAAGACCTGCTCAAACACCAGGGTGACAGGCCTTCCATGGGCTCATACGCTTTTGGTCATATTTCAACAGGAGGTTCCTCAGTGGTAGAATCCCACTTGAACCTGACAGTAGGTGGATGTCTGACCACTACACTCAAGGTCAGACTGAGCTCTAAGCCAGCTAGCTAACTTAGAGGGGTTAGACATGATCTCCCCACTTCATTATGGAGGTAGAAGAAATCTGAGCAGGTGAACTATCAGCTCATTACAGATTATAGTTCAAGTTGGCTCCAAATCTGGGAGGTTTCCTTTAGATACATGGTGGTACAACCTACTGCTGGTTATCTGATATTCATTTTCTTCTTCCTTTTAGTAAGAGTCCCCCAGGTTTAGGTAAGCACACAATCCCCCAGCTAAGATTACACGATGAGCTTTTTTATTCAACTAGTTGTGACCATGCAACTAGATACTGGGCAATGGGATGTTGACAGAAATTAAGTGCAAGTGTCATCATGCCTTTAGAAAAGAAGCTGCAGACCTGCCACCTTCTTTGGGTTCCCTTTTGGCTGTCTGGAAAACAGATGGTGGTCATGACGAGTCATCTTTGACAACCCAGAGAAACAGCTTGGAGGATGCTTCATCAAAAAGATAGACAGATCCCAAATCTATGATTGGCCCTGAAGAACAAAACCACCCTACGGAGTAACTACTAACAAACTTTCATGACAATGTTTTCCCTCATAAATTTTACATCTGTTAAGGTGGCCGAATATGAAAGTGACCGAATACGAATATCCTAAGATGAATGGATACACAATGCTATCTACCCACTTTTTCGATGCAAGTCACCCAAAGAAGCAATCTTCTCCAGTACAATACTCCAGTAAGGGCAATGGACCAACTCCACCTTTTGAAAAGTTGCTCTACTCTAGAACCTCCTACAGCAATCAGAACAGATCCTTCCACAGAGATTAGTGTTGTCACCTTTAGTTCTTACAAGTACTTCCTGACACAGAGATTTCAATAAAACCATACTTCTTCCGGCCAGTTCTTTGTTTAGATAGTAGTGATACCATAAGTTGCATTCTGGAGTAGATACAGAAAGGAAAAAACGTGGAAGATATTGCTTACTGTAGAATCTAAAAGTCAAATACATTGAAGCAGAGAGTAGAACAGTGGTTACCAGGGACAGGAAGGTAGGGAAAAATCAGGATTTGTTAATCAAAGGGTACAAAGTTGTAGCTCTGTCAGGTAAGTCTAGAGAAAATGTACAGCCTGATGACTAATACTGCATTGAATACTGGAAATTTGTTGAGGGCATTAAGTGCTCTCATCACAAAATAGAAGGATAGTTATGTGAGACGATATGTTAATTAGCTTGACTGTAAATATCTTTTCACTGTATTTATGTATCAATTTGCTGTACACCTTAATTTTTTTAATGAAAAGAGATGAATTTTAGGGCCCATATGGATCACCCAGGCAGCTGGGCTTCCTGCTACCATCTCCCAAACCATGTTAGTAAAGATGATAAAAATGAGGGAGGCCTTGAGGAAATATTCCCAACCGTTATTGACCAGGCCCTGTTATCCTAGTGAACACCAGGGATTTAATTGCAGCTCCACTGAACAGACGGGAAATTTCAACATTGAACGTCACAGAAAGACAAGTCTGGAGTAAGGAGAGAAACCCCTCAAAATCCACGAAGACTTGAATGCTGAGGAACACAAAGCTAAGGAGAAACAATGGTCAGGCCACAGGGGAAGAATCTAAGCACCTGTCCCCAAGACCTATTGTTCATCTAAACCCAAGTGGTAGAAAGTGCCAAGTCTCAGCACCTCAGATTGTAGCCAAGCAGGAGCTAGGCCGCATATGCAAACCCCAGGAAGACCTCACAGGTCAAAGTGAAGAAACAGCGAAAGGAACACCATGACCTTCTCCCCAAAAGTTACCAGACCTACTGGTTCTCAGTCTTGCCTCTTTCAGTCTTCATATCCAGCCATCCCCAGGCCTTTAGAGTCCTTGCCACGGTGCGAGTGCCTACCACATACCCCCATGGGCAGCACCAACATTGCAGACTGTTCACATGACTCCTTCCATGAGCACCTGCCCCTTTCCAGGTGGAGACTGCTTCCAAAACCCTTCTGTGGTAGGTAGAATAATGGCCCCTAAAAGGTTTACATCCTAACTCCCAGAACTTATATATTATGATTACATAACAGAAATGCATATTATATATGGAACCAAGGTTACTAATCAGTTGATCACAAAATAGGAAGACTATCCCAGTAGGACCAGTATAGTCATAAGGGTCTTTAAACATGGGCAAGGAAGACAGAAGAGTCAGTTCTAGGGTGAAGTGACATAAGAACGGCTTTGCTAGCCATCACTGGTTGTAGAAGGAAGGGGGCCATGAGCCAAAATATACAGGCAGCCTGTAGTAGCTGGAGAAGTGGAATGAATATCCCATCCAGATGCCCTAGGAGAGTATGCAGTACTGCCTACAACTCCACTTTGAGACTCAATTCAGATCTGAATAGATAATGTCTCCTATTTTAAGTCTTAATAGTAGTTTGTTACAGCAGCAATAGGAAATTAGTATCTTTTCTATTAGGACTCGGTGATCCATACAAAGAACGTGGAGTGCAGGGGAAAGCCTTCTGAGCTCAAGTTTTCTGCTAAGGAATGACTAGCTCCACTCTCTACATCCCAGCAGTACCAAGCTGGTAGCGTGCTCGACAACGGGAAAATTATAACCATTACCACCATCAGGACTACCTCTTGAAGATGATCAGACTCACAAGCAAGGGCACCATTCAATGAGCTTCCAGCTGCAGCGCTGCAGGATCTGCTGTAGCAATCCAGCCTAGATTCTTCTTCCCAGGGAGCAATTGGCCAAAGACTGAGCACAGGGCAGTACTGGGGCCTCACCATTTCCACCCAATCCAAGTTTCCTCCCCTGGTCATCTCTGTACAACATCTCCCTCTTAGAATGGCCGAGACTCTACCGCAGAGCTGTGCTGCAGTCTCCGGCTCTTTCTGTCCTTCCCCTTCTTTCTCGGGTGTTACAATGACGTGTAAAGATTTTTTCAGCCTGCCCCTTCCATCTGCCTCCTTTTTCCCCCTGGCTTTATGCCCACTAAGTCTCTTGGGTTTTCAACTCCAAAGGACCCAAACTTGACAGCAGTAGAAGTTCCTCCTCCTAAGAGGACTGCCTGCCTGTGAGGGCATGCCCTCTAGACCTGCATTCAGTGCTCTACTGCATACGGAGACATGCAAAATAGAATCCAACACTTCTGTCCTCATGCCTCAAACAAGTCAAGAAATTGGCCATAGTCCAGAGTTAAAGGTCACACGCTTGTTGTGGATGAGTTTTAGGAAGTACAAGATGCTGTTAAAAACGGTACTATCCCCCAAGAAACTGGGATCTCATTCTACTCCTTCCTGGGACTGGCAGCTTTAAAATATCTCAACCCCACGGGCTTGAAGACAGAAATGCTCTCTAGCAGATAACTGCCTGTGGTTTACTGAAGCAGCTTCACAGGACAATTAAAGCTTCCTGCTCCTGCCCCCCGCCACCTCAAGAGGTACTAGCTCTGGTCGCAAGCTTCTCTAAGCTTGTCCCAGGAGGTCCCTCTTGACCCTCAGCCTTTCTCACTTCTTCCACGATGGTGGAGTCTTCCCCCAACAATACCTCAGATATCTTGCCACTGTATTCCCTCTTGCCTACACTTGGCCACAGCAGAGGTATTCTTGCAAGTATTTCATTTTTGCCCTCAATTTAACCCTCCCAATCTGACATTCCCCCTTAGGGCAGAAACCCAAGTCTCTAAGAGCTTGGAGAGGGTCTTTCCTCTGAACAACCCCTGATGTCGACTCTGCTGTTATGAATTTACTTCTGACAGTTAAGAACTAAACATATAGTACGGGCAGTGGAGCTGTGAACATCACCTTGAAGCCACACACTAGCACGGGAAGCTGTTCAACATCCCAAGACCTTCTGAAAAGACCAGACCCAGCCGGTAAGTCTATTCTCCCAGGAGATTCGAGTCAGATCCTATCCTGGGAAGCCAGGCCCACTGTGTGCCCACACCAGTTTAACTGGGAAGAAATACTGCTCTAGAATTTCTGTGATAGAGAACCACGGAATTTGACAGGCTCCATTGCCCAAGAACACTAGACTCACCTCCATACGCAGGAGGATCAGGCTGAGCTCAGGTCCGTCCGACCACCCCTTTAGAGTAACGGCCAGGGAGAACGGTCTTCCCCACCATGAAGGGGAACCTGACCCTGCTGCTCTGCTGGTGCCACACGTTGTCAAGAGCACCTGGGAGACTGGAAATCCTTAGCCTGCCCTCAACTCTTCTGCATGCTGGTGTGGAGCCAGGGATACAGGACCAGCAGCAGCACGTGGTGGGTCTCTGTAGGCTGTCTGGTCATGGCACCGCAGCACTTCAGTTGCCAGGTCAGACTACCTTGGTGACACTGGATCAGAAGAACCAAGCTTGGGAGAAATGGTCCCCCTGAACCAGGCTGAATGAGCCTTTTGCCATAAGGTGGAGGAAGCCGGCTTGGTTAGCATTTTCCCCCACACGATCTGGAAAGGGCACTGCTCTGAAAACTAAAGAGGACGGTTCAGCTACATATGCCCCATGAATTGTTCCCCATCTCATTAACCCAATTCTTCTTCTTCCCTTGGATAAGACAGGTGATAGGAAAAGACTAGAGAAGGACTTCCCCATATTTCAAAGAGGAAAGGAATTCTACTTCACAGGGACAGCAAAGCTACACTGTGAGCCAGATTGTTTTTTTCCAGTCTCCCAACTCACTTGCCCAAACCCACTTCCCATTCCAAGGGACCCCTTTAAGGTACTCCAGTTACATGTCCCAGTGGATACTGGGAAAGCAACACTGACATTACCCACCCACAGAAGACACAGTGTGAACTTCAAGCAGCCAGCTGTGTCTTGTCCTAGTCTCCAAAACAAACAAAGCCCTTAAGCCTTTTTCTAGGACTTGCCAACTCCCTAACAAAGGTTTTCCCCACTCTTTAAAGAGATTGACAACTACAGATAAGAACCCTGTATATTTGTTATGTGGGCCAAGACTGATTTCCTTTCCTTTTTTGAATAGACTAATAATAAACTGGGTAACTTTACTAGTTTTTTCCTTGAATTTGTTCTTATTTAAGGAACCCACAGTTGATTCTTACAAAATATAGCAAGACAAAAAAAACTTGTTGAAAACAATTTTTCAACAATCATGCTACCGTGCTTCAGTGTTAGCAACTTTTTCCTATGATATATCCCCAACTCTATTTCCTTTCCCTTAATCTAAACCTTGACGGTGCCAATTAGGAGTTTTATCCCTCTAGTAAAATGCGGTCATCTATGACATCTAAAGATATGACAAGACCAGTCAGTCAGCACCACAAGAAATACATGACCAAGTAGGTACAAAGTAGGCTTCTCCCTGCCACTCCACTGCATACTCAATTCTATGTGGTCTCTGGCACCATCTAAAGCAATGATCATGGCCTCAATACCCCCCAGCTCCCATGTATCCAGTGTTTCACTGTTGTCCTTCCCAGAGAATGTAGGAGTCCCATCCTTTCTTTCCCCCTAAAAACAAAGAAACAAGAATTGATTCAGGCAGCCCTCAAATCCTTGCTTTTCGGGAGCCAGCTAGAGTGAGACAGTCCCCTTGAGGACAACTGTAATTCCATGTCTCTTCTCTAGACACAGACTTGAACAAAAGGCAACCCTTTTGATAAGAAGGACCTAAGGATCTCTGGCCAGCTTAGGCTCAGGTGTCAATTCTGATAGTGACCATAACTGTGTCCCAACTTCAATGTTTAAATTGTCATTTGAAGACAGGTTGAGAAAGCCCAACATAGAAAAGAGATCCAGTCACAGCAATTCTTGTACAGGCAAGCATGGAGAAGGTCCCAGAGCCTGTGTCTGGGTACACCTGTTGGAACTCATACCCATTATTTTATCAAAGACCTCTGGGCAAGGTCCAATGACTAAGATGTGACTTAAATCAAAATGGTACATTACAAGGTCAAGACAGTGCTTTTTGGTTTCCATACCTTCTTTCCCTGATTATCAATCCCACCAAAAGACTCCCAAGATCGACTCAATTTGAGTAGTTGAGAATGTATCTAATCCCACCTTTAACCTTCTCATTTCATACACAAAATGAACCTCAGAAGTAGCAACCTACCCAGCTAATAACTGGGTCACGGTGGTGGTCAGTGGTAGAACAAGTTGCACCAGTGTTGGTCAGGACACGAAGCTCTGCCTCGGGAACAGCCACTGCTCCTGGGTAGATTGCATGGTCCATTGCCACAGTCCTGGAAGACTCGGGATCTAAGCAAGGACCCAGTTCTTGGGACTGCTGTTCAAAGAAACAGAAGAAAAGAGCTTAGAAAATGGCAAGAACAAGGGATCAGTCACTAAAATTTGATAGCAGTCAGCATAGGACCAATAACAGATCTGACTTAAAGCTAAGTGACCATTGCTGGCCTGTTACACCATAAAAAATAGAACTGACACTAGATCCCGAGTTACAGCTAAGAAGCTTTACCTGTGAAGATGGGATGCTCTGGACACAAGCCAAGCAGGTCACCTTTCCAGCCAATGCCCCTCCATCTACCCACTAGCAATAATTATTCGTGTTTAAGAATGACCTTCAGATTTCCCCAGCATGCAGACTGTAGTCTGAAATATGTGTTTCTAGCAAGTTCTCTTCATCTTCAGAGAGATTTTCTCCAATCAGAAGAACACCTTTGAGCAAAGCTTCCTACCTAGCAAGCCACAGGATAGCAGGTTATGTTGATAGGTGTACGACACAGCTCTCATTCCTCAGGAGGGCTGGGGCCTTCAGCTGTCTAGCTTCCAATCCCCTCCAGTGTGTGAGTTATACAAGCGAAACTGTAATCATTAAATCCATTTCACCTGGAACCTGCCTTCACTAATCAAGGTGGTTTGACTGTTGCTACAAAAGACTTGCATGTCCTCCAAGTGGCACAATGCCTAAATAAGATGTTGTTTGCCCGAATTTTTTTCTCCAGGAACTTAGAGGCAGCTGTGTCTAGTTCAAGCTGATCCAGCTAAGACTGGATGGGAACCACCGACCCTCCAACATGCACAAGTGTGCACTTGGTGACCTTTGGACATCAGAGGGCTGAAAACTCCACCTTCAGGTCATTCTAAGCACCTCCAGTTTTAATGTGCAGAGGCCTGTAGCTTAGTTACTCCCGCTCAGAACTACAATTACCATACTTTTCCCCAATCACCTTTCCCCATGCAACTCACACTCCAAGCCTCAGACTGCTCTGCTTCTTTATTCTTCATCCTATAAATACCCCGAGCCCCTTGCCTTCAGGGAGGTATGTGAGATGCGTTCTCCCATCTCCTCACTTGGCTGCCTTGTGAATAAACCCTCTCTTTGCTGCCAATCTAGGAGTAACTGCATTTTGGCTTGATACCTGAGCATCTGGCAAGATGCACCTGATTCCGTAACACCAATATTTTCCAATGGAAAATGATGAGAAAGCGTGGTGCTAGAAATACTCTGCTGTGGGACTCTGTTCCACAGTTCTGTGAGCAGCTCGTTATAAACATCTCCTGTGCAGCTCTGGATTTTAGCCATTCTTTCTCACCTCTCTTCCCTTTACTCTCAAAGAACCTCATCTTAGAAAACTATTGTTGCAGAATACAAGTCCTGTCTCAGGCCAACTTCTGAGAAGAATTTTGTTGTCCTATGCAAAATATCCTCTATATACTAGTCCCAGCAGCTCTATTTCTAACCAAACAACTGAGGCTTGGGGAGGGTGAGTGATTTGCCAACAGGCTACACAGCCAGAAGATGGAAGATCTGGAACTCCAGCTCAGGCCAGGGCGCTAAGTCTGTCCTCATCACTACATTATGTTGCCTCCTTGCAGAGCTCAGACTATTCCTATGGAAAAGCAGCATCTCAAGAATTCCTATGAGGAATGGGTTTAGAGAATAATAGCCTGGTCTGCAGGGAAGTGCACTCATGGCTTGAAACCAAGTTAACATAAAACCATATTAAGCAAGAACCAGAGGGTGGGGTATGGTGGGAGAAATGTGACTAGGACTCAGCCACCCCTTGGCATAGTCACTTAAGGGAATTTGGAGACGTGGCATCAAGTGCCGTGACTTCTAGGATTTAGCCACCTCTGAATCTTTCCATAGGGAAATCCTGGCAACTTCAGATCTCTAGTTTTAGAGGTCCATCTCATATTTTCTTCCTCAGCCACAGAAAACTCCAAAAGCTATAGCTCCAACAGTGGACATCATTTATTCATAACCTGCCTTCCTCCAACGGTGTTTTGAAATAACCTGATTGACAGAATGCTCTAGTAAGTGAACAGATAAGGGGGCTGTCCATTCGCTCTGTTCTCCAAACCATACCAACAACCTTTAAAAGCTCCTAAACATCAAAATGGGTATCAGTTACACATAAGAACAGCAAAAACAAAAGTTAGACTCTTGAAGGACTAAGTTATTACATGTTACATAATTTGATCAGTGAAACAGGAGTTCTTGATGTTGCCCATCTGCAAAACAATCAAAAACCTTTTGAAATAGAAGATCCTGAATTTAGCTTTTTATCAAGAGACCCATGCAGGCAAATTCAGACCTGGAATCCATTCACCTTGAAGGTAACCATAGCTTTACAGGATATACTTGTAATTGGCTAGTGATAAAGGATTTAAGGTATATTTTTAGTACAGCATCTAGTGATTATTTTGGCTAGGTTAAATAACCCCTGAGACTGCTGTGATGGCTTTAAAATCCTCCATTCTGATCAACATGCCTATAGGAGATTAGTCTCCCTACTAGGAGAGTTATTAAAATGTAGTCTAGTAGTTTAGTTATATTATCCCTTGTGAGCAGCACTGCTGTCAATCCAACATAGATTTAGTAAGTTAAGAAGGAAACTGATTTGTCATTTAAAACTGAGCACTTGAAGTACGGACGTTTAGTACTCATTCTACATACCATTTCATGCAGTAAGTTATACTACACTTTCACTCTTGATAACACCTGTGATTCTGATTGTAATTTTCAGTCACCATTTAAAAATATATATTTTATAAATATAAAATTTGTATTTCTTCCTCTTTTATTTTGATTGTCAAAATGTAATTTTGTGTCTATTAAGTCTAGTAAGACTTGGCTTCTATTCTTCTGATAATTCACTCTTACTCTATATTAAGAAGTGTTGACCCATGACAGATTAGAAGCAAACCAGTCCTACACCAGATAGTCTGAGATGCTCTCATCTGGGCCACAACAGCCTTGCAACTAAAGATAAAATTACTGCCTAGAAAATTAACCATTTTACGTCTGTCATCCCATTAGGTCCAGGTTTTAAAACTTCCACTTCAAAATAGGGAAGTTGGGGAGAAAGGGTTTTTTCAAGATGAGTCAGAAGCCAGTGTACTTGGCCTCAACCAGCCCCCAATTTCAAGCTCTACCCATTCTCAGATATTTTGAGCAAATGAGAACAAAACAGCTAGCCTTGGGTGGGAGGTATGGAGGAACGGTGTTGATAAGTATTAATACCAGCTCTAAAAGCATCACCCTGGGGTAAGAGACCCACACTCGGGGAGGCCCAAACAATAAACACTGCAGCAAATACGTCTCAAAGTAAGACCACAGGGAGATGACCTAATGGGGTCTAACATCAGCCCCATGTTTTTGGAAACTTGGCCTCCATTCAAGGATCTAACACAGGGTCTTGCTAGTTAAGCAAGACAGGGCACAACCACAAATTACAGCCTTAAACACATCCAACAGGGGGCACTTAATAATAATAGAAAAAGGAAAGTTTGACTAAGTTGTGAAACCTTGACTGCTTCTGCTAATTTGCCTGAAAAACGAACTGAAAATATGGATACTCCCACTTTAAAGAGGGAGTGAGAAGCAAGAAGAACTACAATCCTGCAGCCTGTGGAACAAAAACCACATTCACAGAAAGATAGACAAGAAGAAAAGGCAGAGGGCTATGTACCAGATGAAGGAACAAGATAAAACCCCAGAAAAACAACTAAATGAAGTGGAGATAGGCAACCTTCCAGAAAACGAATTCAGAATAATGATAGTGTAGATGATCCGGGACCTCGGAAAAACATTGGAGGCAAAGATCGAGAAGATGCAAGAAATGTTTAACAAAGACCTCTCAGAATTAAAGAACAAACAAACAGAGATGAACAATACAATAACTGAAATGAAAACTACACTAGAAGGAATCAATAGCAGAATAACTGAGGCAGAAGAATGGATAAGTGACCTGGAAGACAGAATGGTGGAATTCACTACTGTGGAAAAGAATAAAGAAAAAAGAATGAAGACAGCCTAAGAGACCTCTGGGACAACGTTAAATGCAACAACATTCACATTATAGGGGTCCCAGAAGGAGAAGAGAGAGAGAAAGGACCAGAGAAAATATTTGAAGAGATTATAGTCAAAAACTTCCCTAACATGGGAAAGGAACTAGCCACCCAAGTCCAGGAAGCGCAGCGAGTCCCATACAGGATAAATGCAAGGAGAAACACGCCAAGACATATAGTTATCAAATTGACAAAAACTAAACACAAAGAAAAATTATTGAAAGCAGCAAGGGAAAAATGAAAAATAACATACAAGGGAACCCCCATAAGGTTAACAGCTGATTTCTCAGCAGAAACTCTACAAGCCAGAAGGGAGTGGCATGATATACTTAAAATGATGAAAGGGGAGAAACCACAACCAAGATTACTCTACCAAGCAAGGATCTCATTCAGATTCGATGGAGAAATCAAAAGCTTTACAGACAAGCAAAGGCTAAGAGAATTCAGCACCACCAAACCAGCTCTACAACAAATGCTAAAGGAACTGCTCTAAGTGGGAAACACAAGAGAAGAAAAGGATCTACAAAAACAAACCCAAAACAATTAAGAAAATGGTCATAGGAACATACATATCGATAATTACCTTAAACGTGAATGGATTAAATGCTCCAACCAAAAGACACAGGCTTGCTGAATGGATACAAAAAGAAGACGCATATATATGCTGTCTACAAGAGACCCACTTGAGACCTAGGGACACATACAGACTGAAAGTGAGGGGATGGAAAAAGATATTCTATGCAAATAGAAATCAAAAGAAAGCTGGAGTAGCTATACTCATATCAGATAAAATAGACTTCAAAATAAAGAATGTTACAAGAGACAAGGAAGGACACTACATAATGATCAAGGGATCAATCCAAGAAGAAGATATAACAATTATAAATATATATACACCCAACATAGGAGCACCTCAATCCATAAGGCAACTGCTAACAGCTATAAAAGAGGAAATCGACAGTAACACAATAATAGTGGGGGACTTTAACACCTCACTTACCCCAATGGACAGATCATCCAAAATGAAAATAAATAAGGAAGCAGAAGTTTTAAATGACACAATAGACCAGATAGATTTAATTGATATTTATAGGACATTCCATCCAAAAACAGCAGATTATACTTTCTTCTCAAGTGCCCATGGAACATCAATCCAGGATAGATCACATCTTGGGTCACAAATCAAGCCTCAGTAAATTTAAGAAAACTGAAATCATATCAAGCATCTTTTCTGACCACAACGCTATCAGATTAGAAATCAATTACAGGGAAAAAATGTAAAAAGCACAAACACATGGAGGCTCAGCAATACATTACTAAATAACCAAGAGATCACTGAAGAAATCAAAGAGGAAATCAAAAAAAAACCTAGAGACAAATGACAATGAAAACATGATGATCCAAAACCTATGGGATGCAGCAAAAGCAGTTCTAAGAGGGAAGTTTACAGCTACACAAGCCTACCTCAAGAAACAAGAAAACTCTCAAGTAAACAATCTAACCTTACACCTAAAGGAACTAAAGAAAGAAGAATAAACAAAACCCAAAGTTAGCAGAAGGAAAGAAATCATAAAGATCAGAGCAGAAATAAATGAAATAGAAACAAAGAAAACAATAGCAAAGATCAATAACACTAAAAGCTGGTTCTTTAAGATAAACAAAATTGATAAACCATTAGCCAGACTCATCAAGAAAAAGAGGGAGAGGACTCAAATCAATAAAACTAGAAATGAAAAAAAAGTTACAACAGACAATGCAGAAATACAAAGCATCCTAAGACACTACTACAAGCAACTCTAAGCCAATAAAATGGACAACCTGGAAGAAATGGACAAATTCTTAGAAAGGTATAACCTTCCAAGGCTGAACCAGGAAGAAATAGAAAATATGAACAGACCAATCACAACTAATGAAATTGAAACTATGAATAAAAATCTTCCAACAAACAAAAGTCCAGGACCAGATGGCGTCACAGGTGAATTCAATCAAATATTTAGAGAAGAGCTAACACCCATCCTTCTCAATCACTTCCAAAAAATTGCAGAGGAAGGAATACTCCCAAACTCATTCTTTGAGGCCACCATCACCCTGATACCAAAACAAGTCAAAGACACTACAAAAAAGAAAATTACAGACCAATATCACTGATGAATATAGACGCAAAACTCCTTAACAAAATACTAGCAAACAGAATCCAGCAACACATTAAAAGCATCATACACCATAATCAAGTGGGATTTAGCCCAGGGATCCAGGGATTCTTCAATATATGCAAATCAATCAATGTGATACACCATATTAACAAACTGAAGAATAAAAACCATACGATCATCTCAATAGATGCAGAAAAGGCTTTTGACAAAACTCAACACTGATTTATGATAAAAACTCTACAGAAAGTGGGCATAGAGGGAACCTACCTCAACATAATAAAGGCCATTTATGACAAACCCACAGCAAACATCATTCTCAATGGTGAAAAACTGAAAGCATTTCCTCTAAGATCAGGAACAAGACAAGGATGTCCACTCTCATACTATTATTCAACATAGTTTTGGAAGTCCTAGCCCCGGCAATCAGAGAAGAAAAAGAAATGAAAGGAATACAAACTGGAACAGAAGAAGTAAAACTGTTACTGTTTGCAGATGACATGATACTATACATAGAGAATCCTAAAAATGCCACCAGAAAACTACTAGAGCTAATCAACGAATTTGGTAAAGTTTCAGGATACAAAATTAATGCACAGAAATTTCTTGCATTCCTATACACTAATGATGAAAAATCTGAAAGAGAAATTATGGAAACACTCCCATTTACCATTGCAACAAAAAGAATAAAATACCTAGGAATGAACCTACCTAGGGAAATAAAAGATCTGTATGCATAGAACTATAAGACACTGATGAAAGAAATTAAAGATGATACCAACAGATGGAGAGAAATACCATGTTCTTGGATTGGAAGAATCAATATTGTGAAAACGACTATACTACCCAAAGCAATCTACAGATTCACTGCAATCCCTATCAAATTACCAATGGCATTTTTTACGGAACTAGAACAAATCATCTCAAAATTTCTATGGAGACAAAGAAGACCCCGAATAGCCAAAGCAGTCTTGAGGGAAAAAAACGGAGCTGGAGGAATCAGACTCCCTGACTTCAGACTATACTACAAAGCTACAGTAATCAAGACAATATGGGTAGAGTCTGTCATACAGAGTGAAGTCAGAAAGAAAAAGACAAATACCGTATGCTAACACATATATATGGAATTTAAGAAAAAAAAAGTCATGAAGAACCTAGGGGTAAAGCAGGAATAAAGACGCAGACCTCCTAGAGAACGGACTTGAGGTTATGGGGAGGGGGAAGGGTGAGCTGTGACAGGACGAGAGAGAGTCATGGGCATATACACACTAACAAACGTAGTAAGGTAGATAGCTAGTGGGAAGCAGCCACATGGCACAGGGATATTGGCTCGGTGCTTTGTGACAGCCTGGAGGGGTGGGATAGGGAGGGTGGGAGGGAGGGAGACGCAACAGGGAAGACATATGGGAACATATGTTTATGTATGACTGATTCACTTTGTTATAAAGCAGAAACTAACATACCATTGTAAAGCAATTATACCCCAATAAAGATGTTAAAAAAAAAAAAAGACAATATGGTACTGGCACAAAAACAGAAACATAGATCAATGGAACAAGATAGAAAGCCCAAAGATAAACCCACACACCTATAGTCAACTAATCTACAACAAAGGAGGCAAAGATATACAATGGAGAAAAGACATTCTCTCCAATAAATGGTGCTGGGAAAACTGGATAGCTACATGTAGAAGAATGAAATTAGAACACTCCCTAACACCATACACAAAAATAAACTCAAAATGGATTCAAGACCTAAATGTAAGACAGGACACTATAAAACTCTTAGAGGAAAACATAGGAAGAACACTGTTTGACATAAATCACAGCAAGATCTTTTTTGATCCACCTCCTAGAGTAATGGAAATAAAAAAAAACAAATGGGACCTAATGAAACTTCAAAGCTTTTGCACAGCAAAGGAAACCATAAATAAGATGAAAAGACAACCCTCAGAATGGGAGAAAATATTTGCAAACAAATCAACGGACAAAGGATTAATCTCCAAAATATATAAACAGCTTATGCAGCTCAATATTAAATTAACAAACAACCCAACCCAAAAATGGGCAGAAGACCTGAATAGATATTTCTCCAAAGAAGACATACAGGTGGACAAGAAGCACATGAAAAGCTGCTCAACATCACCAATTCTTAGAGAAATGCAAATCAAAACTACAATGAGGTGTCACCTCACACCAGTTAGAATGGGCATCATCAGAAAGTCTACAAACAACAAATCCTGGAGAGGGTGTGGAGAAAAGGGAACCCTCTTGCACTGTTGGTGGGAATGTAAATTGATATAGGAACTATGGAGAACAGTATGGAGGTTCCTTAAGAAACTAAAAATAGAATTACCATATGATCCAGCAATCCCACTACCAGGCATATACCCAGAGAAAACCATAATTTAAAAAGACACATGCACCCCAATGTTCATTGCAGCACTATTTACAATAGCCAGGTCATGGAAGCAACCTAAATGCCCATCGACAGATGAATGGATAAAGAAGATGTGGCACATATATACAATGGAATATTACTCAGCCATAAAAAGAATGAAATTGAGTCATTTGTTGAGACATGGATGGATCTAGAGACTGTCATACAGAGTGAAGTCAGAAAGAGAAAAACAAATATCGTATATTAACTCATGTATGTGGAACCTAGAAAAATGGTACAGATGAACCAGTTTGCAGGGCAGAAGTTGAGACACAGATGTAGAGAACAAACGTATGGACACCAAGGGGGGAAAACCACGGTGGGGTGGGGATGGTGGTGTGCTGAATTGGGCGATTGGGATTGACATGTATACACTGATATATATAAAATTGATGACTTAAAATAAATAAATAAATAAAAATAAAATAAAATTGATGACTAATAAGAACCTGCAGTATAAAAAACAAAAAAAATTTTAAATAAAAAATCAAGTAAGAGGGAGTACTCTATTAAATTCAGGGAAATAGTTTTGATCGGAGTCAACCAAAAGATCCTTGTCCTCTGGAAGATTGTATGAAATTGAGAACAGGTAAGCCATGACGTCTGCTGAGCTGGTTAGACACAGTTACCCAAGACCTCTTAGGATAAGTGGTTCATAGCTTTGGAACTTTGTCATGTTCAGAGCCCTGATGTCTCTAGAAGCACTTTGGAGAGTTTCTCACATGAGTACCATCATCCCAAGGGCTCTCTCCTAGTGTCCCTACTGCCAGGGACACAGTCCTGGGACTTCACCTCTAGCAGAGAGATACCAAAGAGACTGATTCAGAGAGAAGGAAGTCAGTGGGTGGGGCCCATCTTAGAACATGGCAGCTACTTAGGGTGGTAAGCTTACTATGAAAGAACCGGTGAGAGTAAGTGAAACCAAAATACGAATGTCAACTCACGCTACATTGATTTGTAGTTCATAATGCATGTCTTACCATCTTACCTGTAATCTCTGAAGGCAAGGGAACGATGTTACAAGAACAAAGCAAAAGTTACCTGGGTTTTGGGTTTGTTAAGGAGATGTCTAAGCTTAAGATTGCCCAACAACCCTGCTTTTCTGGCTTCTCTTCCTCCCCTCTGTGATATCTGGCAGTTGGGAGAATCCAAAGTCAGTGATGAGTTTAGAGGCACAAATCTACCTTAGGCTTTATAAATTCAGCCCAACTCTGTTTTTCCAGTATTAGGACAAAGTAGATACTTTGTTTCACACAGGGTTGAGGTTTATCAGAAAGACCCAAAATAGAGCTACAAAACTGGTACTTGGGAAAAGACACGCTAAGAAGGAGTAAAAGCAGCAGCTAGAATATTGAAATAATGGGGTCAATAGGCTGGAGATCAATATGGAGGCAGCCATCTTAGTAGGAATGAAGTGGGAAGAGTGGTGCAAGCTGGAGAGGAAGAAAGGTCATTAAGTGAAACAACTGGGTTACTTATTTGGGAAAACAAAGTGTATAGTGTTAATCACCTATTCATGAGGAAGTAGAGTAGAAGCAATCGACAGTAAGGGGAGTCAGGGGATGAAGGAGGTGTTTCCATAACCATCCCATCATCTCTTCATTCAATAAAACTAAGTATCTGGCTTTGGAAAGAGACCTGGGGTTCAAATCCCAGCCTCTTTTGAGAGAGACTTTGGTTAGTTAACCTCAGAGTATCACCTATAAAAGTTTGTAACTGCCTGAAACTGAGTAGCTGAGATTCATTTATCTGGCCAGTACTTCAATGCTTTCTTGGATAAGTCAGAAGTAGAAACTGACTGTTGTAATACCTCAGAGTAAGAGTTCTACATCAGTTCTAGTTTATCAGGTGACAGGTACTGCTTGCTTCACTGAATCAGACAGGTATTCTCTTAAATGATCTAGATTTTACAGTTAAGGAGAATTAAATACATGCACGTGATAATCATGTATTACAAACAACAGCCCTTAACTGGTTTATTGAAACAGCCCAGAGATCTTAGGTGGAGTTAAGCCACAAAAAAATACAGGGAAAATACAGCAAGATATGTTCCAAGCTAGACAGATTTATTCTACCTTTTACATCTATTTGGTCATTTAGTCTGACGCAAATGTGTACATGACTAAGCTCATGATATTTAACCAGTCATCTGGCCACACCAAAAGCTTCTGTTCACATAATGGCAAAAGCCCCACGTTACCCACAGTTGACATTTGAGTCAGCGTACAGAGGAGGCTGGTAATCCGATAGGACTTTGTGATACAGGAAGTGACTAGTGTTCCCCTAAGACATCTAGCTTCCTGCTGAGTAAGACAAGAAAGACAGTTACCTGATTATGTGTCGTTTGGGGTTGAGGTTCAGTCTGATATTTATGATACCTCACCCTTAACTACAATATTCAGTAGTTAAAAGGTTTGATCTATAGGCACATTACAGTAAACCATTGTAAGGGCACTTTAATTGCATACTTAAAGACACTTAACCTAAAATGAACAATTTCCTAGGTAGATAGATTGAGAAAGTGACAAATTTAGGCCTCCGAGTTTTTCCTTATGAAGTGCAACTACCCCTTAAGACTTACTAAGGAATCAGTGTATAAAGCATTCAGAACAATGGTAAAGGCTTAGCTACTGTTGCTAATGTTGTTTGTCCATATTCACACATTTTATAGAGTTAGCCATGACTCTGATCTACTGTTTGCAATAACCACCATGGTCCCACGTATTTGTGCAATGAACATGTGTATAGACTAAAAATGTTTACGACGCAAGGAAAATGGGGAACCAGAACCATCAATACCCACTAGAGTTTCAAGCAAAATGGTAAAAACAGGCTGAGGATAGGGGATAGAAAGTGAACACAAGATGTAAAGAGAGGTGGGGGAAAAAGTGATATGATTATGAAAGCGTAACTAGTATGCACATGAGCATGGGACCAGGAGAACGGTACAGAGGATCCAAACAGGAAGGGCCCTATACCACGGATCCAGGGTGTTGCAGATCTCTGCTTTGATTTGACCACTAAAAGCAAGGTAACTTCCAGTTATGTCAAACCTGGTAGAAATGTGAGCAGAAACTGCATTCAATGGGGAATTCACCATAAAGTACACTCAAGATAAACCTGGCTTCATCAACCTGAAGAGACTCCCATGTGCTATTCAGAATATTAACATTGTGTAGATTGTTTGGGGTGCACACAGCATTGTTTCAGTAGTCCTACTTTGCAGTTCATCTGGGAGTGTATGTTCTGTTAATCTGATAAATCTTCCCCACCCCTATGAGAGGTATAGGAACCTTCAACATTCTAAAATACACCGTATTCAAGGGAACACTCTTGCACTGCTGGTGGGAATGTAAATTGATACAGCCACTATGGAGAGCAAGGAAACAGCTCTTGCATCACAATTGCCTCCTAGTCACAAGTTGGCCATTATACAAGCTAACTGGTTAAGAGCTCATTTGGAAAGTGCCTTAAGCATTGAACAAATACTGTATAGTCTAAGAACTGAGCCAGACAAAGCCACAGGCAGTACTTACGAAGATTCTTCATTACCTTTACTATTAGTCACACGAGAAACAATCTAGCATCATATAGAGGAAGCAGAGTGAGAAGAAAGCACCTGAGCATCCAGGTCAAAAGGAGTTATCAACGTTCAACAAAGTCAATGGGATCTCAGTTTCCTCAGATATATAATGGGGTAAAACACCTCTTAAACTTAAGATGTAATTAGGGATAATACTCAAGATTTAACAACCACACCAGTGATGGTATAGTAGTAATAGTGCCACCGAGTGAAGAACCATAATTATTCACAAGTGTATTTATAACCCCCAGTCATTCAATGAGTTTTATAGTATAGCTACAGGTCTGAGTGATGCTCCCATCTAGCTATGATTTAACAAAGGAAGCCAATGATCATTAGACTTCTGAGGACTTATTGCAGCTGGATGGTGGCTGGGAGTTCAGCACAGAAGATATGACAAGGTACGTCTTCATGCAAGCAGTTAAGGCAAGGTCTGGACTTTAAAATCTGTACCTCACCTTTGATAAAGGAGGCAGGAATGTACAGTGGAGAAAGGACAGCCTCTTCAATAAGTGGTGCTGGGAAAACTGGACAGGTACATGTAAAAGTATGAGATTAGATCACTCCCTAACACCATACACAAAAACAAGCTCAAAATGGATTAAAGACCTAAATGTAAGGCCAGAAAGTATCAAACTCTTAGAGGAAAACATAGGCAGAACACTCTATGACATAAATCACAGCAAGATCCTTTTTGACCCACCTCCTAGAGAAATGGAAATAAAAACAAAAATAAACAAATGGGACCTAATGAAACTTCAAAGCTTTTGCACAGCAAAGGAAACCACAAACAAGACCAAAAGACAACCCTCAGAATGGGAGAAAATATTTGCAAATGAAGCAACCGACAAAGGATTAATCTCCAAAATTTACAAGCAACTCATGCAGCTCAATAACAAAAAAACAAACAACCCAATCCAAAAATGGGCAGAAGACCTAAATAGACATTTCTCCAAAGAAGATATACAGACTGCCAACAAACACATGAAAGAATGCTCAACATCATTAATCATTAGAGAAATGCAAATCAAAACTACAATGAGATATCATCTCACACCAGTCAGAATGGCCATCATCAAAAAATCTAGAAACAATAAATGCTGGAGAGGGTGTGGAGAAAAGGGAACACTCTTGCACTGCTGGTGGGAATGTGAATTGGTACAGCCATTACGGAGAACAGTATGGAGGTTCCTTAAAAAACTACAAATAGAACTACCATATGACCCAGCAATCCCACTACTGGGCATATACCCTGAGAAAACCATAATTCAAAAAGAGTCATGTACCAAAATGTTCATTTCAGCTCTATTTACAATAGCCCGGAGATGGAAACAACCTAAGTGCCCATCATCAGATGAATGGATAAAGAAGATGTGGCACATATATACAATGGAATATTACTCAGCCATAAAAAGAAACGAAATTGAGCTATTTGTAATGAGGTGGATAGACCTAGAGTCTGTCATACACAGTGAAGTAAGTCAGAAAGAGAAAAACAAATACCGTATGCTAATACATATATATGGAATTTAAGAAAAAAAATGTCATGAAGAACCTAGGGGTAAGACAGTAATAAAGACACAGACCTACTAGAGAATGGACTTGAGGACATGGGGAGGGGGAAGGGTAGGCTGTGACAAAGTGAGAGAGTGGCATGGACATATATACACTACCAAACATAAAATAGATAGCTAGTGGGAAGCAGCCACATAGCACAGGGAGATCAGCTCGTTGCTTTGTGACCACCTGGAGGGGTGGGATAGGGAGGGTGGGAGGGAAGGAGACGCAAGAGGGAAGAGATATGGGAACATATGTATATGTATAACTGATTCACTTAGTTATAAAGCAGAAACTAACACACCATTGTAAAGCAATTATTCTCCAATAAAGATGTAAAAAAAAAAAATCTGTACCTCACCACCTGAGAATGTCACCAGTCTCTCATGCCCTTCACTCTCACCATAACTCCTTGACACAGGTCCAAGGTCCAGACACCCTTCTCTCCTCCACCTTCCTGCTCCAAGGCCAAGAGCTTCCCCTTGGCAAAGATAGATGCCTCCAATAAATACAAACACCTGGAGGAAAGCCAGGCCCGCTGTGCTAAATTCCAATCCAGGTTGGATCAGTTTACCTTGAAAGAAGTTTTGGGTAAGGAGTTGTTGCCAGCAGAAGGATCTCCCCTGCTCTCTAAAGCAAACTTAGTTCAGTTCGATATCCATTTACACTGGTCCTTGTACAGACACATCATCCCAGGTCACCTAAGAAGGTGTATAGTCTTGTTGGCTTATGAGAAGTCTCCTTAACACAGCCCATCACTGAAAAACACACTCCAAGCCTAATTTGAGTGTAGCTCAATAGTAAGAGGCATAGTTCCTCCACCATGAGGAGAGTCTAGCATGTGTTTTGAAGGGGTGTGGCGGAGGGTGGAGTGTGAGGTCCTGGCGAGGTACATCAAGTGCCTAAGTACCTGATCTATAAATTACCACTAACTCAAATTGGAAAATAGTCAAAGATATCAAAGGTAAGAGCTACTTGTATCTTTCCAGGGTCCTGTCCGTAGGATAGTCAGGAGTTAAAAGCTGTAGAATGTGTGCTTTGGGTACACATGGTATAGAAGATTCCAGGACAAAGTCTGACAGCAATAATCAAATAAAGTGACTGCTCGGGGTGTGGAAGACATATTGCTGATGTCGGATGGTGTTAAACACAAAGGTAGTCATTCTAACAAAGTTTAAAGTAAACCGTTGAAGTGGTTCCAATGTTCTGGTTCCTGGGAACTTTCACTCAGCTGACAGCAATACTCAAACTACATTCTCCCTAAGTCATTTTAGATGAGTGTATCTCTAAAACAGATGGCAAATGAGGTTGAACAGTAGGGCCCAAGGTTGTCTTTTATCTAGTCCAGCATGACTAGCCACTAGCCAATGAGCACTTGAGATAGTGCTAGCTCTGATGTGCTATAAAGTTAAAAGGCATACCAAACTTCAAACACTTAGGACGAAAATATATAAGCTCATTATTTTACAGGTTTAAATCTATTTTATCTACTGGGGTAACATTAAACTTCACTTGTTTTTTTAATGGGGCTACAACCCTTAAAATTATATATGTGGCCTGTACTTGTTTCACATATCTCTTGGATAGCAGCATGCTAGAGTTCCCTATTCTCTATAAAGACCACATTCAGAGAACTTTGATCTAGAAGTTTCCCACATACAGTACTTCAGGTAGAAGTTGAGGGTTCTTTGGGGTGAGAACACTTGACTTCAGAAAACGAGGAGCCATCACAATATTGTTCAGTTTATACTACATCCTATCTCCCACCTGGAAGCTCCCAAACCCCAGACCAAAGACAAAAGAACAATGTAGGTGTATCTAGACAATTTCTGCTGGTCCTGTAGTTGACCATGTCTCATCTAAACATTCCTCCAAATTCACCAGGCTGCTTCAGAAACCTCACTAGCAGTAGTACAGACCAAATGTCATCCTAGGCTTTCCTAAGCTTTCTCTTCATTTTGAGGCTTACTCTTACCTCCATGAGGCCATCACAATTAGGGACCACGTCTTTGGTCACCTACAAGGGCTTTCCTGCTACTGAAGAGAGGCTTCATTCCCCTCCACTCCATACTTCCTAGTAGGTTCAAGCTCTATCATCTCACTGAGAAAAATCATGCCCAAATTAGACACTACAATTTAGACCCAAGGCACTGCAATGCAAAGTTGAGGCCAAAGCTGAAATCTACTCCAGCTTTTTTTTTTCAAAGTTGTTTCAAAGAAGATAGCCAGACTTGAAAGTCAGTTCTAATTCCCAGCCCGCATGTCCCCATCCTCTTCTTGGGGGAGATGTGCGTCACCATTGATTAAGCACCTGGAGCCAGAGCTGGGTCTTTGTTCCTTCGAGCTATGCTGTGGGCTCCCAGAGGGCAAGGCCTCCCTTCCAAAGTATGCTCAGCCCAGGGGTGTTGACTACCTTCATCCTCAGACCAATCTCCTAAAACACAGGCTTCAGGAGAGTTGTTTGCTGCCAGCCAGTCCTTCACTCCAGTCAGTGGGTCTCATGACTATGACTCTAGTGTGAGGTGGGAAAAGGGGACCCGCTTGACCTGGGTAGCTTCTGGCCACCTCATCTCACACCACAGGCTCCTCAAGGATTCCCTGCAGGAAAAGATGCCAGCCATTCCTGTAAAACAGAAATCAGATCCCTGAAAGGGCTGTTGGTAAGCAAACTGCTTTATGGATCAAAGGATTCAGAATTGTATCTAAGGCTCAAGCTCCCTCATGAGAGCATTTTCTCCAACTGCACCCCCATCCCATTTAAGACTTCAGACTTTCGATGTACCAAGAAACAGACATCATGGAAGCCAGAAGACCCAGGGGTCACCAGTTCTTCTTAAGCTTAATTTACCACATGAAGAAACAAGATTAGGCCTTAGAAACAAGATTAGTTTCCCTAGGAGCAGCCTAAAAAATCAGAGATGTTAACACTGTGACCACAGCTGCAAGCTTGAGGTATTTCCCTTAACAGGACTGAGTTTTAAGAACTCTTAATAGGCGAGCGTCTTTCAAGAAGCGGAAGTATCGTGTTCCCCAGCATCGTGGACATTCTCTGGGCCAGTTGTGGCAGCGGGCTAGTGGAAGGGTTCTGCATCCATTCTCCTCTGCTGCTCCAAGAGCAGGCTTCTACTTTGCTGTGTATCAGATTCCCCAAGAGTTCAAAGCCACTGGCTTAAATGACAACACCTAATATTGTCTTGCTTACATGGAGAATTATGGGGGAAGGGGTCTTGATCATCAGACAACCTTTAAGAAATCCCTCCAAAGAAACTAACAGCTTCTAGAGGCACAGGTTTTAATTCACCTAGTTCCGATTTCTATCATTAGTCTCACTTCGACCGTTTTCTTACTACTCCCTTTTCATTGCTTAATACTTGTCTGAGTGGCTTATTACAATTAAGATAAAGACAGTTGTCTTCAACTAGAGACAGTTTGAGATAGATTTGGTGCTAAGAAACAACATGTACACATGGCTACATCCAGCCTCCCGGGAAAGTAACCATTGGATCCTGGTGTGGACCAACTCTAGGGACACTGGATACTAAGCAGAAACCCAAAGAATGAGTTGAACCCCAAGTGGCCTTGGCAGAACTGAGGAATTTCAATGAAGGCCACCCTAAGGGCTGGTCAGGGTTTGAGCTTATAAAAGCTGAATCCCAGACAAGTTTTAAGAGAAAACATAAGCAGAGGTTCAGGCTGAACCGAACACAGTGACCAGAAAGCAGGCTGAATGTACATCAGGCCAAAGCTCAGAGGCCTGCACACAGAAGTAGCCTAAGGCATGGCTAAATCCCCATGGGCAGAGGGGAATCCTGCACTATTCCGCATCTTGTAAAAGTTTTCAATTGATAGACAATGTTATTCAACCCCTTCTCTCCACTCCCCAGTTACGGTTAAAGTTGTAACGTTGTCACCTCCTAATTCATCACACCATAGTTTGATATCTAGAGCCATGTGGCTGATTAGAAGCCAATGCAAAAACACCATCTATATAGACACCAGTTTCATAGGACTCACCTGCAGGAGTCCCTTAATTAACTGGTTAAACAAATAAATGGCAATTGCGTTGCCCTGCATTTCTAAAGGTGGGAAAGGCAAACTTTTCAGTATCTCCACTGTTAGTTTTCTATTGAGAGGTCAGTATTTTCTTTGCCTAATTATCCACTGAGGTATTTTGTAGATCTGAAGTACATTTGTGTATAAGGGTTGGCTCTGTTTCTATTTCCCTTGATTTTTATAGTGGTTGATAAAGTTTACAGAAATGGAGGGGGTTAGTAGACAAAACACCCACACCATGCACTTAATACCTTAGAACACACACTTAAATGTAACCACGTTTTTGGTTCACAGAACTAAGTCACTGGTATACCAGCTTTTGTAATTCAGAAGCAGAGAAATTTTTAAACGGTAAATTGACAATTACAGGTGAAAAGCCTGCAGGATGAGTAGTCATAAAATTGGTTTTCAGTGTTAGGCAGCCATGGAGAAGAAGCACCCCTGTGCTCAGGCTTCTAGTTTTAACATCAGCAGTGTTGCTTGGAAAGCCTGGGATTCTCAAGACCCCAGATCTCACGTGTCAAATTTTATGTCAAGCAAACTGCTGGCCCAGAACAACACATCTCTTGAGCAGGGTTATCTACGTGAAGCCAAAAATCTTTCTCTCCTTGAACCTTGCTTCCCTCATGAGTACCATGGAAACAAAATAACCCCCCACTGGTAAGGATGAGAAAGACAAAATTGTATGTCCCTACTCTTGTATTTTTTTTCCTCCATTTTTTTCAGATTTTTCTTAAAGCAGGTAGACCTAGGTGTTTGGGTATAGTATTGACTTTTAAGAGAAATAGATTTATGTAGTTAACATACAGAAACTTTAATTTGCTATGTAGCACCTGTGAAATCACAAGCCAAGATAATGAACACAGAATGATCTGAGCCTGTCACAAAGATGCCCATTATCCCCTTTCCCTATGATAGTTCCTCATCTCGATAAGCTCAAGGAAATGTCAAAACAAAAATAGAAATGAGGTCGTTTCCTCTCCTGATAACCAGAAAAACAAAGGGAACAGTGAGCAGGCTAGAGAAGAAACAAACTGGCCTGAGTTAATTAATCCTAGTTTTATTTTAACTGTTACTAATCTGTAGTGTCTGTGGTTAGATTTGTCCTTCACAAAGCTAACCTGTCACCCCTAACCCTGTGTAATTTAGGTAACTTACATCCTGCACCTGGTATTTACACTTTACTCTCTCTATAAACTCTTGTAGCAAATCACCCCTTGTAGTTGTTTGCATTTCAGAAAGGAGGTCGCAGACCTTCACCATTTTGATCCTTCTCTCTCACTTTGGACTGCTAACTCCCCTACAAGAATCCCTGTAATTCCCCAGGAAGGGGGGGGGGGGTCACAGTTCTTGAGGCGCCAGCTTGTGTCTTCCCTTTGCCTGGCAAAGAAAATAAAAATCCTCTCTACTTCTTATCTTCCAATTCTGTCTCCGTATTTTTATTCAGCATCTGTGCCTCAGGGAGCCAGATTCGGCAACAGAAGCCTCGCGATCCTCAGCACGTCAGGCAACCACCATCTAACCAGAGGCAATTTCCTCACTATCCCAATTGCATAAAGTTTCCCCTGACCAGTCACCGAACAGAAGAGTGCTTTCAGGTGAGCGCATTTGACACTGAAAAGCCCAAGGTGAAGTAATACATTCCCCCCACGTCCACATCCAGGTAGAATGTGTCAGCCCACAGGTTTTATATTATCTTCAGATCAGACAATTGCTTTCAAAAGGAATGAGGTTAAGACTAACTGCCTGGTAAGGGGGCTCAAAAGCCACATGAGGGGCTTCCCTGGTGGCGCAGTGGTTGAGAGTCCGCCTGCCGATGCAGGGGACGCGGGTTCGTGCCCCGGTCCGGGAAGATCCCACATGCCGCGGAGCGGCTGGGCCCGTGAGCCATGGCCGCTGAGCCTGCGCGTCCGGAGCCTGTGCTCCGCAACGGGAGAGACCACAACAGTGAGAGGCCCGCGTATCGCAAAAAAAAAAAAAAAAAAAGCCACAGGATACACCTGAAGTTCATCTTAGTTCTAGTCTTCACGAATACAGAGAACGTTTCCTTCCCTCAAAGAAGTATAATTCAAAAATAATCCACACTTTCCTCCCAGGGCTTTCACCCAAGCTGATCCGATCTTTGGTCTTTGAAATTCGGAGAGGTGCAAGTTTTCACTCACTTTCAACCATTATTCTAAACAGTTTCTCTCCAACAGTGATTTTACAATGTCAAGTGAGGGCTAGGTGAAAGGCATTTAGAAACTTCATGAAGAAAGCCAGATTAGTGAGGTAACTTTAAGCACAGAAGCTGTAAACCTGTCTTTCATTTGAAGGAGGCTTATACAACTGCAGTAGGTTAGCTGGAAAAGTGATTTCGCTGAAGTATCCTTTATGCTAGAGGTTAAATAGAAACAATGAAGAACAGGTGACTTCTAAGATTTGAGCATAAGAAATTCCAAAATTCAAGATCCTATTTAAGCTACCCTACGAACTCCCTTTAGAGAGCCCAGTAACTAGAGAAGTTTCTCCTCTAGCTGCATCTCGAGAAAAACAAGCCTGAAGAGTGACTTCAGGAAGTTGCCATGAGCACCTAAGAGGTATTTTCTGTCTGCACACGACACGCTTCCCTTCTTTCAAGTTCCTCAATCTGTTGCTTCGAGTCTCTCGCCTTTTTCGTCGTTCACCCTTCACTTCTAAAGTAAACTAATCCAAATTCCCCTTGAAATCTACGAAGTTTGGTTCTTTCCACCCACACCCACACCCACCCCCACCCCCACCCTAGCCATCAGAGAACTCTTTAGGACGGAGTAGTCCGGAAAACTTTGGACCACATTCCCGCACTGACCTCAGGCCA
Organism: Aethalodelphis obliquidens; assembly: GCF_003676395.1. Lineage (NCBI taxonomy): Eukaryota > Metazoa > Chordata > Mammalia > Artiodactyla > Delphinidae > Aethalodelphis > Aethalodelphis obliquidens. The sequence continues at coordinate 5,448,859 of NW_020838003.1, read as the reverse complement.
CACCCAGCAGCAGGAGCAGAGCAATCAACAGTTGCCTACCACCTTCCTCTTTTTTATAATCAAAGCCCCGCCTTCTTCTCGGGTGCGGACCTATGAGAACGCCTAGGAGCTACTTTCAGTTCTACAATTGGTCCCAGACTTCCCGCAGGTGAAAACCCGCCTGGATGCCCAAGGCCGTCTTCTTTAGGCTTCCTATTTTAAAGAGGCACTGCTCCTTCCTCCCTGCTTTTTTACCACGTTGTAAAGGACACAGAGTTGTTAAAGACATATTTTAAGGAAATAATTTAGAATCATGTTCGAAATGTGGCTGAATCATCTTCCCCTCTAGCACTAAGTCTTAATATGGAAGATTTTTAGTGTGCCCTAAAGAATTTCAAAAGGAGCAATAAGAATAGCTGATTGGTCAGACATAGGTACTACAGTCAAACATCCTAACCTGCGGACAACGCTAATGATTTTCATAGCTCACCTGTGTGTGTCATTCATCCATTCTTCCATCTGCAAGTATTATTAAGGCCTATGATTCAAAGGAAGCAAGGAAGTGACCTAGTGGGGCTGGGGTTTTGTCTGTGCTTCTCAAACTGCACGCTAGGACGTATGAGAATCCTTAGGATACATATGTTTCTGGAAAATCAATTCCACTTGTAGATTTGGGGGTAAAAAGCACTATTTGCATTAAGACAATAGCAATCCAGACCAACATAGGTAAATGAGTTAATTAACAAATAAGGGAGAAGAGACAAATCTTCCTAACAGAAGAATTTTAAATAACATATGCTCATACTCCCTCATCCAGGAGCTGGAGTTTAACCCCCCCTCCCCCTGAGGGTGGGCTGGACTTAGTGACTCAATTCTACAGGGAAGAAACCTGACAAACACTACCTTAACCACGTGACCCAGGGTAGCAATGGTTATATAAGATGTTAACATTAGGGGAAACTGGGTGAGGGGTTTTGGGAACTCTTTACTCTCCCTGCAACTTTCCTGTAAATCTACAATTATTCCTAAATAAAGCATTTATTTAAAAGAAAAATAACAATAAGAAGAGAGACTACATTGTAAAATTGCATGAATTTTTAAGATAAAATGTGAGCCTTCAAAGAAATCTTAGGCTTAAAGCAGACGGCTCTAAACTATGCCTCCCCCAAACTTCCCTGAGACACTTCTCCATTTTTAGGGTTCATATAGAGCAAAAGTTTGAGAAGCAGCATATTTACCTAGATGAATCACATAGCTGCACAGAGGATGGATGCAAGGGGGATAAGACTGGAGGTGAGAGGCCAGCTGGAATCAAGCTGGGGTGTAACCATGTCTAAGGCAATAGGTCAAGAGACAACTAGTTACAAATTGCCTACTTATTCCTGTGATTGCTACCAGTGCTTTCTGTGAATTAGCTATTTCCAGACATTCACTTTCATCTTGAGTTTTCATATATCTGTAGTCAGGAGAAAGGAGATCCTCTTCCAAGGTAGCCAGATAGCATGAACAAAATTGCCAAATACACTTGAGAAGAATGTGTTTTTAAAAAACAACACCTGGGCTCCCCTGGTGGCACAGTGGTTAGGAACCCACCTGCCAATGCAGAGGACACAGGTTCGGGCCCTGGTCTGGGTAGATCCCACATGCTGTGGAGCAACTAAGCCCGTACGCCACAGCTACTGAGCCTGCGCTCTAGAGCCCGTGAGCCACAACTACTGAAGCCCACGCACCTAGAGCCTGGGCTCCTCAACAAGAGAAGCCACCACAATGAGAAGCCTGCGCACCACAACAAAGAGTAGCCCCCGCTCACCACAACTAGAGAAAGCCCACGTGCGGCAACGAAGACCCAACACAGCCAAAAATAAATAAATAAAATAAATAAATAACAACACCTAAAAACAACAACAGAACACTATCTACTGTGAGGGACAGGGTAAGTCGTGGTTAAGGACATGGACTTGGGAGGAAGCAGACAAACCTGGGTTTCACGCTCAATTCAATGGCTTACTTGCTCTGTGGCCTCACACTAGCTAACCTGTGTAAGCTTCCATTTCTTCCTCATCTGTGAAACAGTGATAAAAATAGTGCGTACTGGGCTTCCCTGGTGGCGCAGCGGTTGAGAGTCCGCCTGCCGATGCAGGGGACACGGGTTCGTGCCCCGGTCCGGGAAGATCCCACATGTCGCGGAGCGGCTGGGCCCGTGAGCCATGGTCGCTGAGCCTGCGCGTCCAGAGCCTGTGCTCCGCAACGGGAGAGGCCACAACAGTGAGAGGCCCGTGTACCGCAAAATAAATAAATAAATAAAAATAATATGAATGAAAAGCATCTAGAATAGATCATGACCCAAACACATACAGCACTTACTATGACCCAGATCTATTCTACATACAACACCTATTGGTTCATTTAATCCTCACAACAAACCTATTATGAGTCTTTATGGTCCACGTGAGAAATCTGAGCCACAGGAGGATGACTCATCGGCCTGAGGTGACACAGCCTACAAGTGGTGGGTGTCGATTCAAACCCAAGCAGCCTGGCTCTAGAATATTTGCTTTAAGCTGGCACACTGCATTGCCTCTTCTGCAAGGAAGGAAGAAGAGTACACCTGAAACTAATATAGTAAATGTAAATCAACTATACTTCAAGAAAACACAATTTTTTAATAAGTAAATTTTTACTTACTTATGGCATGCCCCCTTTTGGGAGGTCTAAAAAGAAGGGTACCTTTATAAATGAGAAATGGTCAGCCCTACATTGCAAATGTATAAATAATGCAGGGATGAACTGGGGATGATATCAAATTCGTGTCAAAGAGCCAAGTGGAATACTAGCCCTTGCTTCTGCAGGCCCAAAAGTCAGTGAGAACATTCTCCTAGAAGTCATGTAATAACACTGCAAAAGTAAAGCTTACTAAGGCTTCCCTGGTGGCGCAGTGGTTGAGAGTCCGCCTGCCGATGCAGGGGACATGGGTTCGTGCCCCGGTCTGGGAAGATCCCACATGCCGCGGAGCGGCTGGCCCGTGAGCCATGGCCGCTGAGCCTGCGCATCCGGAGCCTGTACTCCGCAACGGGAGAGGCCACAGCAGTGAGAGACCCGCGAACCGCAAAAAAAAAGTAAAGCTTACTAAATATGAAGAAGCCACCTCCCTACATACTTATCCTAGTGTTTTTTCAGTTGATTTCCTGGACAGAAAGCTCAAATACCAGATAGTCCAGTTCAAACCTAGACACATGACAATCCTCACTGCAGAGGAGCCAGCCAACATTCCATAGTTAATCATCAGCCTTGGCGATGAAAGCCAACCCAAGCTTGAGGCAACATTCCTGAAGGTTCCCGCTGCTCCCCAGCCTAAGTGGATGGCAACCACAAAAAAGGAGCTCCAATTTAGGCTCCTAATTTGACCACTCCATGTCTGACTTGCTATTCAAATATTAAAAGTTACCACCTTTTGGGCTTCCCTGGTGGCGCAGTGGTTGAGAGTCCACCTGCCGATGCAGGGAACACGGGTTCGTGCCCCGGTCCGGGAGGATCCCACATGCCGCGGAGCGGCTGGGCCCGTGAGCCATGGCCGCTGAGCCTGCGCGTCCGGAGCCTGTGATCCGCAACGGGAGAGGCCACAGCAGTGAGGGGCCCGCGTACTGCAAAAAAAAAAAAAAAAGTTACCACCTTTTGAGTCTGTACTTTGAGCCAGGTAATCTACATAATTCGGCTCACTCAGCCCTCCTTGACTCCCACGAAATAAATATTGATGTTCCAAGTTATAAAGAGAGAAAACTCAGGTTCAGAGGAGTCAAGCAACTTTCCCAAAGTTACACAGCTAGCAAGAGGCAGAGCCAGGATTTAAACCCGGGTTGTTCACATTCCAAGGCCCTGCCTTTAAGCATTCAGCGCACCGGTTGAGGTTGTCAGGAAAGTGAGTTTGAAGGGCTGTAGGGTGTGGTAGAGCCACTAACAACTTGTGACCCTATTTTTCTTTCTTCCAGTGAGAGATCCCCGACCCATAAAAGAAGGCAGACCAAATACTCTTCCTGCCACAGGAGCTCTCCTTAGGAATGGAGGCACAGAGGGAAGAGATCCGGGGAAAGCACTCCAATTTTTATTTCAACAGCTTTATTTCAATGCCATTACTTTTGAACCAAGCAAACTGCTTCAGAATCCTCATCCTACCCACCCTTTTCCTTTCCTGTCTCATTCTCCCCTCGCCCACCCCCTCGCCTCCCACCAGAAGGGGAAACAGTGTTTGTGCAAAGAACAATTCCAATTTCAGTTTTCTTAACTCATATTCGGAACTGGACTAATTCCAATAGGTTATTCACCAGAACCAACTGTCATCTCATTGCATTCTGATGCCTGCCTGGATCCTGGGCCCGTTCTTGGAAGAACAAAGGCAGCCAGGGGAACAGGTGGTAGAAAGTGGCTTCCATCCATACCAGCACAGCACGAAGCACTCTATATTGGTAGCCTGCCCTGCGGAAGCCTGAATTGGTTGCTCTCTAACTCATTACAGGCATACCTCATTTTACTGCATTTCGTATTTTTTCCAAACGGAAGGTTTGTGGCAACCCTGCGTTGATTGAGCAAGTCTATCAGTGCCATTTTTCCAACAGCATTTACTCACTCTGTGTCTGTGTCACATTTTGGTAATTCTCACAATATTTCAACCTTTTCCATTATTATGAAAGTTGTTATGGTGATCTGTGCTCGGTGATCGTTGATGTTACTGTTGCAAAAAAATTATGACTCCCTGAAGACTCAGATGATGGTTTGCAATTTTTAGCAATAAAGTTTTTTTTATTTTTTTTAACTGGGGTATAGTTTCTTTACAATGTTGTGTTAGTTTCTGCTGTACAGCAAAGTGAATCAGCTATACATATACATGTATCCCCTCTTTTTTGGATTTCCTTCCCATTTAGGTCACCACAGAGCACTGAGTAGAGTTCCCCATGCTATACAGCAGGTTCTCATTAGTCATCTATTTTATACATATTAGTGTATATATGTCAATCCCAATCTCCCAATTCATCCCACTCCCCCTTTACCCCCTTGGTGTCCATACATTTGTTCTCTACGTCTGTGTCTCTATTTCTGCCTTGCAAACAGGTTCATCTGTACCATTTTTCTAGATTCCACATATATGTATTAATACATGATACTTTTTTCTCTTTCTGACTTACTTCACTCTGAATGACAGTTTCTAGGTCCATCCACGTCTCTAAAGTATTTTTAAATTAAGGTATGTACATTGTACTTTTAGACAATGCTATTGCATACAATAGACTACAGTATAGTGTAAACATAACCTTTATATACACTGGGAAGCCAAAAACAATTTTAGTGTGACTTGCTTTATTGCAATATTCACTTTATTTCGGTGGTGTGGAACCAAACCCACATTATCTCCAAGGTATGCCTATGTTAGATAGGGCTGATGGTGTTACATATACAGATATGTCATAATATTTATTTGAGATTTTACAACAACAATATGACATTGCACTTCAAAATGTACAAGCCTAATTTAGAATATAAACAGATCGAGAACTTTCCAATACCTTCCCATGCCTATATTTCTGTATCCTTTTAAAATTACAAAGCAGCTGCAAGTTATGTAGTAAAAAGCCTACCCACGTAGACTTTCTCTTGAGTCCTTCCACCTCAGCATCCACTCTGCTACTGCCCTAACTTAAGCCCTTATTTCTCACTTATTCCTTTGTTTACCCTCCCACCTGTCTTCACTGCCTCCAGGGTCCCACCGTACACCATTCTCCACATTGCATCCATAGAGATCTTTCTAAAACACAAAATCCTTCTTTGGATCCCCATAATCTTTGGGATAAACACAGAATTTATGCCACAGCCAAAAAAAAAAAGACAAAAAGACAGGTCGTTTTATTCACTGATCCAGTCTTACATCACTCATTCAAGTGCCTTCTGAACACTGGCCCCCTTCAGTTGGTCCTCCTTCTAGCATTTTCCAATGCTGCTTCCTCTAGTACATCCTTCTCTCTTTATCACCCTTCCCATCCACCTGGCTAGTTCCCACTCTTCCTTCAAAGATAAACACAAGTTTTATCTTCTTCAGAAAGCATTTCTCTGCCAGACTGCCCAAAGTGATTCAGGAACCTCCTCATGTCCTCTTAAAACAGAAATGCTAATACACCTGTTATCACAACTCTATTGTCAACATCTGCTCACTTGTCTGTTTCCTTCACCAGAATTGAGCTCGTAGAAAATAGAATGTCTTATTCTCCTTTGTGTCCCAGTTCCTGGAATGGTTCTTGGCCAGAAATGTTACTCAATCGTGACTTTTGAGGGAATGAAGGGATGAACAAATGACTAGCCTATTGTATCTAGAAACAAATGGTACAACTCAAATGCTGTAATTGAGGAGAGTTTAATAAAGGGACTATTTATAAAGATGTAGACGAGGTAAAAGAAACCCATAAGAAAAAGTGAAGCATCCTTGGGTCCAGCTACAGCAGGAACTGGGATCACCTTTAGGCCCAAAGGTATAAGGAGAAAGAGAGTAGTTCCCAGAACCCAGAGGGAGTCACTGCAGGGGAGGACCAGCTGATGGGAGGTATGACCTTCAGTAGAGGATGCATCCAACATGTAGTGACCTGGCATGACAGAAGCTGAGGGAATAAATATGTGAACTCATTCTCCTCCCATCCTCCAGTCTCCTACTGCTGCCTCTCACTGGCCAAACCAACCAGAAGCCAGAGGGCAAGAGAGCCAATGATGCAATCAACGTGGGTCAACCTCTCAGGGCACAGAGCAGGGGGTGGGAGTGGGGGAAGAGATCTGGATGTACAAATGGAAAATATCCAACACAGCTTCTCTCCAAGGAAAGAATCATTGACTGCATTCTAAAAGTTAAGAAGTTCATAAGGCCAGAAACTATCAAACTCTTAGAGGAAAACATAGGCAGAACACTCTATGACATAAATCACAGCAAGATTCTTTCTGACCCACCTCCTAGAGTAATGGAAATAAAAACAAAAATAAACAAATGGGACCTAATGAAATTTCAAAGCTTTTGCACAGCAAAGGAAACCACAAACAAGACCAAAAGACAACCCTCAGAATGGGAGAAAATATTTGCAAATGAAGCAACCGACAAAGGATTAATCTCCAAAATATACAAGCAGCTCATGCAGCTCAATAACAAGAAAACAAACAACCCAATCCAAAAATGGGCAGAAGACCTAAATAGACATTTCTCCAAAGAAGATATACAGACTGCCAACAAACACATGAAAGAATGCTCAACATCATTAATCATTAGAGAAATGCAAATCGAAACTACAATGAGATATCATCTCACACCAGTCAGAATGGCCATCATCAAAAAATCTAGAAACAATAAATGCTGGAGAGGGTGTGGAGAAAAGGGAACACTCTTGCACTGCTGGTGGGAATGTGAATTGGTTCAGCCACTATGGAGAACAGTATGGAGGTTCCTTAAAAAACTACAAATAGAACTACCATATGACCCAGCAATCCCACTACTGGGCATATACCCTGAGAAAACCAAAATTCAAAAAGAGTCATGTACCAAAATGTTCATTTCAGCTCTATTTACAATAGCCCGGAGATGGAAACAACCTAAGTGCCCATCATCGGATGAATGGATAAAGAAGATGTGGCACATATATACAATGGAATATTACTCAGCCATAAAAAGAAACGAAATTGAGCTATTTGTAATGAGGTGGATAGACCTAGAGTCTGTCATACACAGTGAAGTAAGTCAGAAAGAAAAAGACAAATACCGTATGCTAACACATATATATGGAATTTAAGAAAAAAAATGTCATGAAGAACCTAGGGGTAAGGCAGGAATAAAGACGCAGACCTCCTAGAGAACGGACTTGAGGTTATGGGGAGGGGGAAGGGTGAGCAGTGACGGGGCGAGAGAGAGTCATGGACATATACACACTAACAAACGTAGTAAGATAGATAGCTAGTGGGAAGCAGCCGCATGGCACAGGGATATTGGCTCGGTGCTTTGTGACAGCCTGGAGGGGTGGGATAGGGAGGGTGGGAGGGAGGGAGACGCAAGAGGGAAGAGATATGGGAACATATGTATATGTATAACTGATTCACTTTGTTATAAAGCAGAAACTAACACCATTGTAAAGCAATTATACCCCAATAAAGATGTTAAAAAAAATAAATAAATAAAAATAAAAGTTAAGAAGTTCAAGAGCAATGATCACAGAAAAATGTATCTTCTTTACAGCCGAAGAGCTGAGAGTGGGTCTGAAGGGCAAAGAGAAGATACCCTGTCCTTGCAGAGGTGGCACTGAACAACTCTAGGACCAAGACAAGGAAGAGGGAGATGAAGAAACCAGGCCTGGATCATCTGCAGATGGTGTAACTTGTTCATCAAAATTTGAGCACGTCCGAAAACACATCAATAAAAACTTCAGTCTTTCAAGTAAGACTTGGATTCAGCAGGCTCTGTGGGGAGATGCTGAGGAGGGTTCTAAGGAGAAATACTTTAAGTCAGTTGTGATCAAGAAGATAGCAATAGGCTGGCACCCAGGTTTCTTACAGAAGATGCACCTGTCTCTGGAAAATAAAGGAGGAAATGGGAAGGAGAATGGGGTTGAATGCATTTGGGGGCAAGTTTAAGAAGAAGAGGAAGACAGTGGCTGAGGACCAAGAAGAAAGAGTTGGGAGAAGAGTTTTCCAAGTGAAATTGTGGGCACTCTGTGTGATATCTTCCTATGACCATTATGACCCACAGTAAAAATGAAAAAAAATATCACAATATGCTCAGTGTGAATGGATTTCTTGTGAAAGTTCATAAAGGGGTTGAGTTTATTTACATCAAGATTGGTATCGGGCTGCCAAAGACAAGGGTCCAAGATAACAAATTTCTTAGTCAAACAGAGAAGGAACTGGGGTCCAGAGAAGTAAAGTGGCTGAATGAAGGGCCCAGCGTTAGAGGAGACAGAGCAGGACTCACGACCTGAGCTGTCTGAGTCCAACTTCTAGGTGTTTTCCTCTGCCAATGCACATCCTTCCATCAGGTCTCTGACATGGATGGGGAGAGGTGGGCATTGGAGAAGACTTACACTGCCCTGAGCGTGGAAGTTATGGCTACGTAATTCTTATAGTTCACAGACACATACTAATATAAGGGCTAGAATTTATGGAGTACGTGCTGTGTGCCAAGGGTTAACTTGTCTAATCAAAGTAACCCAAGGAAGCTTCTATTACTATCCCATTTTACAGGTGAGGAAATAGATCAGAAAGATGACGTGCATAGTTTGAACTCAGAATTTAGACTCAGGCAATCTGTGTTTCTAGATCCTCTCAACAGCTACCCTGAGTACATTTACTCATTTCAAGCATTTAAAAAGGAAGTACATATACCTTTTTAAATGGCAACTTGCAAATCGAGGTGGTTTTTGAAGCTGGGTTGCTACCAGCTCCAAAATACTATGGATCTGTTATCACAAGTCTCCCTTGATTTTTAGCCCTAGTTCCTCCTGTCTTGCATACCACGATACCTGCTGCAGTTGCTTTTCACATTTTCTCTCTGAAACAAGACTAACAAAGGCAGCTTTGGAATCCCACAGAGCTTCCTCAGGACCCATATGTTAGAAAAGATCTCCTGCAAGGATCTCAGCGACAGCTCATCTCAGCACTTGATCCTCTCTGCAGGCGCCCTTCACGTCCAGGAGTCAGAAAAGGCAGACAGGTTCTTTGAGAACAGAAAAGAGGAGGCATTATCAGTGTCTGTGATTCACGTTCCCAACAGTCATTTCTCTGAGTTCTTAGCTTTTTGTAGTATTTAATCCCACTGTCATTTCGTCCAGTAGGAGTGATGTTCTGCCTCTATCTGGAAAGTTCTTGTTGAGCACCATGGTCAAAAATGCTGGTTCCACATGTCTTAGGCTTTTCCTTACAACACTTTACTCACAGATATTAAAGCATTTGCTAACATTGTCATTACATTTCACATCATCTGTGAGTTTTGAGAAGGTATTGTTATTTCCATTGTATAGACAGTAAAAAAAAAACTGTTGCACAGAAAATAGGTGACTTTTCTGAGTCATAAGTCAGTGGCAAAACTAGAACCAATATCCAGTGTTTCTGACTCCAGATCAGATTAATTCATCTCCTAAAAATACCGTTTTTCCTTCTCCATAGGTCCAAAGCCATCCTTACCTACAGAATAAATGCCAGTCCTTTAATAAATACCAGTATCTAAAAAGTACCTAATAAGTATCTAATAAACCAGCTTCTAATAAATGAGTTGTTTACCGCTATGTTAAGGTAAGAAGCCAGCACCAGCCTTCCATTACAGCTCTATGGCATTTGCTTTGGAACCAAAAAGAACAGACTCTGAATCCCAGCTCCATCACTTATTAGCTGTGAATTGGGGGGTAAATTCCTTAGTTTTTTGCCAGACGGTAGACACTGCTAGTTGTCTGCCCAATATCTACTCCCCTTTTTCTGTCTTCCACTGGAAACCTGCCTTGGATCAGAGCCTCCATGGACCCAGGTAGAAACACTTCTTTTCCCAGACTCCCTCACAGCTAGCGGTGCCCACCTCCATATGGCGAAGATTGGGGCAATGAGTCATCAGCTGAGGGTTTCTGGAAAGCCTTGCTTCCCTCCATAAGTGTCCATCCCCTACCCCTTCTTCCTATTCAGTCCCATTTTCTTTAACACTAATATTCATTTCTATATATTTCTCCATTATGTTACGCTTCAATGAAATAACGAGTTAACTAGTTGAAAGGAGAATTCTTATTCCTTTAGTACCAGCCAAAAGTACATTTCCAAAAACCCTCCTCAGCATCTCCCCACAGAGCCTGCTGAATCCAAGTCTTACTTGAAAGACTGAAGTTTTTATTGATGTGTTTTCGGACGTGCTCAAATTTTGATGAACAAGTTACACCATCTGCAGATGATCCAGGCCTGGTTTCTTCATCTCCCTCTTCCTTGTCTTGGTCCTAGAGTTGTTCAGTGCCACCTCTGCAAGGACAGGGTATCTTCTCTTTGCCCTTCAGACCCACTCTCAGCTCTTCGGCGTTGTGATTTCTAGCCAGGAAATGGACTAGCCAGGACGGACTGTATAAATGAGGCTCTCCTACACTCTCTGGCTTCTGGCTGGGGTGGTGGGGCGCCCTCGCAGAGATCAGAAGGAGGGAGGCGGATGAGGTTGGGATATTTTATCCCCCTGGCTCCCACAGCAAACAGAGCCACAGATTCTCTCTCAAGTCATCTTTTCTACATAACTCTTTCCTTTGGGTTCCAGAAACCATATCCTCCTTTCATCTCTTTGGGCCTAATCTGGTTACAGCTTTGCTGTTTCTGGCTCTGGCTCACTGCACTGTCCCTTATGCTTTCCCTATACGCTCGCTACCTTTTACCTTTGAAACAGTCCTTTTATTAAACCCTCTTTGAATTATCCTAATTTGAGTGTGTCATCTGCTCCCCTGAGAACACTGACTGGTACAGATGAGAAAATCAAAACAGTATATTTTTGCTTCTAAATAGGGCCCCTCAGATGTCTCAGGCATCTAGGGTCCTCGTGCGAAGGCACAGATACCCTGAATGGCTCCTGCCGCAGCCCAGCAACATGGTGGTCTCCACACTCTATTCCCACCCCATATTTCCTTCAACCATGTTTAAAACTTAACTACTCTGTATCCTTTTCCCATGTCTCTGTCTTCCAATGTGACAGCTGATGAATTTGCTCACGGGTGTTGATACCTTGATAAGAGAAGGCTGCCACAATGTTTGTCTTCCATAAAAAAAAATTACATCCACTACTCATCTTCCTATACAGCGCCCATGATGTATTCCATAGTGTGTATTCCATAGTATTCCATTATTGTCCCCCACACTATAATTAATCAGACCTGAAGATTCACCTTAAAAGTACAGGCTCTGGGCCTTCCCTGGTGGCGCAGTGGTTGAGAGTCCGCCTGCCGATGCAGGGGACGCGGGTTCGTGCCCCGGTCCGGGAAGATCCCACATGCCGCGGAGCTGCTGGGCCCGTGAGCCATGGCCGCTGAGCCTAAGCGTCCGGGGCCTGTGCTCTGTGGCAGGAGGGGTCACGGCAGTGGGAGGCCCGCGTAACGCAAAAAAAAAAAAAAAAAGTACAGGCTCTTTTTTATGTCTTCACTGCAGAAGAGCCAATCAAATAGGTTACAGGTTTCAGGCTTTTAATGTTTTAAAACTTGTAGCTGACTGGGACACAGAATGTCAGTTTACCCCGGGGCTTGATTAAATGCAAAACCACTTGCTAAGACTGGAAAGCACAATCTCAGGAAGGACACTGAGTGAATACACACTGTCACCCTTTCCCATGAGTAGTCTCGCTTTTCAGGCCTCAAAACCATTTTCTCAGTGCACTCATTGAATCTTGATTTCATAAGGTCTGGCTCACTCTAAGCAAGGGAATAAGAAACTGATAGGTAAAGCAGAATGCCAACTTACTAATTTAAATGGGAACTTATATATACATTCTGTAAGTTATGGGTACCAGGCAATGAGTGTAACAGTTAGCTGCAAGTAACAGGGGAAAAAAAGTGGATTAAACCGTAAGTACATTATTAATTGTTTATTCAACAAGAAGAAAGAGCAGTCTCATCAATATCATCAAAGAACTATACACTTTGGCACATTTGTTTATGGCCTCGTGGTTGCAAGGTTGCTGCCACCCCAGATATCGATATGGCGTGCAAAAATCAGAGGACGAATAGCTGGTTAGGGGAGAAGGGGGCATGCTTTTCATAAGGCTTTGTCTTTTTGCCCAGTTAGCTTCCCAGAAGCTCCACTGGCCAGAACACGGTTGCATGGTCATCCCAATTGTCAAGATGGCTGGGAAAGCAAGCATCTAACCCTCTAGCCACTGTTTGTTTTTTTTAAATTTTTCTTATCAATATATATTGGAGTATAGTGATCAACAATGTCATGCTAGTTTCAAGGGTACAGCAAAGTGATTCAGTTATACATATACATGTATCTGTTCTTTTTCAAATTTGTTTCCTATTTAGGTTATTACAGAGTATTGAGCAGAGTTCCCTGTGCTCTCCAGTAGGTCGTTGTTGGTTATCTGTTTTTTTTTTTTTGTTTTTTTTTTTTTTTGCAGTATGCGGGCCTCTCACTGCTGCGGCTTCTCCCATTGCGGAGCACAGGCTCCGGACGCGCAGGCTCAGCGACCATGGCTCACAGGCCCAGCCGCTCTGCGGCACGTGGGATCTTCCCGGACCGGGGCACGAACCCGTGTCCCCTGCATCGGCAGGTGGACTCTCAACCACTGCGCCACCAGGAAAGCCCGGTTATCTGTTTTTAAATATAGCAGTGTGTACGTGTCAATCCCAAACTCCCAACCTATCCCTCCCCCCTACCCTTCCCCCCTGGTAACCCTAAGTTCGTTCTCTAAGTCTGTGAATCTGTTTCTGTTTTGTAAATAAGTTCATTGACATCATTTTTCTTAGATTCCGCATATAAGCGGTATCATATGATATTTGTCTTTGTCTGACTTACTTCACTTAGTATGATAATCTCCAGCTCCATCCGTGTCCTAGCCACTGTTCTGTGGTGGGAGTTGGCACGGAATAAGAGATTTGGAAATGGCTTTCGAGAGTGCGGCAGCTGTGGTTGTGTGCCACACCGATCTCCCTTCGAGAAAGTTTGCTCTCCAGCTTCAAGGAGGGCAGCTGACTGCCAGCTTCTAGCGGCAGTGCCTTCTGGATCCGTGACATGTTTGAGCTGAGGCCATGTTCTTCCTGGGGAGCCCCCAGCCGATACTGTACAAGCTGGGATTACTAGGGTCTGGCCAGGTCTGCCCAATACAGGACTCCTCTGATCTTTGTTCCGACACCCCCTGTTGCGTTGGTAGAGACTTGTTCAGGTGCAAGCCACAGTCTGAAGCTCTTCCTGTCCAATCCTGCTTCTCCCACACCCCACCCCGCCTTTCACGGCCATTACTGCCCAATAAACCTCGTATACCCCTAACTCCATCTCAGCACCTGCTTCCTAGAGGAGCTGAACGGACAGCAGAGGGCAGCGTCAGCATATCTGTTCCCTAAAAGGAAACCATGGAAATCAAATATTTGTGCTAAGAGAATACAGGATCGGAACAAGTCTACTCTGACTAATACGTTTTCACTGTGAAGATATGCCTCATGTGGGTGCTCTCTTATTGCAGAAAGGACCTCCATGCCCCCCGCCTACACAGGTGAATAATGGCAAAGCTGGTCTCTGATTCTCTGACTCGTTTTTCTGTTTCCACTCAAATCATCCCTGTTCTGTTGGCTTATGCTTTCTTAGCCGTGTTGATTCCAACATGGAATGCTGTAGCCAAGCCCTGTTTTCTCTACCTTGGGGCCCAGAAGACATTCTGTTTTCTTTTTTGATCACGTGTTTGCTTATTTTGTTCTGCTTTAAGGAGAATTCTCCCAATATCTGCTCTCTTCCATTATGCGCGGACTCCACAATTTCAATTCTCAGAGTTCTGAAGGAGTGTCACTGCCACTCCCTTTTATTTCATAGGTAGTCCTGCTGTAGACCTTTAAAATAGCATCAGTTCTAGAGCATAATTTCCTCTGAGGAAGTAGCTTCATCTGTTTTTTTGTTCATTCCATTTTTTTTTTTTTTTTTGGTCATCCCATGCATGGGATCTTAGCTCCCGAACCACGAATCAAACCCGGGGCCCCAGCAGTGAAAGCGCCAAGTTCTAACCACTGGACCACCAGGGAATTCCCTCAACTTTCATTTCTTAAGCAGCTACTATGTGACGGGCACTCCTGTAGGTGCTGGCCATACAACAATGAAGAAGACACAGGAACTCTCCCAAGAAGCTCATGGAAGCTGTTTCTAAGTTCAACAAAGCTAGAAAAAGAATCAGAAGATGTGAAGTTTCAGCCAAGGGAAGAGTGAATCGCACATCAGAGCTCTTCTACAACATAAATATTATAAGCTTTCCAGCCTCCATGAGACACAGCTTCAGAGATCTGCAGACTGGCCTGTCCTCTCCACACACACTGGATAGTAAATACGGATGTGGTTTATTTTCCGCAGGTCTATGTTGCTCGCAAATGTCTGGTACCATTCTCACATCCACTCTGCTCAGAGCTGCCTGCCTGAGATGGTTCTCTCTCACCAGGGCTTGGAAATTATGGAGCTGCCCAAACGGTACCTACTTCTGGATCAGGCCCACCTGCAGCACATCCCCAAGGATGTCTACGTTAAGGTCTTTATCCTGGCCTTGGTTTCAGACGGTATCTGTGCTGAATGGGCTTGCCCCATTTATGAATGTTTATCAGAGTTGTCTATACAATCATGTATCAGTTCTATCCTTCTAAGTGAAAATTAATAGACATCAAGGTAAACTGGACTGGGTGCAATCCGGAGCTTAAAACTGATGACCAGGTCACAGACTGGAGGTAATCTTTCAAAAAGATGACAACTAGTAGTCATGACAATCCTCTCATCTAGGATTCAAGAAACTTTCCCAGAAGACAAAAGTCTTGAGTTGCTTTGGCGTTTTCTTCACAATTTTAGAAGGAGGATGACAAAGCTACACTGGACCTCAGGAAGTCACCGAGTCCCATCCCCTAATTTTATAAGGAGGAAAGTCAGTTCCTGAGCAGCAGAGTAACTAGTTTAGGTCAGACAGCTATCAACAATCTGGGGCTAAGACCCACAATTCCTTACTCCCAATCCAGGCTCTTTCTAACAGCCAGCCCACACTGGATCTGCCTGGGCTCGCTGGCTTCCCCAGTAAATTCCTCTCCCTCCATATTTTAATCCCCGTTCTTTCATCTGTTGTCATGTGCAGCTTCCTTTCCTTCCCTCTTGCTTCTCTCTCCACAAGATTTTTTACATTCTTGTTAGTCCTGTGTTTTTCCCTCTTCCTGAACGCTTTGTTTTTTCTGCCTTTGCTATCAGTAAAGGAAGAAAGCCAATATGCGTGTCTATCTTTGTATCTTCCACATTTAGTACTTAAAAAAAAAAAAAGCTGGATGTATATGGAAATTCTGAACTATCTTTCAAATTACAATTCTGTGAATATACTATAAAGCAGACTGGAAAAATAATACTACCAAATTCTCAAGACTGAGTACTAAAACACTTCTGGGATGGCAGTATAGGTTTTGAAATGATTGCATAGGGGCCCTCGAGACTTCAAGAAAAGACATAAAGTCTCTACAGGGGAATTATAGTCTTCCATGATACAACCAGATCAAAATGTCATAGATACCAGGGCTTCCCTGGTGGCGCGGTGGTTGAGAGTCCGCCTGCCGATGCAGCGGACACGGGTTCGTGCCCCGGTCTGGGAGGATCCCGCATGCCGCGGAGCGGCTGGGCCCGTGAGCCATGGCCGCTGAGCCTGCGCATCCGGAGCCTGTGCTCCGCAACGGGAGAGGACACAACAGTGAGAGGCCCGCGTACTGCAAAAAAAAAAAAAAAAAAAAAAAAAAAAAGTCATAGATTCTATTAGCTCTCTGTAATAGCAGTGGAAGTAAATGATTGAAGAGAGTGAAAAACAAACATACAACAAAAACAGCTACGCCCATCAGGTTAACTGGAGACGGCTGCTTGGGGGCAGGCTGGTGCACCATATTTCATCAGCCCTGGATGGGATGAACCCAGTGTTTGTTCTCACATCATGCTCTCCAAGCATGGACTTTCTGATTAGTTAGTTTCCTATGTATTCTGCTAGCAGGAAGGGCATGTTTTGATGGCAGGCATTAACATCCTGGATCCAAGGGGAATCCTCAAATACAAATTAATTAGTTGATACCCTCACTTGCTTTCACTAAAGGCTCTTCTACTCCATGTGTTAGACTCTAGCTCTGGGCCTGCAGAGCTGAGGTCCTGATCTTGAACTCTGGTGACCCCATGAAAGTGTTGTCACCATGAGCTCAGCCCTACAGTCCAGCCAGCTTCCCTCTTTAGCATTCCAGGACTCTCTTGAACTTTTGCAAGTTGATAAAATAACAAATATCTACTGAGCATAATTGCACGGATTTGACTATGGTTGGTCAGTTGCCCTTCAAGAGTGGGCAATCTGGGCTTCCCATGTGGCGCAGTGGTTGAGAGTCCACCTGCCGATGCAGGAGACACGGGGTCGTGCCCCGGGCCGGGAAGATCCCACATGCCGCGGAGTGGCTGGGCCTGTGAGCCATGGCCGCTGAGCCTGCGCGTCGGGAGCCTGTGCTCCGCAAGGGGAGAGGCCACAACAGTGAGAGGCCCACGTACCGCAAAAAAAAAAAAAAAAAAAAAGGGTGGGCAATCTTGTTGATTTAAACAGACCAGGAAGGAGTAATGGGTGCTAATGATCTGAGGAAATGGATAATTAGGTCTGCTTCCCTCTGTGTTGTCTTTTTTCACGTTCTTCTAATAGCATCGAGAAAGGAAGAGAAGGCAGTCCTGAGAAGCTGCTGGGGCCAGCCCTGGATAAGGAAACACCTAGTCCCCTCTGCTCCCCAGGCAAAGGAGAAGTGCTTCTCATAGGACCATTTTACTGCTTGAACTGCTGTCTGTTCCTGGAACTCAGAGTCCTAGAAACCGCATAAAAGAACTACGTCACTGAGCCTCAAACAGGGGTCCTGCCCTAAGTCCAGGCGACAGCTGTTAGGCAGCTGCACCAGTGTGCCCTAAAGCCGCTTAGTGTAAGATGCAAAGGGAAAAACGACTAGCTCTCAGAAGCTATGTGGAAAACACAGACCCCTGTGGCAACAGCTGGCAGGTAATGTATATCATGAAGACATTTGTGGCATGAGAATGGACACATAATAGATGGCCTTTAGAGTTATATTTTTTTTTTTTTTTTTTTAGAGTTATATTTTAAGGGGGTTTTTTTCTATAAAAGTTACGTGCCCAAATCTTTTCAGTTTAAGAAAAATTAATAAGAAGAAAAAAAGGGGATGAAAGGGAAGAACCCTGGCAACTGGTACAACACAGGCATGGAGGCAGGTAAAATGGGCCTCCCTGTCATCCGTCGCCTCCTTCCCTGCCCAGATGCTCCACCCAAAAATAACATGAAAGGCTTCCCTGAAGCAACCAAGATAAATGTCTGCTCCTGGGGCTGAGCCCCAAGTTCAGGCACAGCACCACTTCTGAGACTTGGCATCTTGTCTAGCCTTTGATCGCCTTCCCTTCGTGGGACACGTCAACTTTGCTCCTCTTTAATGTACAAGATGGGACAGGGCTGAGGCCAGGCAGCTATAGCCGCAGGCAGGGCTTTCTCCTGCACTGCACAGGGAGGCTTTTGCCTGCCCAGGCCCAGGGGGAGCAGCTGCAGTTGCCTGCCTGCACATCCTATGAAAAGACATTCAGTGTCTGGTGGCTTAGCATGCGTGACGCCCAGCGGTGGACAAGCTGGGACGGGGGACCCAACGGAAAGCAGGAAGCAGGTGACTTTCTGAGCCCAGATTTTAGTGTCTATGCCCCCTCCCCCACATCCCTTTTAGTGACAACTTTTTCTGTGTCCTTTAGGAGTCTAATGATCCCATGCACTTTTTCTAAGCTGTTCCCAGCCCCATCCCCCATCAAAATCCTCTGGCACAGAAGTAAAAAAACTGTCACTGATGCGCATTATTGATGGGAGTGTAAACCCATATAACTTTTCAGGGGAGCAGGTCAACAATATATAAATTTTAAATATGTGTTCCCTTAGACTAGACCCAGGAATTTCACTTCTAGAAAGGTATCCTAAAGAAATTACTGCATGGGTAAGCAGAAATGGATGTTCAAGAATATTTATTGCTGCTCTGATTAAAAATACTGAACAATGGGAAACAATGTAAATATCCATTAGAAGGGGACCTTAAGCAAATTATCCCATGAGCATAAAATGAAACACTCTGCAGCCATTAAAAAGAAGAAAGCAGATCCATATTGATGCTGACATGTGCCTCAATATATTGTTAAATGAGAAAAGTGTGTTGTAGGAGAGCATATAGAGTAGAATGCCACCTATGCAAAAAAAAAAAGTTTATGTGTTTATATTTGCATCAGAAGAATGAAATGATAAATATCATTTGTTGACAGCAGTATCTCTGAGGGGTAGCACTGTAGGCATTATCCACTTCCTCTATATTGCTTACATTTTTAGAGAGGAGATGTAAGAACAGAAAAAATATTTTGATGTATTTTTCAAAACCTCTCAGGAAAATATAGGCAATGCCTTCATACGGACAACAGCTCACATTTGTAAAGAGCTTCGCAGTTTACAGAATACTTTTTTTCTCCATTGACTTCTTCAGTTCTCAAAACCCTGGGAGGTAGGAAAGGCAGATCTTAGCATTGTCAACGATAAGCAAAGCCGGACGTTAGTGAAAGCGGTGAAAACAGACTCCAGGAGGAGAAGGAGCTGAGTGCCATCCATCTGGGACAGAGGCGACGGGAGATTTTAAAGGGAGAACGAGGATGAAGGGAGGGGAAGCGAGTGGAGGCTCAATGAAAAATTATGAAGTGTTGGTGAGTGTAAATGTGATTAGGGCAGCTGTGTCTGCTATCTGGCAACTAACGAAGTTAGGATTCTACCCTCCCACAGACACTGGAAGACAGAGGCCCAGTCCTTCCTGATGATTACATGTCAAAGGAATGGCTTTCAGATCCTTTAGAAAGACCCTCCTGAGGTGTAGGAGATACACATCTCAAAGGGACAGAAAAAGGATTCACAATTGTCAACACTTTAGAGTAAATGACTTAGGAAAGGGAGGTCAGGTGTTGGCTAGAACAAACTGTAGATTCTTTAGACAGCCCTGAGCTTTTCCAGAGAGGAACTCAAAAGGCAGCAGGGTTGTCCCAGGAACATGGCCTTGGGCTGCAAGAAGCCAGTTAAAGTTTGGCCAAGTCTCTTAGTGCAGGGGTTTGAATGGAGTGTTCTTGCCAAGAGTTTTTGCAGTTCTAGGTGTCTCCTCTTTTTGGATTAAAAAAGTAGTTCTCAAAGAAGTTATGGCCCCTTGGAGATGCACCCATGGATCTCCCTTCCAGGAAGAAGCTGCCATTCCCCTGCAAGGACAGCCTCCATCTGCAGCCCCTTCAGGAAGCCCCTCGGCATTTGAGCTGAAGCTATACTCTCCTTGAGTAATCCTCAGTCGGCCACTAAGCACTCAGGTTGCTAGCCCTGGCCATTGCTACCCAACATGGGGCTCTTCTAATGGGCAGCTTGTGTTCCTAAGGCCCAGGTTGGCTGAGTCTTGTCAGATTTGATCACCATTCCAGGTTCTCCCTGCCCAACCCTTCGTCCTTCCTCCCCGTTACTCATTCACATCCCCCAACACAACTATTGCACGCACTTTGGAATTCATCTCAGTATCTACTTCCTGGGGTCCCCAAATAATCACAAGTGACTTGTCCAAAACTACACTCACAGCAAATAGGTGCTCAAACCATAGTTTCTGACTGTCATGAAGGTGAAAACCCTATTGGAGATATTTGCATTTTAACCAGATTCAAAATCTTTAGCTAAAGGAAAGACTTTCCAAAAGTGGGGATGACAGAATGAGCTAGAGGGAAACAGGGATGTGAGGGGCACTGGAAAAAAGATGGACCATCAGGGCCTCCCTGGAATGACTGAAATCACACCAAATGGTCTTTTAGTTCCATCCAGAAGATTAGAGAACTCATGCAGAGGCAACACCAGGATGCTAGCACCATGCCTTGTACATACTTCAATTACTATGGTTCTCACATTGCGTGGTAACTGATATGTCTGCCTCTCCCTTTAGAGGATGAGCTTCTCAATGGTATGACCTGTGTTTGATGCTATTTGGCATCCTCATTGCCTAGAACAAAACTTAGTACATCATATTAGCTCAATAATAGTTGAATAAATAATTGAGTCTAAGGGAAGTGGGAGAGTAGGGACAAAAGTGGGGTCATAATTATTATAGCCAATATTTACATAAGTGCATATCAGGTGTTGTTCAAATTTTTTTATCATGTATCGTCATGTCATTCAATCCACACGGTAACCCCACGAGACAGTTTTGCAAATGGTGGTGTCCGGGAAGCAGACACTGAGACAAAGCTTAGGGTGCAGGATGTTTAGTAGGAAACACCGCTGTGATCCGCACCCATGGCAGGGAGGGGAAGGAAAAAGGAAGGTTGGGTGGAGGAAACTGAGCCACAACACAGACCCAACAGCAGCCTCAGCCAGCCCCATGGAGAGCTCTGGGACAAAAGTGATCCATCTGGGTTGTCCTGTGCTGAACCAAAGTGACCAAGACTTCATGCGTCTTCCCCCCTCAATCAGTCATTAGATGCTGGCCCTCCTGGGCAGGGCGTGACCTTGGGTGAGGCTGCTCTCCGGGTCATAGTCCCAAAGGGGCCATCCGCGGAAGGCCGTGTGCCAAAAGCACTCCCAGCAGCTGGGGCATCTCGGCAGCACATTTCTGTGTCTGTCACAGGTCCATCCATCATCGACCCCTTTATACAGACGAAGAAACTGAGGCATAAACACTTTAGTTAATGGCCAGCCAGGTCAGACAGTGAGTGGTGAAACCAGGATCAGACTCTGATAGTCCAGTGGGAGCCTGTGTTCCTGTTCACTACAGCTTACTCTTTTTTTAAATTTTTATTTTATTTATTTATTTATTTATGTATTTTTTTGCGGTACGCGGTTCTCTCACTGTTGTGGCCTCTCCCGTTGCGGAGCACAGGCTCCGGACGCGCAGGCTCAGCGGCCATGGCTCACGGGCCCAGCCGCTCCGCGGCATGTGGGATCTTCCCGGACCGGGGCACGAACCCGCGTCCCCTGCATCGGCAGGCGGACTCTCAACCACTGCGCCACCAGGGAAGCCCTACAGCTTACTCTTGATTGTGGTGCATGTAACTGTAGCGGTGGGCCACGGCCCCCCACATGCCCTAATAATGACTTGAAATCCTAACTTCGGAGAGGGTGACTTCATCCTTGCATGCATGAAGGTTCACCTTTACGAGCTATGAATAGCTGCAATCGGGAATGGAAAAGACACCGTCGGGTGTGATACATGTAGAAAAGTGTTAACACGTGTTTTTGTCCAGCATTACGCTAGGCACCTTGAAGGATATAAAGGTTCACGAGAACTTAGCGTTTAGGCAAGAGGATAAACCACAGACACATGAAATACTTATTGGAAAAATATCCCAGAACAGTAAATGAGTAAGTGGGGGATGACTGCTATGTTAGATAAAGGTAAAACAGGCAAAGGGCCAGCAAACCTTTAACAAGACAGTCCCCTATTGTGACAAAGCCCCGGTCCCATGAACACCGAATGACTGTGGGCCTTGGAACCCAAGTTAATAATAAAGTATAAAGTACAACCTAAGTGTAAAAGGAACTTGATGTACAAAGGCTGGGAAGGGCCCACAAACCTGAGTGCAAAGAAGTTTCCAGCTTTTGATGAGGCCTCATTTTCTCTGCCACTATACTGCCTTGAATTTTACTTTACCCTAAGCGGCTCCTGGGTGATTAAAGACATTTTAACTGTACATCTTAGCCACTTTTCCTTTACATGGGGGAGAGCACTTAAAAACTGAACAACGGGAGAATACTGTGGTTTACTTTACTGGGATTATGCGTAGGATTTTCTTTATAAGAACGTTTATTTTTTATTATTTCATCATTCAACAACTGTTTAATGAGTACCATCAAGGTTGGGGTAGTAGTTTAACACTGTGGTTAGGAGGACAGGGTTTGGCAGACAGACTTGGTTTGAGTTATAGCCCTGCCACTTCCCAGATCTGTGTCAAAGTACTTCTCTAATCCTCAGTTTCTTCATATGAAAAATGGGACTAAAGCAGTACTTGTCTAGTAGCATCATGGGAAGGACTAAAGAATTCATGTAAGGTGCCTGGAACATATTAAGTGAACAGTGAGGTTATTTTTTTTTGCCAGTAACAGCCAGCGTAGGAGGAGTTTGGCCCAGATACTATGCTGGGTGCTGGAGCTTCAACAATAGCAAGAAAGACAAACATTCCCTGCCTTCCCACGTCAGACAAGTAAGGTAAGCAGACAAGCAAGGTATTAACTGGTAGGATAAGAAAAATATAGAGTTTTATGGAAACAGGAAGCACTGACAAGGAGAGGGAAGTAAGTAAGTAAGTAGGTAAGTTCCAGAAAGATTTCTTGGAAGAAAACACATCATCACAACCTTTAAAAATCATATTATTTGCTGTAAATTATTTGGTTCTGGGCTAGAATGTAAGTTTCATGAGGGTAGGGACATTGTGCGTTGTGTTTGGTTTTGTATATCCAGCCCTTAGTGTGCTACCTGACATATAAGAGGCATTCAAATAGCTGGTGGTGAATGAGAGAATGAAGTGACTCCTAAGGTGGTAAGTAGGAGTTTTCCAGATAAGGATGACAGGAAAGGTGTTCCAGGCAGATGAAGGTGTGTGCATGGAGGCACAGGAGGGAGCGAAACCATGATGAGTGGAAGGAGCTGAACTGCAACCAGGCTGGAAAGCGTGTGGATGTGGATGCCGTGAGAGATGAAGCTGAGAAGGGTTGTCAAGCAGGGTCTTGGAAACTGTGCTAAAGAGTCTGAACTTGATGCTCAGGAGTGATGTGAAACCAATAAGGATTTTAATCAAGGAAAGGATATAATCAGTATGTGTTTATTAGAGTTCATTCCTTATTCTGTCAATACACTAATAACTCAAATCCATTTGAAGGAAAAAAATGGATATTGCACATAAGCATAATTAGAAAGAAAAGTCATCTGTCATCTCACCACTCAGAAATAACTGCCATTTGACTATAAATAACAAGCAACCTGTCGCAGCTATCTATCTACTGCTGTGTAACAAACAGCCCCAAAACCTAGTGGCCTAAAATAATGATTTATTATTTTTCAAGAGTCTGTGGGTTAATTAGGATCAGTTGGGTGGTTCCCCCGCTCCGTGTGGCTTAGCTGAAGATGCTCATGCAAGCTGTGTGCAGCTGGGAGTTTAGCTGAGGCTGGAACATCCAAGATGGCCTCCCATCTCCAAAAGCCTCTCTCTGCATGGGCTCTCTACTATCAGTAACCCAACCTGCTTCTTTGCACCATGGTGGCTGGCTTCCAAGAGGAATAAAAGGGAAGTTCTTGAAGCCTAGGCTTAGATGTGCACTGAACTTCTTCCACTGCACATTAGTAGGCAAAGCTAGGCACAAGGCCAGCTGAAATTCAAGGGGAATGGAATCCACCTCTTGATAGTGCACAGGGATGAGAGGACTCATTGGCTATTGGGAAACTATCTACCACACAATCCGATTTGCTAACCGCAAAGCAAAGTTGTTGACCATTTCTGGTATAAATAGTGAGAAAAACTCAAGTCAAGTGACAAATGCAAAGTACATGGTGTTTGGCCATGTAAGAATCTGATAAGTCGGTTGCTTAAATAAGCTGGCACTTGGCATGCATGCCACGGAAGGTGGGAGGCAGTGGGGAACATCATATTAGAACCCAGTGTGCAGTGAAAGAAAGTGAAGGAAAAAGGCAGATCCTAGACCAAGAAAATGGTTAAAGCTGTATTCTGGAACCAATGCCTGTACACTTAACCTGAGTATTAACTCCAAGCATAACAGGTGAATGAAACACATTATTTGTCCAATCTCGCTTTCTGAGAGTCAAATGGGTGGGGACCAAGGGGTCAGGGAGAGTTGTATTTCAGCATGCACTTTGGCAGAAGCAGCAAAGTGTGCACACCACATCCTAGGAAATGACAGAATTGAAACCTGAAAAGCCAAATCTCTTGCCAAATCAAGGAGCAAGTATGAGACCAAAACGTCAGCCTTCTCCTCACCTCTGCTGTGAATGGGGCAGGGGGCTTGATTCTCAATTTTATTCATCACAATTATGGGAAAGCCAACTGGTTGAATGGCCCGAGAAGGGCATAACCAGGTTCCTGGACTTGTCTGTGAGTCTACTTCTAATGCCTAAAGACAAAGGACAGTGCCTCTCTAGTCCTACCTGTCTTCCTCATCTCCACTGCCATTGCCTTAGTTCAGTCCTTCATCACTTCTTGGATTTTTGCAGGACTCCTGATTGGTCTCCCCATTACATTATTCATCTCTACCTGCTCCATCTCCCACATAGCTGCCAGTTACCTTTTTTTAATACACATTTTATAGCTTTAGGAAATGGCAAGGAAAAGAAAGACCAGAGAAAGGTGCCATGTTCTGATTAGGAAAAGACTTGTATGTCACAATATAGACTTTATCCTGATTGAGAAGTACCTACTGAATAATTTTTCAGGAGAGACAATCAAATTTGCATATTTTTAAAAATTTTGCACATTTCAAAAGGATATCCAGGCAGCAAGGGGATCAGAAGTAAGCCTGGAGACTGAGAGATGATTAGGATATTGTACAATAGTAACCCTGCTAATAGAGAACAGGTCTGAGCCAAGCCAGTGTCAGAAAGTGGAGACAGAGTAGATACACAGTATAAATGATAAATGGTGACCTCCCGGCCGGAGGTAGCAGGCAAGAAGAAATGAGGAAATCACCTAAGTTTCCAGCTTGAGTAGATGGAATACCTACTCTCAAAACAGACACACAGGAAGAGCAGGTTTGGGCGTAATCAGAAACTTCCAAGTGGGATGACCAGTTTTGAACAAATAGGCTGGGAGTTCGGGAAAAGGGTCTAAATACAATGAAAACCAGAAAGGAGAACAGGTGAAGTCACATGTGGACAGATTCACACAGAAAGACCATGTAGTAAGAAAAGCAATAAAACCCTAGAAGAACTGAAGAGGGTTCAAGACTTGCAAAGCCACAAATGACTTTTACAGCTCAACAAATCAAAATCTGAAAGCAGAATATATTGTCTACTATTTGCCAAATTGCTTAATAAGAGAGGGAGGGTCATTCAAGCAGAGATTATCCACTAGGAGGGTAGGAAAACATGTCCCTATTCCCAGGGGAGAAGAGGTATTACATGAAAACCATATTCTGTGTATCTCATTTTCTAACCAACTAGAACAAACAAAGGTCTACAAAACCAAACTAGATAGGGAAACCCATGCAAAAAAAAAAAAAAAAAGGGTGGTGGAGGCCACCACTCGCAGATCAAGCCTAAACCTTGGGAAAAAAGATCCAAAGAGCTAGAGGCTGGCAAGGTCCAGTCAAAGCTAACTCCCCTAGTGCTTATTCACCAAGAGGCCTTCTGAAGAGAAGTTGGCTTGTCTGCAGAGAGAGAAACTGTACTAACCTGCCAACGTGAGTATTCTGGTCTACTTGATACCTTTTGGCTTTCGCTATAAACTAATAGGCATTCAGGTTAATATGTCACTCTTTTAATATGAGTACACCCCAGAGAGAGGTCAACTCTCCAGTGACAGATTCACTTTCAGTATCTCCAAGGCTCAGGGCCAAACTGCAGTGAGGAAATACTACCTGGAGGACTTCTGGTAACCAGAGACAGGGCTTATCCTGGAGGTGCTCCAGCCTCACTTCAAGCCTCCCCTCTGAAATACAGCAAGCACCTTTTCTTTTTCACCAAAAAGGTAAAAATTAAAATGTGACTGTAAACAGGAGTACAATGCATTAATATTTTTATTTTGAGTTGTAATCTATTATTACTTCAAAAAGATTCACTTCAAAAAACATCCGATGGATGCTGACTTACCAATAAAAAAGTAAGTCATCGTTATATGATTTATAATACAGAATACACAATAAATTATATTTACATGCAATGACTAGACTATCACACACACGGTAAAAAAATACAGGATTTTTATGTACATTTTTAAAGATTTACATTTTCATATACAGTTTATAAAGTTTAAAAAAATTCTCTGTACAAAATCTCATGTGTACAGAGTTGATAAATCCCTATTCTTATGGCTGTACCACCACACAGATACGCTTAAAACTATAATACTA
Source organism: Aethalodelphis obliquidens (assembly GCF_003676395.1). Classification (NCBI taxonomy): domain Eukaryota; kingdom Metazoa; phylum Chordata; class Mammalia; order Artiodactyla; family Delphinidae; genus Aethalodelphis; species Aethalodelphis obliquidens. The sequence continues at coordinate 5,422,029 of NW_020838003.1, read as the reverse complement.
CAAACACTCAGGTTTTTTTTTTTTTTACACTTCATATTCAGTCTTGGCACCCATGTACAATACCATTATTTTTGAAACGTGAATTACAAAGGAAATACAATGTAATCATGCAGACTTTTTTAATAGAAGAAAATGAGACAAAATGTGCTATTAGGTCAACATTTATCAATTCCATAGTTACCTAGTTCTGTTCAACTTGCTGCACTGCTCTCATACAGGTACATGCACACCTAGATTATGGATTGTTTTAAAAACATTAAAATAATACTATAGTCTGACAACACTTAATCATTAGGAATGCAACTATCCAACAACCCTAGTCTGTTGCTTATTTCTGTTTTGGCAGAAACCTCAAAGAAATGAAGATATTACATACCAAAATTCACAGAAATGTCAACATTATAATTCCTAAGTTTCTAGAGTCTGCATCAGATAGAACACTGATCATTTAAAAAAAAAGGTTTTTGACATTTAAGAGTATATTCTCTGCTCTGAGAATGGGGGGGAGAGAGAGAGATCTAAGATAAACCATTACAGGATTATCCACTGTCCCTGCTAAGGAAGCACTTGCACACTCCCAATCTGTTTCAGTAAAGACACCTGAAGGCTTTATAAAAAAGTTGACGCTACACTATTCAACTTTAAAAATCTTCTTGAAAAGTAATAAATTGAAGGTATCAGCACCTTCCCTCCTCCCCCACGTAGCTAAAGATCAAGGAGAAAAATAAAGTGCCAATGTCTGAAGTATTGTTAATTGTTTAAGAGGCACTAACCCATTTGATGGCTTAGGATTAAATATGAAAATAGGCCAGATCTGATCTGAATAATAAATAGAAGGTAGGTATTCCAGAGTCTATGCAATTCCTGCCTAGATGGGGGCTGCACCAGGAAACTACCTACTCCCCCATTTATTGCTTTGAAACCTGTACACACACTTTCATTTTGGACCCAGAACAATGAGATTTCTAAGACGGAAAGCACAGTGTCTGTGCCACTTTGAAGCTGAAGAAGAAAGTGCACTCCTGACCACTGTGAGGGGAGCTGCTGAGGCTCTCTTCTCCACAACTCATATCTTCACAAGAGTCCTCGCTAAAAGGAAAAACAGAGAGAAGAGGATCCCATCATTTAAAACACGTCTAAATGTCGTACAGGCAAAATTAAACTGCTGAACAAGCAGCTCTAGTCTCAGGATTTTTACATTCAAAATTTAAGCTCTACCGTGACAAAATTTAACTTAGAAGGACTTCCTAAAGTGAAGTGTATTGTAAGCTCCTTAGAAAATACAGATTTGCTTAAGAGGTTTAAACAAATTACCACTTGCCAAACTATTATTCTTGTACCAAGTAATAACTCTGTCAGCAATAACTATAGAATTCTAAGTACTTTAAATCCAGTAAATGCAAACTAATGACAAAGATCTCCTATCACATGGTTTTGATGTCTTTCTTGCATCAATAATTGCATCACTGAACTTCTCAAATATCAAACTAAGAAACCAACGAGCTAGGAAAATGGAACTTATGGTCTCTTCTCCCTACAGCATAAAACGGTGAAATTCACTAAAATTAAATAATTCACTTTACTAACAAAAATAAACTCTGAATAAGACAACGGCATTTGACAAAACTAAAAATCTCTACAGAACTCCACCGCATCAGTGGTGGTAGTTCCCTTTACTTTCAAGTCATTTAACCCGCAGCCTCTTTCCATAGGACCATTTTAGAAATTCATACTAATGTTAAAAAACCCAGAATGCTGTTTTCTTAACTAAACTGTATTTCAAAAAGCAAAAAAGATGGGAAACAACCAGTTTTTTTAAACAGGAGCAATGAAATAAGTCAGAGAACAACAAATACTGTATGATCTCACTTATATGTGGAATCTGAAAACACAAAACAGAACTCACAGATGCAGAGAACAGATGGGTGGTTGCCGGAGTTGGGGGGAGGGGGTGGTAGATGAAGGTGGTCAAAAGGTACAAACTTCCAGTTATAAGTCCCGGGGAGGTAATGACGTATGGGATGCTGGTTTTTGTTGTTGTTGTTTTGTTTTTTAAATTTGTGTTTTATTTATTTATTTTTGGCTGTGTTGGATCTTCATTGCTGCACATGGGCTTTCTCTAGTTGCAGCGAGCAGGGGCTACTCTTCGTTTAGGTGTGCAGGCTTCTCATGGCGGTGGCTTCTCTTGTTGCAGAGCACAGGCTCTAGGAGCATGGGCTTCGGTAGTTGTGGCTCGCAGGCTCTAGAGTGCAGGCTCAGTAGTTGTGGCGCACGGGCTTAGTTGCTCCGCGGCATGTGGGATCTTCCCGGACCAGGGTTCGAACCCGCGTCCCCTGCATTGGCAGGCGGATTCTTAACCACTGCACCACCAGGGAAGCCCCTGTTGTTGTTTTTTAATAAAGAAAAAAAGTGGGGGGGGACACACTTCCGAACTATTGCCTATTTTAATAAAACTACTTCTGGTTAATTTTCTTACCCAAAGAAATGATGCTATCAGAGCTAGGGGCTCTAATACACAAAAATCAGTAACATTTAGTCTGCGGAAGTGTCATTAGTCAAGGAACCTGCTTACCTTTCACTTTCATCAAAACACCCCACCTCCGGTATTGTGGGCAACTCAGGAACACTATAGTAGCTATTGTGGAGGTTCTGGGCTGTGCGCCTTGAAACAATCCAAACCAACTTCTTAAGGTCTGGTTTGCAACATTCAGGAGAAGAATATTCAGCTAGGCATTTAGAAACTAACTCCCTCCAGTAAACAAACTCGGAGTCATTAACCTGAAAAAAATATTTAAATGAAGAGGTTATGACGGCGGTTCCCAAACCTTGCCACACCTTGGAATCACCCTGCGATCCTTAAAAAACACCTGGCTCCCACCCTCAGATACTCTTATTTAATTGATATGAGGTGTCACCTGGGCATCAAGGGTTTTTAAAGCTCCCCAGGTGATTCTAATGTGCAGTAAAAATTTGGTAACCACTGCTTTAGGGGAGGAGCACCACAGGTATAAATCGTTTACATAGGATTCAATACAGAGAATACTCTGCCTGTCTTAAGAAAGCACACTAACCTAAAAACACTAGGTCTGTTAATAAATCAATTATCAAGTATATACTTTGACAGTCGCAATGCAAAGGAATTTAACATAACTTGTGTTTCTGTAACATAGCATGACTTGGATTGCTAAAATACGCATTTACATTAAGACACCAGATATATGCAAATGGAGAAGTTGGCAGTGTGAGAGAAGAGGAATTCCCCCAGAAGGGCACAGTTCCTCCACCACTGGGGAGTGCCCTAATTTATTTCATGGAATCAATTTTCACCGAAGATGTTTCCAAATGACATTATTATAAAAGGTTTAGATTCAAACTAGTAAATTCGTGATTAAAACAAAAGCTGGAAGTTACGTATTAAAACAAAATGCTTCACGTTGCATGTACTTGACCACAAAACAGATGATGATTTTATATCATCTTGGCCTCCATTTCCACCTAATCCAGTCACATCTTAATCCCCTGGTAGCCTGGCTTCTACCACTCTCTTATTCTCCTGACATCACCTCCTACATCTCCTACGTGGGGAAACTGCCAACACTGAAAACCCAGAGTTTTAATCAACCGCTAAGCAAAGGACTCCCCAAAATTTCTTACGGTTTCAACTATTATTTCCTCATGGGAAATTGCTAATCTCAATCTCCAACTATAATTTATCTGGAGTTTTTAGTCCAGACTGCCAAGTATCTGCTAGACATCTACCTATCTGAAAGGTATACAAGTACCTAAAATCATACTTCTTTGATCACAGTTAACTTCTCTCCAATTTCCCTCAATGGTACCAATATTCTCTCCACCATTAGGTCCAAATCTTGGTCATTCGTGACTCTTTGCCTCATTTCCATGCTTGGCCTCTAAAAACCACTGAGTTGGGTGTACTACTTCCTGCTTGTGACTATCACCTAGATATTCTATCTACAAACCTACCCTAAAATGATTCCCAAACCCTTCTAGTCCACCAGCTTCCTAGCCGTAAGCCTTTGCTGCCCAAACTTCCACTGTCTAAGATTGTTTTGGTAGAACCAGGTTCCAAGTCATTGTTCCTCTCACGGTCTACCCTACTTCTCTGCTAACCAAATCCCGAACTATTGCCTATGTTCAGACACAGACCCTACAGGACTGCGACACAGAACAGTAAATGACAGAACACCCTGCTTCGTGTTCAGTTCCATACTTCTCCAACTAGACTATCAGTGTAAGAAAAAGGACTGTGCTTATGTTTGGTTTACACCTCTTTATGATTGAAAAAACTTATCAGGCTAGCCTGACAAAGGAGTTTAAAAGAAAAACATAGCCAGGGCTTCCCTGGTGGTGCAGTGGTTGACAGTCCGCCTGCTGATACAGGGGACACGGGTTCGTGCCCCGGTCCAGGAAGATCCCACATGCCGTGGAGCAGCTAGGCCCATGAGCCATGGCCACTGAGCCTGTGAATCCGGAGCCTGTGCTCTGCAACAGGAGAGGCCACAACAGTGAGAGGCCCGTGTACCGCAAAAAAAAACAAAAACAAAAAACAACATAGCTGATGTTATCTTGGTAATGCTACTAAAGGGACGATGACTCAGTCCTACAGATGTAATGGGATGCCATTCGTGCATTTACTAACTCTACTTCTTAATATGCGTTTTATTTTTTAATAAATTTATTTTTTATTTTTGGCTGTGTTGGGTCTTCGTTGCTACACACAGGCTTTCTTTAGCTGTGGCGAGCGGGGGCTACTCTTCGTTGCAGAGCACGGGCTTCTCATTGTGGTGGCTTCTCTTGTTGCGGAGCACGGGCTCAGCAGTTGCGGCTCGTGGGCTCTAGAGCACAGGCTCAGCAGTGTGGAGCATGGGCTTAGTTGCTCTGCGGCATGTGGGATGCTCCTGGACTAGGGCTCAAACCCGTGTCCCCTGCATTGGCAGGTGGATCCCTAACCACTGCGCCACCAGGGAAGCCCTTAATACGCATTTTAGAACAACGTGCATGGGGCAATGTAGACCGCTGTATTACCAACTGGCAAGAAGACTACAGAAGGGATGTCTAAACGCAGAAGGAAGCTAGCCTAAGTGACCAGGTTCCCTTCCAGCTTAATACTGTCTGGGTTGAAGCTGCATTTGTAGAACATCAACACTTAAGATACAAGAATAAATGAGTAACAGTTAAGAGCCCCATAAAGTGTTACTTAATGATTAAGTCACTACAGAAAAGATAAAATAAGACACTAGGAAAAAACTTGCTTTAAAGAATAAGTTCTGAAGATATTTACCTTGGAATGTTTTTTAACAAGCAGGAGAATTTCCAATAATTCAATGGATTTCAAAGTTTCTACTTCCAAATTGAGAAGGCACAAAGCTAATACAGATGGCTACAAGAAAAAAAAGAAAAATTTTTTTAATTCAAAATGGAAACTGCAGGGGGAAAAACAGAAACTGTGAGATATATATAAGAAAGAAATTGACTTACTTTTGCTTTTGAAAAGATAAGTCGGCAGCAGCAAGCTTTCAGCTGAGCTTCCAGTTTATCAAGGCTCAGTATTTCTTTCCTATACAATGAAAAGAAAGAACAAAATATTTATTTATTAAACTTCTAAAGATTTAAACAATTCTAAGGATTTATTAAAAGTCCAGGCTGAAAGTTTGGAGCAGGTAAAAACAAATTTCACTAGAGTTCTAATTCTTTACTGTTACTTATAGCAATGCTCAAGTAGAAAATCTTAATTTTTAATCCCACCTACCTTTCTGAAGTATGACAAAGTACTATAGTATGGTATAAGTGCAAAAAGTTTAAGGCAGTAGTAGCTTCCAATTCATAGTGCAATTTTTCTGAAATGATTTTTTCCATCCGTTTTATGTCAGAAGCAGTACATTTACATTGGCTAATCCGGATTACATCAAGAGTAGACGGAATATTGCATTCTTCTTCAACTATTCTAGCAGCCAGCAAAAAACAACAGACTCCAATGCAAGACAAATGTTTAGGTTTCACCTGAAAAACAAAGAACAAAACATTTCTTCCAACAATTGTCACTTTAACTTAGCAAAGCACACACTTAAAAGAATATTGTAATGAGCCCCTATTCTTAAGACAGAACACAATCAAGCTGCTTCCCCGTACTTACCCTTACACACAGTTATACTTAATCGTTTTTACATTTTAAGCTCTCTTAACCTCCCTTTAAAAAACAAAAAAGACATTTTCAGCATTTAAATTACTTAATTTAAATGCAGGTAAGAATTTTTAATGCAAGTTCAAAAGCTAGGTTTCTCACAGTTAGACATTATATTTCAAACTTATGAAATTCATAATAGTACAACCTCCCCCAAAATAAATTAAGCCTTCCAATACCAATAAAATATACTTCTTTGGATATAAAAATAATACATTCATCTTTGTATCTTCTTATCTATTTAAGAATCATCCCATACTTCACTGCAAATTTCCCCAAGAGAGATATTGCATCAGATGTGCAGAGTAGAGCATATGTACAAGCTGCCACGGACAGATGGCTTCCCTTTTCAGTGCCCTGAAAACTGACCCAGCAGCTGACAGCAATCCTACTGGCAGAAGTATCACCACATTTAACAGTTACTGGTAATTGTTTTTTTTTAATTTATTTTTTATTGAAGTATAGCTGAATTACAATGTTAATTACTGCTGTACAGCAAAGTGATTCAGTTATACCTATATATACACATTCTTTTTCATATTCTTTTCCATTATGGTTTACCACAGGATATTGAATATAGTTCCCTGTGCCATACAGTAGGACCTTGTTGTTTATCCATTCTCTATATACTAGTTTGCATCTGCCGATCCCAAACTCCCACTCCTACCCTCTCCCACTCCCCTCCCCCTGGCAACCACCAGTCTACTCTCTATGTCCCTGATTCTGTTTCTGTTTCACTGATAGGTTCATTTGTGTCATATTTTGGATTCCACATAAAAGTGATATCATATGACTTGCTGGTAATTGTTAATGAGACTGTGGCTCCCTGCTTGGAAAAGATTTCTCATAGTGAAGGCAATAGGTCCCCTTTAACATACTGCTATACTTCCATTTGCCATGTTTCAAGTGTTTAAAAACACCTAGGCTCAACAGAAACATAACAGAAGATGAAAATATGAAAACCTTATTTTGAGAGCTATGTATATAGAAACACCTAAAAAAACAGTAGTCTTCATTTTTTCACATCCTTAAAGAGAAGGTATGTAAGAGGTACAGGAAAACCTAACTTAAGATACAATAATACGCTTACTTTTGTAGTCTCTTAATCTGGACTAAAGATCACAATTCCAAATATTAAAAATGTTTATGTATAGTGACATAATTACATTCATTTGCCAAATATTTACTGAAACCTTGTATTCTAGGCATCGTGCTAGGCACTGGGTATAAAAAAATGAAGTTTTATTTATAAAAACGATGAAATACCTTCATAAGAGCCAAGAATCTGTCCAAAATATTGACAGCCAGGACAAAAGTTTCAGTGCAAGATCCAAAAAAGTTGGTTAAACTCCTTAAATCTTCTACTTTGGCATTTCTCAATCTTGGACACAAAGTGTTATCATTCTGCAACAAAAACCAAGAGCCAAAGTTTATGACTGTCTTAGAACTACAATGGACAATACACACAGATTCAAATAAGGTAATTTTTTCCCCTGCATCTTCAAGAATACAAAGCACTACAATTTTTCAGATACAAAATGTGTATACAACACTGCTTTTTAAAAATATACATCATAAAAGACATTCAGCAATTCAATATAAAGGAAACTGTTGCCACACTTCCACAGGATAAGAGCAAACATGATTCAATTCCCTTGTAATGGACATCTAGAAGATTCCTTGCTTGTTTTCTTTAAAAAAAAAAAAATCACTTAAGAGCCTGCTATACAGAAGTATTGCATAGGCAGAGGGTATTTCCACAAATGACCTGCTCAATTCCCAGGGAGTCTCCCACTCTGAAGCTGCAGGCTGGGGGGGTGCCACATTTGAAGCCACACTTCCCTAGATTTAGTATCACTCTCATTCTTGCTAAGAAACAAAAGCATGACCCTGTATTAAGATTTATCTTAGTACTCTAGGACGACCACTTGTGGTCTTAAGAAACTTTGCAGCCTTTAGTCTAGATTCAACTAAAAAAAAAAAAAAAATTAAAGTTATCTGCCCAAGCCCTGTCAGCGACTAGAGCAAGTTATCTTTCCTGGGACTTACCTCCGGGGTAGCCTCGATCAAGCTCAGCCCTTTTTCTCGAGGTTGGAATCTCTGTTCCTGTTCTAGGTAGAGGTTCAACAATCCGAAGAGCTGGACCCCTTCACGACCGGCCAAGTACTCTGCCCCCAAATCCTTCATCTGTAGCAAAGACACCACACACAGTTAGAATGTATCCTGGAGGGCGGGGGGAGGGGGAAGCACAAAAGAGCTGGGGCCAATACCTCCAGCGAGGGGCGCCCCAGCACACCCCAGAGAAAAGCGGGTGAGGGCACCAGTCACGTCCAGCCGAACCCCGGAGCAATCCTCCCCCACCGCCAGGGAGGTGTGGCAGGGGGAGGGGCCGTGGTCACGTCCGCCGGCTAGCGCTGGGTCAGACCGGCCAGCCCCGGTCTCCCAGCTGCTTCACAAACAGGAAACTGTCCTCTGGCGGCGGTGTCCGGACGGTCCGCCCCACCTGAAGTCGCGGGCGGAGGGGTTTCTGCCCAGTGGAACGCACTGGGGGCTCCGAGGGCTGCGGGTCCGGGAGGTAGGGGCTTTGCACAACGTGGGGGGAGGGAAAGTCTCGCGACTGAACAAAGAACCGGAGGGAGGAGACTCACGAGCCCCGCCCCTCCCGCGGAGCCCATTTCCAGAAGTCCCTCTCGCTGGAGTCCGGCCCCAAAGCCTTCCCCATCCGCTTCGGCAGCGCCTCCTCTGAACAAAACCCGAGGGGCAGAGACCTAGGTCCCAGAGAGCGCTGGGGTGGCGCGGCCCACCCGGTCGGCAGCCCGCCCCGTGCCCAGACAATACCCTTCCATCCACCGATGCCCTGATTCCGCAACTCTGCGGAGACCCGGAGCTGTCAATCCAAGAAGAACAACCCCAGCGAGCCACCGTGACAAAATGAGGGAGGGGGGGACACCAAAGAACTGTCTTCAGCCTCCTCGACCCTCCATCCATCCATCCCATCAGCATCACTCCGCCTTTGGGCGCCCACTGCCCCAGGGCTGAGGGCAGAATCGGAATCGCTCCCCAAGCTGAGGGGTGGGCACTCTGACATCCCTCTTCGCAGTCCCGACCATGAACAAAGAAGCTCCGCGATCCCGGGTGGGCCCACTCACCGTGCTGGAGCCGCGCCTCCACCGGCCCGCGGCGTCACGGTCGGATGGGACTGGGTGCGGCGGGGACGTCCGGACCTGCCTCCGAGGTCAGGGACCCGCCGCCTCAGTGGTGCCCCCGACCGGCATCCGACCCTTCCCCCCTGCCACCGCCGCCTCGGCCTCACAGCCCCGGCTTCATCCCACTCCCCGCGCGCCCACCCTCCGGCTGGGGCGCTGCGCCGGTCCCTCAAGCCCTGCCCCACTATGGGTTCCACCGCCGCTGACGCTGCCACCACCGCGGAGGCCCCAACAAAACCCCTTGTTTTTGTTTTGAGTTTCCGACGCCCCCAAGGGGGCGGGGCACGTGACTCCCCGCGGAGGGATCCGCCGCCTCCTCAACAGACCTTGAAAAAGAGTCCCTCCCCTAAGTGTATGTCTCCAGCCAGCTTTGTAGCCTCGTCAACTCGCCTTTGCTTTACTGAGCCACTCCTCCCTCCCAAGGAGGAGGATGGAATTTGGGCACGGCCTTATTCCTCGATTGATCCTACGGAGGAAGGAAAGGGAGTGATAGGCGTGAGGGGCGGAAGGAGATAGTTTCTTGTCGCATTGCACCTTTTAAAGGTCCCCGATTTGTTTTGTTTTCTCTGTTTTGAAAAGTCCGCCCGAAGTAGCGGGCTCCCCGATTGGATATCGGTGGGGGGCGAGTAGGATGCTGAAGCTCTGATTCAGTCTCGAATCCGGATTGGCTAACTGATTATCCTTTGAGCCCTCTGATTGGTTTTCACTGTATCCTGCGCTTCTATCTGCCTCAGGGCCTTAGCAACTCTGGTGTCTGGATTGCGCATGCCTGGGTGGACCACTTCGGAGAAATTCACTAACCTGCCCAGGGGTCTGTACCTTCCCACCGCTATCACCAACACTGCCCCCCCGACCCCCCCCGACCCCGGCCCGGTCCCAAGGGAATACCACGCATAGTTCTCACCTCCGAAGAGCTAGAATAGCTAGATAACCTTTGTGACAACTTCTTCCACCACGGGAGGGTTTTCTACGTTCCTTCTTTATTTTGTTCTGCAGGTCAATTTTGCGATAACCAGTCAAGTTATTGTAAAATTTCGGGGTGCTTACTGAAATATTTACGAGTAAAATGCTATCATCTTTGTATTTGCTTTAAAGGTTACCGACCAAAAGGAAAAAAAATAATGCAGAGGAACTGTGAAACAAGATTGGCAAAAAGAGTTGTTGAAACTGGGTGATGGACACGGGAGGGTTTGTTATACTATTATTTCTACTTGTGTGTACCTTGAAATTTTTCCGTAATAAAAATAAATATTCAATAAAGGAACTTTTAAAAACAAAAAATTACCTGTGCACATTGACAATGGCAAGCAAACATCTAATAATTGCCTACCTCCTGAGGTTGTACTTGTACTGTTGTTTTAATGAAGACTCAGAGAGGCTTCTTGGTCCTTGGTCACCCATAAATTATCATTTATTGTCCATTACAGAGTTGTTATTAAGAGGCGACACCTCTCCTGAGGCGGGGCAAAAAGCAAAGCAAAGAGTGCCTTAGGCCAGAGAAAATTTCACATGGAATATCTTTTGGGGGATGTAAGAGGCTCTCCTCCAACGTTTATAGTTATATATATATTTTTTTTTTTTCTTTACTTTCTCTTGCTTCAGTTCCTCGCTGGCCATCTGCTAAATATGCAAATCGGTAAACAGCACTTTCTCGAGTTCTACTCTAAATAATTAGCCCTAAGGAACTGATTTCTCTTTTCCGCCCTTCTGTATGTTTTCTGTGCATGTTTGGTTACTTGTAAAATTGTTTGGTTACTTGTAAAATATGCACATAACATAGCTTTCACAACAGCTTTTTCTTTTTTCCAGAGCAGCTAAGGAATTTTAGAAATAGATCCCTTTGCATATTAGCTGGGACTAGACATAGATGCCTGGAGCACAGAGCAACTGGGGGGAGGGCAGCTCAAAGAGCTAATCCTCCTATTTCAGAGAGGTGTGGCCTTGTTCGGGTTTTGGAAATTTAATAAAATTACATTAACAAATGGGGACTTTTTTTCAAATAAAAGGGCAAAGGTAGAAGAGGAACATAAGATATAGAATAAGTGATGTGAAGAAGGAAATGTAAAATTATGTGGTAGAAGATTTTTTAAATAATAGAGAAGATATAAGACAAAAAGGAAGAAATGGGGAAACTGACCTTTGCCTACACCACTAACTGTTATAAAGGTCTACAAAATGTATATTATTTATTTTATAATTGTTATTTGATGTATCTTCTAACAGGCAGCCTCTTGAATCATGAGCAGTTCTCTCTCAAGAAAGCTTTGTAAATGCTGTTGAATTTCCTCCTCTTTGCAGATCCTGTTCAGTATAGAAAAGACTTACCAAGTTCTCTGATATGGAGCCGCTTGTTCATTTTAGTCCACGTATCTTTTTAAGATAAAGGAAAGCAATCATTAAAAAATAACTGGTCCAGTAATTAAATCATCCTTTTTTTTTTTTTTTTTAAATTATCCTTTTTTTAAAAAAAAAAAAAAACACTTCCTTTTAACAATGATTATCTTCTGGGGGAGAAAATGAGGCAAGTCTTCTCTTTTGACTCTGCTGATTCTTTTTTGGTTTTGGATGTGTGTTCATTTTTTTAATTTCAAAAATTAAAAAAAAATTTTTCATGACAGCCTTCCTCCAAGGCTCTATTTGTCCTTATCACGTTGGCTCACTTTGCTGCAATTGTAGGTCTTAGGTATCAAAAAGACATTCTCCCCGAGGCTAATCAGCCTTTACCTGTCAGCTGCCTTTCAGTCTTTGCTAAGCTCTCTTGAGGGCAATTTTCCTTCATCATGTGTGCATACAAAATAGGGAATCAGAAATCTGGCAGTCCCCAAGAAGGGCTTGGAGGGAACTTATCTCATTATATTTGGTCTTCTGCAGCACACTGATGGAGGTGCAGTGGGGTTGGGTGATAGTCTGCCCCCCATACCCCATGGAGGCCTGACAGGGAACCAGCTGTCCTCAGTGACATCTGAATCTGTGAAACCACAAGGTGGGCACAGAGCAGGAAATAAACAGCAGCACAGACACACAGAAACAATGCCTTCATTCAGCGAATCCTCAACTCCTGAGGAGTGTCCTTCAAACCTACCCACACTTAAGCCTCTACCTTGAAAAGAAAATAGCACATTCCCAAGTGGCTGCTGTCCCAAATGCCTTAAACTCAACTTCCCTGAACTTTGTAAGGCATCAAAATTCCCACAAAACTTTCCAGGTATCATCTTCCTCCTCACAAATGGTAGGTTTAGATAATAAACCCTGGCTTTTTATTCAAAAGACGTTTAATGAACACACACTAGATGCCAGGCATGGTACTAGGCACAGACACAAAAATTGATAAATAAAACACAGTCCCAGAATATGCCTTGGTGTATCTGAGGTGTAGGGCAAAAGCTCCAGCAGTGATCAAAATACCTGACTTTGAGTCCCAGCTTTACTACTCACTGGAGATAATTCCTCAAATACCTTGAATAATTTGATTTATCCAGAGCCTTAGCTTTTTTTTTTCTTTTAATTCTTTTGGCCAAGCCACACGGCCTGTGGGATCTTAGTTCCCAGACCAGGGATGGAACCCATGTCCCCTGCTTTGGAAGGGCAGAGACTTAACCACTGGACCGCCAGGGAAGTCCCAGGAGCCTCAGCTTTCTAATCTGAAAAAGCAAACATACAAATAAACAAATGGCCGGGGGAGAGGAGACCCCAGGGAGTAGTTGTTTCTACCTGACGTAAAGATTAAATACAAACAGGTGTAAAAGCACTTTTGCTATGTACTCCTGGGCTGATGGGACTTTCACAATGCTGTGACTTCAAGAAGTGATCATCCCGGGCTTCCCTGGTGGTGCAGTAGTTGAGAGTCCGCCTGCCGATGCAGGGGACACGGGTTCGTGCCCCGGGCCGGGAAGATCCTACATGCCGCGGAGCGGCTGGGCCCGTGAGCCATGGCCGCTGGGCCTGCGCGTCTGGAGCCTGTGCTCCGCAGCGGGAGAGGCCACAGCAGTGAAAGGCCCGCGTACAGAAAAACAAAAAACAAAGACGTGATCATCCCTAACCTCATCAAAGGAAAGCAGCCCTACAAGGGGAAGAAGCTCAAGATTAGGATGGGTAAAGCTGACAAAAGGCCACACTTCCTCTTCCCCTCTGCTCACTATTTCTAGCTCTCTGCCTAGGCTGTTTTCTGTTCTTACAGGTGGTTTGCAGCCCCAAACTTCTTGTACTTAGAGTAACCTTACTAGCAGAACCTGTAAAGGAGACAGGAATTCTTGTCAGAGGGAGAGAAACAGGGAAAGCATAACCTAATCAGGGGTTGAAGTAATTCAGATTTTTTAACCAAGGGTTCTTTTTTTTTTTTTTTTTTTTTGCGGTACGCAGGCCTCTCACTGCTGTGGCCTCTCCCGTTGCGGAGCACAGGCTCCGGAGGCGCAGGCTCAGCGGCCATGGCTCACGGGCTTAGCCGCTCCACGGCATGTGGGATCCTCCTGGACCAGGGCACGAACCCGCGTCCCCTGCATCGGCAGGCGGACTCTCAACCACTGCGCCACCAGGGAAGCCCCCAAGGGTTCATTTTTGAATGTGAACTTGAAAGAATGAGAATTTATAGGCAGACAATGAATTCCTTTCTTCAAGCAATCAGAAAATAAATCAGGGAACGTCTCATATATTCTGCTTTCTGACTTGCTTGTGGACAAGACTTCAAATCTGAAATAGCAAATCCAACATTCTAATCTATTTTGGTATAGATATTTTGTTGCTGTTATTGTTAAAGGTAGAAGCATGTTGCACCTTTCAGGGAGCTTATTTATGCATGGGTTAGGGATCTTCATTCCCACATGCTGATGTACTCAGTTTTGGAATTGAGGGAGTTATCTTCACTGTAGAGGCCCTCTGAATGACCACAGCAAGGCTTTTTCCAGCCAGCCAGATTAGCCCTCCCAGCCCTGCTAGCCTGCAAGTGAGTGAGTCTTGTGCAAACTATCTTTGAAACCCGAGAACTCGAAGCTCACTTGCCTCTGTGGCTGACTCTTGAGTTTAGTATCCAGACCTCTTTCTGCTATGCTGAAAGTCAACTGGAATAAATGGAGTAGCCCTGACAAGGTGTGGAAAGACCGGCAAAGGGGGGTGCAACTGAGAATATGGTGATTCCTGAAATCAGAGCTGATTATCTCAAAATGGTGGGTCTGTTCCAAGGCAAACATATCTGAAGTAGCCCAGGCTGCATTCTGGGACACTGTACATTATTATTTACATAACACATTCCTCTTTTATGATTTATCCCAAGAACCATAACCTACGTCAAATACTTCCAGTCTTGTCTTGACATCATAGTGCTATGGGAAATTGACACTGTCAGCAAAGAATCACTTAGAAGACATCTGTTGAATATATTATCTTATTCCTAAAGGAAGTTTTTATTTTCTGTGAAAGTATTACATGTTCATCTCAAATGAAAAGGCAATTGGCATTTCAAGTGATATGAACAAGTAATATAAGCTTAAATTTTGCTTTTGTGTTTAAGTGTCTTCAAAATGAGGGTTTAACTTCTAAAAATAAAGATTTCTTTATTTCAAGATTCTCAGGTCTGTTTAATTACACATATTATTATGTTTTTCAACCACATTCTGAACAAGAAATTATGACTACATGCGGGAACTAGTTGGGTTTTTTTTTTTCCCCCTTGTGGGGATGGGGGAGGGGGATTTGAAACTTTACAGTTTGGAGGGGTTCTCTCTAGGAAAAAGTAGAATTTAGAAATACAAATTAGATATGAAAGTGAATATTTATTTTAAATGGGACAAATCCAGAAAAATTATAAATTTTTAAAAGTTGACATATACTCGTGTTCCAGTGATCTATTGTTGGATAATGAATCACCCAAAACTTAGTGGCTTAACCAGCAACAATAAATGTATTATCATCTTCCACAGTTCTGGGTTTGGCTGAGCTCAGCTAGCAGTCCCTACTCGGGGTTTTTCACGAAGTTGCATTCAGATGGTGGCTGGAGCTGGAGCCACCTCGTGGCTCATTCCTTACGTGTCTGCAGTTGACGTTGACTGTGGGCTGGGACCTCAGATGAGGCTGCTGTCTGGTCCCCTACATAGGTGGCCTCTCCACGTGGTCTTTCTACTTCTTCATGCCATGGTGACAACACTCAAAGAAAACCGGGTGAACATTATACCTCATTTTATGAACCAGGCTTGGCAGTCACATAGCTTCTATAGTAGTTTCATATTGCTACTATGACAAATTACCACAGATGTAGCAACTTAAAACAACACATTTACTATCTTGCAGTTCTGGAGGTCTCAAGTTTGAAATGGGTTTCACTGAGCTAAAATCAAGGTGTCGACAGGGCTGCATTCTATCTGGAGGCTCTATGGAAAATATATTTCTTGCCTTTTCCAGCTTCTAGACACCACTGCATTCCTTGGCTCATGGCCCCTTCCTTCATCTTCAAAGCCAGCATCGTAGCGTCTTCAAATCTTTCTCAATTCTGACTCTTCTGTCTTCCTTTTCCATTTATAAAGATCCTTGTAATTACACTGGGTAATTACCTGGATGATCTAGAATAATCTCTCCATCTCAAAGTCCATTGATTAGCAATCTTAATTCCATCTGCAATCTTAATCCCCCCCCTCACCATATATCATGCCATGTTCACATGTTCTGGGGATTAGGACATGGACATCTTTGGGTGCCATTATTCTGCCTTAATCAGCATTCCTTCAGCCACAGTCAAGAGTCTGCTCATGTTCCAGGTTCAAGGGCAAGGGAACAGAGACTCCACCTCTTGATGAGAGGCATGTTGATCACACGGTAAGAAGAGCATGTGAGATGGGAGGTATTGTTGGGATCATCTCTGGAAAGTAAAATCTTCCACACAAACATCAAAAATTGAGGAAATGGGGCTTCCCTGGTGTCGCAGGGGTTGAGAGTCCACCTGCCGATGCAGGGAACTCAGGTTTGTGCCCCGGTCCGGGAAGATCCCACATGCCGCGGAGCGGCTGGGCCCA
Organism: Aethalodelphis obliquidens; assembly: GCF_003676395.1. NCBI lineage: Eukaryota > Metazoa > Chordata > Mammalia > Artiodactyla > Delphinidae > Aethalodelphis > Aethalodelphis obliquidens. The sequence goes on along the minus strand of NW_020838003.1, from coordinate 5,405,623 downwards.
TGAGCCATGGCCGCTGAGCCTGCGCATCCGGAGCCTGTGCTCCGCAACGGGAGAGGCCACAACAGTGAGAGGCCCGCGTACCGCAAAAAAAAAAGAGAAATTGAGGAAATGGACTTCCCTGGTGGCGCAGTGGTTAAGAATCCGCCTGCCAATGAAGGGGACACAGGTTCGAGCCCTGGTCTGGGGAGATACCACATGCCGCAGAGCAACTAAGCCTGCGAGCCACAACTACTGAGCCCACGCACCACAACTACTGAAGTCTGCGTGCCTAGAGCCCATGCTCTGCAACAAGGGAAGCCACCGCAATGAGAAGCCCACGCACCGCAATGAAGAGTAGCCCCCGCTCGCCGCAACTAGAGAAAGCCCTTGCACAGCAACAAAGATCCAACACAGCCAAATATTTATTTTAAAAAATTGAGGAAATGCCATGATAATTTTTATTAATAAATGTCCTGACATGTGGCTATAAAACTTTTTATCAATATTTTTGACTGCAAATTCTCTGATCACATCTTCATAAGATAAGAATATTGTGATATAATTTCCTATGGAGAAAAATATTTTAGTCTTTCCCCTAGCATGGTGGATCAACTTTTTTTAATTGTTCATATTTTAAAATATTTCTTTCAGTCTTACAATTCATTATTGATATCGTGATATTTTAGAATTGATGTCTGATTTGAGAAAAACTTTATCAAAATTTTTTCATGTATGAGCTGTAAAAGTTCAGGGTGTCAGGGAAGACTGGTCATACTCATTAATTAGCTTGTTGTCTGTTTCCTTATTGCAGAAACATATTTTGAGTTTCATGTTATCTTTGTCAACATCAGTATGTTGTATCGAATCAGCAAGAAATTTCAATATATTTCAAAATGATATTATGATTGCTTCCTCTTCATTGATGAGAGTATCAAACAATCCAAGAGCCTACCTATTACTTCTACTAGAATATTCTGTCTTCCTTTTAGGGGACTACCACTTTTGGAATGATCTGGAAAAAAAATCTGTTCAAATTAGTGTCTTGATATCCAAGCACGTTCCATTGATTTTATCATGCATTTTTATCACTTTTATTTCATATCTCATTAATTTTTTAATCAGAATTTTATATTAATTCTTAAATAAAAACACTTATAGATTACAAAGAAGGCACTTTTCTTTTACATCCAAATTAGACGTTTGTAATTTCTCAATTGTTTTATTGAAACATTCCAAAATGCGTTTCCAAATTTCAGTTAACATGGTGTGTCCCACAACTCAGCTTCCCCTTAGCCAGATGCCCAAAATACTGGTGGACCCTAAGCACCTCCAAACACAAGGGAAAATGGTACAGTGCGATTTGACGTGGAGAAAGACAGCAGCCTTAACTGACTGCAGTTAAAATGTCTTACTTTTGGAAAACTAAAAAAAAACACACGTGAACATTCTGCTAGGGCCCATCCTGAGACCTCCTGAGTTCCTCTGAAGGAACCCAGGCAAGCGAGGAGCCCGAAGCTAAACGTCATTAGCTTCACAATAAATCCACACTTGGTCATCAATAATTAACTGTCTTGCACTGTACTAAGTGGTTTATACATACTGACATAATTGTAATGCCCATAACACACACAGATGCAGAAAGAGACCCAGAGAGTTTAAGTAACTTGATCCCACAGCCAGACAGTGGTGGAGTCAGTATTCGATAGCAGACAATCTGATACTAGGACCCGCAGTCTTAACCACTATTTTACGTAGATCCTGGTATCCAGGAAGAAGGAGCAAATTGGACATAAGCTTGATCCATTTGCCTATACTTTCTATTAAATTCATACAAAATGGTTGCATGGGTAGTTTAGGTTAGCCTAAACCAAGGCAATTTGGATTTGTTTTATTAGGAAATTTAATCAATAAACTATCCACCTGCATGCTTTTGTAGGTGTTTCTTTTCTTTGTTTGTTTGTTTGTTTGTTTTTTCAATAACAAGTGAATACACTTTTGAGAAATCTGATTTCTCTCTACCAAACAAATCTGAAAAGAAACTGTCCAGATAGAGACCAGACCTACCAGGATTAATTGCCCTTGCCCTGGAGTTTTGAATTAACATGTTTCTAACGAAGCAGGCCAATTGTTTCAGCATAGTTCTACCACTCAAATCCCCAGAAAGTCAGTAGGAAAGAAAAAAGAGGCTCTTTCTTTTCTGCCTGCCTTTAGACATTGCAGGAAGATGTCTAAGACTTTTGAACATCATGTGAGTATGTCATTTTAGTAGTTTACAAATGTTTAGGTGCCAGAGGGAAACGCTGCTGTGTTCCTACTGGTTCTCCTAGGGGTGTTTGAGCTGTTTTCCATCTTTTGACACGGAAGCATTTTTTTGTCTTTACAACCAAAGATTATAACCAACAAATACTTTGCCCTATCATGGTTGGTTCTGCTCTTATATTCTCACCTGCATACCATCATTTTAGGTGGAGGTCAAGGCCCTCTGATCACTGCTAAAAATAGCAGATTTGAGCTTTCCAGCCTGTGCTGGACAGAAGGAGGGTGGAGATGCGGAGGGGTGGCACAAACACAATATGCAGAAGATACCGATGTGTACCCAGAAGTTACCGACTTATTGTGTTTATAGTGTTGTGCAATGTTTGTAAGTTTTTATGATGGATATAATAATATTATCTCTAGAGCTTCTATGTAAATATTGTAGAAAAGTATTGACTCATTCTGCATAAAGATTAGCCTCCTAGAATATTCAGGTTTCTGTAGCCATGTGTTTTATAAATGCAGGCCACGCCATGTTTCAAATTTTTTACTGCCTCTTTTGTTTAGTTTAATAAACACTATCTAGGCAGCTACTCTGTTGAGGCACAGTAGTGAAAATTGGAGATACAGAGTGACTATGGTTAGGCCCTGCCCACAGGGAGCTTAGAGCCTAGGTGGGGAGAGCCCAGGTGGCAAATACCAATATTACAGTGTGATCTGGGCAACCACAGGAGTGTGTACAAAGCGTAGCAGCAAGATAGAGAGAGAATAGTTATTATCTCAGGAGGGGGAGGGAGATTGGGTAAATCTGTTCAAAGGAGGAGATTCTTGGCTGCTTCTAGAAAAATTGCTTCTACTGTGTGACTATGTCTTCTCCCTTCAACTCAGAATGTTATATTCATTTTTAAAAGGAAGCAGCTTCTGCTCTCAGAACAGATTAGCAGCATCTGAGCTCCTCAAGACTACATGTTGGTAGAACTTTCACCTTCAGAATGTTCTTTTAACACTGGTATTTCTCAGATACTTGGGAAATTCATTATCCTAACTAAAACCACTGCACATTATATTTTGGGACTTATTTAGACTAAGTCAGAATATTGCCACTTCCCTATAAGTGGATTATTTAATATATTGTATTATATATAATATATTTAATATATTTTAATTATAAAATAACTAAAATATATTACAGAAAATGTGGAAAAAGAAAAAACATTACCTATAGCCAAACAATCTAATACAACTAACATTATTGTGATGATGTAAAATCTTCTGGTCTCTTTTCTGATATATATATATATTTTTTTTAATTTTATTGTATTGCGAAATATACATACAAGAGAGTATATATAGTATACGTGTAATTTAAAGACCATTGATGAAACAAGTGATTGTGTATCCACCATCCAAGCTAATAAATAGAATATAATCTGTACCTTGAACCCTCTGGATGTCTTACTTAGACCACATCCCCACTCTCTCTCCCTAAAAGTGGCGCTAGTAACATTTTCAGTTAATCATTCCCTTCCTTTTTAAAATAGATTACTTTACATGTATCCCCCAATAATACATTGTTTAGTGTTTGAACTTTGTATAAGTGGAATCACACTGAATATATTCTTCTGTGACTTTTTTTTCCTTAACATTAAGGTTTTTTTGTTGTTGTTGTTGTTGTTTTTGCGGTACGCGGGCCTCTCACTGTTGTGGCCTTTCCCGTTGCGGAGCACAGGCTCCGGACGCGCAGGTCCAGCGGCCGTGGCTCACGGGCCTAGCGGCTCCACGGCATGTGGGATCTTCCCGGACCGGGGCACGAACCCGTGTCCCCTGCATTGGCAGGCGGACTCTCAATCACTGTGCCACCAGGGAAGCCCACATTAAGGTTTTTGATGTTGTTGTTTGTTTGCTTGGGAGAGGACCTGAGTGGGAGCCTGCCTGCGAATACCAGGTGCTGTCAGCTTTTTCCACCCTCTCCCACTTCATGTTGTTTTTGACCTTGATCCATGTTTGCCTATAGCCATAGAAATTTTTATTGCTACGTAATATTCCACTGTATGAAAATATCACACTCTATCTGTTCCTACTGTGGATGGACTTTGGAAATCCTCCCCGTTTAACGCTTTTACAAAAACTGCTGCAATTCATGTTTCCCTTCCATCTTCTTGTGCACACATCCAAGGGTTTTTCCATAAAAGATAGCTAGAAATGAAATTTCTGGGTCTCAGGGTATGTGCATCTTCAACTGGACTGAGCTGAATAGCATCAGTCGGTTTCTAGCAGTTCTCTGTGAGTTTCTGCTGTAACACATTCTCAACAAAATGTGTTACCTATTTTCATAAAACTTAAAAACAAGGACCAGAGTGACTTATACCTCTGTATCCTCCTCTTTACATAAAACTAAGCACAGAGCAGATGCTCAGTAAAAATGTTCTGGTTTCTTGATTTTGGAGAATATATTCTGTAAAGTTAAAGATGACTATACTTAAACATACAATTATTATTTTCATATACAGGAGAAAGCTTTGCTTTTATTTTTAGATTAATATACACATATATAAACATATATTCAGACACGAACAGAGAGAGACACAAAAATACATAATGCTTGTTTAGTAACACAAAACAAGGAAGGAAATAGTATCTCTTCTAAAAAGAGAGAATTCTGAAATCTTTCTACCTTACACACACACACACACACACACACACACACACACTCACACTTATGTGCATTGTGTGTAGGCATGTGTTTGTGCATGTATATATGTGTGTGTACTGCCTTCAATATTTGTATCTGTGAATAAAATGGGTTTTAAAACACTGTCATTTGAACACAGTAATCTAATTCAGAGGCTCACCATTTGGAACCACTGATTAGAGGTTCTCAATTGTCAGTTTGTATAGAAATCCAATTGAAGATACATAGTTTTGATTGGGTTTGACATTTACACACTACTATACGTAAAATAGGCAACTAATACGAACCTGCTGTATAGCGCAGGGAACTCTACTCAATACTCTGTAATGGCCTATATGGGAAAAGAATCTAAAAAAAAACAAAAGTGTGGATACATGCATATGTATAACTGAATCACTTTGCTGTACACCTGAAACTAACACAACATTGTAAATCAACTATAGGCCAATAAAAATTTTTTAAAACTACAGAGTTTGAAGTGAGCTTAAATATATACCTATCCAAGCAGAAATAGGGCTTTGGTGAGTTACTTTAAACTCTAAATTTATTTCTTCCCTATCTATAACAGAGTTTCATCCTCCTACCATCCCCAGCAATTTAAACCAGTTTTGTTTTATTTTTATTTTTTTGGCGGCACCATGCAGCTTGTGGGATCTTAGTTTCCCAACCAGGGGTTGAACCCGGGCCCCCTACAGTGGAAGCGTGGAGTCCTAATCACTGGACCACCAGGGAATGCCCAAAGCACTTTTGTTTTAAAATATAAACATTTTATTCATTTGTCAAGGCAATCAATTTCAAGACAAACTTTGAGATTTAAGCTAAAAATAGTGTATTTGTGTAATTTCAATGTATTTCAAAATCAGAATATAAAAATATAAATTATAGTTCTAAAAAAGGAATGAAAGAAGTCATTTCTTACTAGTCAAATACATAATTTTTATCTAAAGTGTAAATGGTTGCTAAATGATATTGGGTTGGTCAAAAATTTTGTTCAGATTTTTCCATAACCCGAACGAACATTTTGGCCAACTCAATACATTAAAAAGGGTAACACAGATGCATTTGTTATCTAATAATATTGAGAGTTATTAGAAGAACAATTCTTTTCAGATAAGTCAATTGCAGAGAAGTTGTGTTCCACCAGTTAGGACACATAATGAAATAAGTTGTAGAGAATATAAGCTTTCTAGTATCACACCTGAGGTACTCTAGTGGATCGAATACTTATAATATTACATATGCTTATTTTCACCGACAACACTTCATGTTTTTAACTCCATTAAGCAAAAAATGAAGTGGCTGGACCCTATAGGGCCTGAATAATCTGGATAATTATGAAATCTCCATTGCATTTTGTACTGTACAGACTTTAACTTCAACATAAATACGCCCACGCCTGACCTCAGCTGTCTGAAGGTTGAAAGATCCTGAAACCTGGAAGTAGCAGACTCAGCTTTGAATACTGTCCCTGACACCTACTAGTTGAGTGACCTCTCAAAGTCTCCATTCCCACGTTTGTAAAAATAGGATAATAACGCCCATCTCACAAGACTGAAAAGATTAAGTGCATGCGTGTATGTAAATTGCCATTAGTAAACCAAAAACTGCTAAACAAAGGTAAAGTATTACTTTTTGGGGGGGTTCAAATTCCAGCTTTATTGTTTAATATCTGAATGACTTGTATGGCAAGCTTAACTTTTTAAAGCCTATTTCTTTACCTGAAAATGGCAGTTCAGTGAGGATTACATGAGACAATACAAATAGAGAGTTTAAACATAGTTTATGTGCTAAAGGTTCAGTAAGGCTAATTATTATTTCTTGTTACTTATCTTGTTACCTATATCAGGAGAAAAATTGCTTTGAGTTGTTCTTCCAGTAATTATAATAGATTATACTGAACTAGCCACATAATCGATGGCCTATGCTTGTGAGAGATCTGAATTGGATAGCACTAGCTACAGCAAAGGAACAGATCTTTTCTGTCTATAGAGCTAACTGGCCAATATGAAAACTAACGCTTGGCCTTACTAGGTAACTGGGTGAACCAACCTGGACACAAACTATGTAAACAAATTTCACATGCCAAGAACATTGTTGCAACGCCCAAGAAATCAGTATCACTATAATGTGATGAATATTACACCCATGAAATGTTTGGATAAGAATATTGCTTATTTCATACAAGGAGACTTCAATTATTTCTTTCTCTTTGCTTTTGTTTTTATATTGCCCTGTCCTTGCAAATCTGTACTCTGTCCTTCCTTATCATCCATTTCTACAACCACATGGTGGCTTTGACTGTCGCCACCCAGCTGTCTTTTTTCATGTTTTTCTGAGAGGTGACCGAAGTGGGTCACCATGGAAAAGAGCCACGTGCTGTTTCTCACAAGCTTAATTCCCTTTCTCCCACTGACCTAGAGGTCAGACATTTCCAAGATATTTATGACCCAAATACAGATCAGTAACATGCCAGGGAAACCAGGCAGCTATATGAGACAATTCTGGCTCCAAATTAAAAAAAAAAAAAAACCTAAAGTGACACACAACTGAAAAATATAAAATTTTGGTGTATTGTAGCATGTGACATAGAACAAGAGTAATGTAAACCAAGTTATCATCTTACTTCTCCATAAGTATATAAGAGCATTGTGTGTTCCCAGGAGTCACTGAATCATGGCAACTTCTGATCTTATTCCAACCAGTTGCACAAGTACTAGGAATCGCACACCTGTTTATTTGTTAATGCAACTGAGGGAACTTGATCATTGGGTTTCAATGACTCTAAACTCTACACACGCGTTGTATTTCAGACCAAACATATTTCCTTTCATACATGGGTTTTGGGTGATAATTTTCATTTGAAAAAGACAGTGTGATTAATATAACACTGATAATTCCTTTTTTGTTATTGTTCTCAGGAAACAATCTAAATTCTGTATGAATGTTATCAGCCAAGTTTTAGGAATTTGTATGGTTTCAATAAGGGACAGCATTCCTTTGGGATGCAAGACAATCAATTAAATGCATTTACATAACATCATATCCTAATAGAGGAACTATAATATTAGCATGCACACTATAAATTAATTATAGACTCTGACTACTCCAATTTTCCCTTGGGAGAAGGTTTTCCCCACTGCCCACAGAGAGCTTGATTGAGACATGCTAGGCATGGTGCCAGTATCCAAAATGCAAGTGATACCCTCTTGATTATATGTCAGCTCTCACTGTGCCAGTTCTGGAAGAGTTTTCTCAAACAGCACAAAAACATTGATGAGGAGAAAAACATTCACTTTGGACAATTACTGTGTGCCAGGTACCACAATGAACAATGGAAAAAAAAAAAAGAAAAGACACAGCTCTTTTCAGTTTGGTCAAAAGTCAAGCAAGTACATAAATAGGTCATTCAAATGAAACATAGTAAACAGTATGATAGAGGTGAGCACGGGGCCATGGGGGTATAGAGGAGGAGCTAGATCTTCTTTTCTGAATTTCAGACTCACTAATTCAATAGTCGACTGGATATCCTTAACTTCTCAACATGTTCAAAACAACTCAGAAAATCCCATTCAAATAACTTTGTAGCAACACTACTGTATATAAAATAGATTACCAACAAGGACCTACAGTATAGCACAGGGAACTATGCTCAATATTTTGTGATAACGTGTAAGGGAAAAGAATCTGAAAAAGAATATATGCATATGTATATGTATAAATGAATCACTTTGCTGTATACCTGAAACTAACGCAACATTGTAAATCAATTATATTTCAATTAAAAATTTAATAACAACAACAACAAAGAAAAAACTTTGTAGCAGACGCTGCCTGGTGCCCTGTTCATTTTATCCGGCCTCCAGAGTCAACTCTGCCTGTATGTGAGAACAGTCCTCACCCAATGACTGAGTGGAGGATACATAACCCAGCTCTTTCCTGACCCAGGTGGGATAATTCTGTTATGTTCTCTGCAGTAGTCCCATTGAATCTCTGCCCACTGAGGACCATGATGGTAAAAAATAGGTCAAGTGAACGGCCCTGGAAATTCCTGTCCTTACTAGGATTGTAAACCAAAAACAATACCTCATAGCTGATGGGACCTCAGAGATGAACACTACCAGCAAAGATCTGACAAGAAACAGAGGTAGTGATACCTACTGCATCCCCATTTAAGTTGCCTGTTTGGCCTATAGGGGGGTTGGATGGACCCCCAAGAATGACTGTGCAGTACGGTAAACTTCATCGGGTGCCTCCAACTGCAGCTGCTATTTTGATATAGTCTTTTTTCTGGCAGAAATCAAGAGTCTCTGGCACTTGGTATGTAGCTATTGATTTGAAAGTGCTTCTTTTCCTGTACCAATTTGCAAGGGCCACCAGAGCCATTTGCTTTTACCTGATGTAACCTCAGTACTATGTCACCTCTCCTGCTCTCTGCCACAATATAGTCTGCAGAGATTATGATCACCTTGTTAGTCCACGTCAAATCACACTGGTCCACTGCTTTGATGACATTATATTGATTGGACCTGATCATGACCTGAACAGGGAGTAGCAAGTATTTTCTCATGACTTAGTAAGACATATGCCAATCAGAGAATAGATAAAACCCTATGAAAATTCAGGGGCTTGCTACCTATGTGAGATTTCTGGGAGTCAAACGGGATGAAACATCTCAGGATATCTCCTCCAAAGTGAAAGGTAAATTGCTGTGCCTTGCACGGTCTACCACTAAAGAAGATGCACTGGGTGGGCCTTTTTGGATTTTAGAGGTAATATTTACCACATGCGGGTGTGCTCCTTAGTTCCCATTTACAAGTAATCTGTAAAGCTGCCTGTTTTGAAAGAGACCAGAGCAAGTGTAGGGTGAATTGCAAGCTGCTCTTTGTGACCCAACAGACCCAGTGATATGATACTTGGAGGATCTGTGGGGCTGCAGGAAGTCTCTGGCAAGCAACAATCAGAGAATCAAGCATAGAACTCAGGGCTTCGAAGCAAATCTACGTCTCTTCTGCAGATAACAATTCTCCTTTTCAGAAACAGCTTCTAGCTGGATACTGATACTGAATGCGTTACATGTAAACTGTGTTTCCTACTATGAACTGGGTGACCTTCCTAGCCATAAGGTTGAATGTGCACAGAAACCATCTATCCTCAAGTGGAAATGGTATGTATAAGGTTGAGCTCAAGCAGGTCTAGAAGGCACAACTAAGTTGCCTAAGCAGGTGGCTTCCACTCCTGCAGTATCAACCCCTGGCTCTGCTCCTTCTTCTATAGCCTCATAGGGGAGTTTCTTATTACCAGCTGAATGAGGAAGGAGAAGCTCAGTCCTGATTGACAGAGAGCAAGACAATGTTCTGGGACAAACTGGAGTGGTCACTTCCAGCATTACAGTTCTCAGGAGCGTCTCTGGACAATGGTAAAGGAAAATATACCCCGACGTCAGAACGTCAAGCAATACATTTGGTTGCCCACTTTTTCTGAACTAAGAGATGGCCAGAAATGTGGATTTACCTTGATGTGTGGGTGGTTACCAACAGTTTTGCTGGATGTTCAGGGACTTGGTAAAAAAAAACAAAAATAAAAACAGGATTGAAATATTGGTGAGAAGGGGTCTGGGGAAAGCTGTGTGGATGAATCTCTCATAGTGGGCACAGAGGGTGAAGACATTTGTGAATACCCTCAAAGAGCACCCCCGTTGCAGAGGATAATAATAATCAGGCAGGTAGGGAAAAGTGACGTATTCTGTATATGTCAATCAGCTGAATTCACCAGCCACTGGAAGGCTCGCTCAATGGGCCTATGTATAAAGTGGTCAAGGCCCAAGAATGGAGGTTATTCATGGGCTTAACCACATGAACTGACCAGGAATTTCCTGGAACTCCAGTGGTTAGGATTCAGTGCTTTCACTGCTGGGGCCCGGGTTCAAGCCCTGGTCAGGGAACTAAGATCCTGCAAGCTGCACAGCTGGGCCAAAAAAACAAACACACAAAACCACAACCACAAAAACATGGACTGAGCTAGCTACTGTTACTGATGAATACCTACTTGGCCAACAGCTGAGACCAAAACTGAGTGCTCAATAGAGCTCCATTCCCCAGGGGACAAGCCAGCTACCAGGTGCAGGCTGATGACGGTGGATCCCCACATCATGAAGGAGACAGAGATGTGTCCCCACTGAAATGGACATGTATTCGGATATGGATTTGCCTTCCCTGTTTGTAAATGCTTTTGCAAGTACCAGCATTTGTGGACTTTCAGAATGCTTTATTGACCATCATTGGCATGCCACACAACATTGCTCCTGGTCAAAGAGCTCATTTCACAGCCAAAGAAGTGCAGCATGGAATTCACCACTCTTGTCATACACACCATCACCCAGAAGCAGTTGGCTTAATAGAAGGATGGAATTGCCTCCTGGACTCACAATGCCAGGTGAGGGATGGGGTTCTAGCATATAAGATGAAAATGCTCTTTGAATCAGCAACCGGTATATGGTGCTATCTCTTCTGTAACCAAAATAATGGGGTCAGTAATCAAGGGGGAAGTGTAAATGGATCCCCTCAACGTTACACTTAACGACCACTCACAGAAGCTTTGCCTCCGTACTTGCAATTTTCAGTTCTGTTGATGTGGAGATTTTGGTTCCAAAGGGCAGAATATTTTTGCCAGGAGTTACAACAATGGCTCCACTGAATTAGAAGTTGAGACTGACACCTGCCCCTTTGGGGCTTTTTGTATACTGGCAGTATACTTTATACTACTGGAATGACTGATCCAGGTTATTGAGGAAAAATTGAATTGCTGCTATACGATGGGTGCAGGGAGGTCTACATCTAGAACCCAGGGGGTTCTCTAAGGAGCCTCTCAGTATTTCCATGTACAATCATGAAATATAATGGAAAACTATAGCCTTAAAGTCAGGACAACTCAACAGTCAGAAGCTTCAGTATTAAAAGTTTAGATTACACTACCAAGTAAAGAACCCCTATCAGCTGAGGTCCTACCTGAGGATAAATGAAAAATAGAAGGGAAGAGAGAAGTTATAAATATCAATGATGGTCTTATGACCAGTTATAGAAATAAAGGTTGTAGAAGCTTTGTATATTTTCTTCCTCGATTATTATGAATGTGTGTTTGTGTATGTATACAGATAGAGAGAGAAAACGATTTCATTCTCTCTCCTTCTCCCTCTTATTATTTTACACAAGTCTTGCTGGAGGTTAGCATTACAATTTAGTCTTTAGTAGAAGGATATTCAGGCAAGACAATGACTGAGTTTGCCGAGTAATTGACATGGTCCAGAGGTGGGTGGTGTGACTGACTTCCAGAAATAGATTCAATGATTACTAGGGAGAAGGTAAAAATGTCTTCGTTTATATAAGGGAGAGTTGAATCCTGTTGTGTGGAAATACAGAGTTCTTTTTGTTGGTGGTCAGAAGATGGGTAGGGTAAGTAGTAGGGTAAGTAGCCAAGGGGTACACTGTGTCAGTTACTAAGCTATCATCTCACAGCTGCAAACGTACACGTCTATACTCTGCTTAATGATGCTAGTACAGGAAATCCCCACATCACATTTATGCTTCGCAGCTGGCTTCCTGTTAGGCTATAGAGGGTGCTCTAGAAGGATACTACAAGGCTGGAGGATAATGAACGGACTTGCTGCGTGTTTTTTCCTATCTGTTTTCTGTGCCTGTGAGCTTTGCTCTAGCATCATTTCTTTACCCTAGGAGACAATTTTTTCCCTCCATAGCAACAGCTTAACTCAGTTTGCCCGTTTTTCCTATACTTGTAAAACCATCCTCATTCTGTCCCACTTTAGAGACAATGGCACCAGTTAGCAGACACCTCCCTCTCAGAGATCTGGCTCCCAGTCCAAAGGGCTCCTCTTCCAAACTCAGAGACATCAGCACCAGCTAAGCAGTTCCTCAAGCTCTGACATCTCAGTTTCAGCTCAATGGAGCCCCACACAAGTTTCCAAGTTTTAATAATTCCAACCTCTTTATTTCATCAGCCTCGGAGTGGTAGCTGTTTCCCACAATTGCTGCCTCCCCAATAATTGCTGCCTCCCTAAAATTTAGCATTTTCCTTTTGTCTTTTCCATTACCTAGCTAACGACCTTGTACCTGGTTAACAATTCCTGTGTTAAATGTTGGTGCAGGGCTTCCCTGGTGGCGCAGTGGTTGAGAGTCCGCCTGCCGATGCAGGGAACACGGGTTCGTGCCCCGGTCCAGGAGGATCCCACATGCCGTGGAGCGGCTGGGCCCGTGAGCCATGGCCGCTGGGCCTGCGCGTCCGGAGCCTGTGCTCCACAACGGGAGAGGCCACAACAGTAAGAGGCCTGCGTACCGCAAAAAAAAAAAAAAAAAGTTGGTGCAGTTTCTGTCTCCTGACAGAACGCTGACTGATACAGACACCTTCCTAGGATTCCTTCACTTGCTCCCATCCGCCACTTTAGGTTGGAAATTTTTCTCCCATTTTGCTATCATTAACAACTCCCTAGCACAATCATCACAGAATTTTGTGATTGCTAATATCCCTGCTAAATGGAGAACTTTCTAGGTCTATCTAAACTACTCATCTTGGCCTCTCCCTTTCCCAGTGTAGTGCCTAGAAAATAGAGACATTCCGTGAATATTGTTGAACAAATGAAAAAATAATTCAGTAAGATTCCCCATGGGAAGATGACAGAGGAGAGAGACAGAGGTAGCCACGAGACCAGTGGCTCGCCCATTTTTTGGTCTCAGGAGTCCTTTACAGAGTAATATACTGGTAAATGTTTAATAAACATTTTTTTTAAAATCTCTGTACATTTGCTGATTTTTGTTTTGCAAATACTCTCTCCATGTCCGATTTCAAGCCATAAATATGATGTCATTGAACACAGAGTTGGAAAGAGATGCTCACCTTGACTGTCATGAGCCAGTGCCGGCCAGCCTGCACACCACTGCTTTATACTCTTAAACATTATTGAGGACCTCAAAAAACTTTATGTGGATTATATCAATAAATACTTACAGCATTAGAAATTAGAACTGAAAAATTCTTTAAATTTTTATTTATAAATTCTATCAAAAATAACAATGCTACTACTTGTTAGCATAAATGCTATTTTTATAAAACATTTGTACAAAACAAAAACCAATTAGCGCAAAAAAGGAGGCATTGTTCTACATTTTGGCAATTTTCTTAATGTCTGGGTTACTAGAAGGCTTCTCATATCTCCTTCTACATTCATTCTGTTGTCATATGTTGTTTTAAGTATATGAAGAGAATCTGGCCCAAACAGATATGTTATTAGAAAAGGGTTTTAATAAACTTTTTAGATAATTGTGGATATTTCCCGTTGATGCTATACTAAAACTCAACAAGGGCAGTATCCTAAAGGTTAGTTACAATGTGGAATCTGAAACCATATAATGAGATTTTAAACTCTATCACAATAAAATCCATTGGTCTGTCTTGCATTTTGAGTGGATCTTTTACCCAGCATGATTTTGTAACATAAAGCATCGGTCAGGCTTCCCTGGTGGCACAGTGGTTAAGAATCCGCCTGCCAGTGCAAGGGACGCGGGTTCAAGCCCCTGGTCCGGGAGGATCCCACATGCCGTGGAACAACTAAACTCGGGCGCCACAACTACTGAGCCTGCACCCTAGAGCCCATGAGCCACAACTACTGAGCCCACGTGCCACAACTACTGAGCCTGCTCTCTCGAGCCCGTGCTCCAGAGCAAGAGAAGCCACTGCAATGAGAAGCCCATGCACCACAATGAAGAGTGGCTCCCGCTCGCCACAACTAGAGAAAGCCCACAGCAATGAAGACCCAACGCAGCCAAAAATAAATAAATAAAATAAATAAATTTTTTAAAAAAAGCATCGGTCATTTGGAAAGGATTGCTTCACTGAGTTACGCAGATTCCAAAATGTTAATATATTTCATTATATAATATCAAAAATTATATTCACTAATATCACCACCAATCTCATTAGTAAAGTTTTTAAGTATTGGGAAACTATCAAGCTCACAGTAGTGAATACAAATTTCCCCAAATTCTAATTTTTGCTCCCATTTTTCTCATTGGCAATAAACACTATCAGTTGTTTTCCTTGAAGGGACAGGTTCACTTCATGCTTTTTTTTTTTTTTTTTTTTTTTTTTTTTTTTTTTTTTTTT
>NW_020838003.1:5389773-5390426 GCF_003676395.1 Aethalodelphis obliquidens | reverse complement strand
GAAGCCCACTGCATGCATTTTTAATGAAGTATCTGCCAAATGCCTGCGTCTGAATAACCATAGTTTTTCTATCAGACATTTTTTCCAAGTGAAAATGATGTCCCACGAGAAAAGCAGGTAGTTCAGCTTCTGTCTCAAACACACATGTGCTTACTAAAGACAATTATTGTACTTTTCTGTGTGCAGCAGAAATGCTTTATGTATATTTCCCAGTTTTTTAAACATAGAATAAATGTATAACCATGTGACAGGATTTAATAAAATAAATTCTTGCTCCTTCAAGGACATGCTTAAGAGAAACTGGCTTTGTGTATGTGTGTGTGCATGTGTTTATGTGGTTTGGTTTTTACTGTGAGTGCATGACAGTGAGAAAAACAATGATTCCTAGTACAGTTCAGTGCCACTGCCTTGAGTCACACTGAGACGCCAGCAATTTTAACCACCATTGCTTTACACCATTAGTGCAAATGTCAACACAGAGAGACAAGATTATAAGATTGTACCATCTTAGCATTATAATAAAAGTAATTTTGACCTCAAAGACTCCAGAGAGGATCTCCCCGTAGTCCGCTGACCACACTTTGAGAAGTGCTATACAAGACAACTGAAATAATCTCTAGGCACAAGTCGTCTTCCGGGGACTTTCCATATAT
>NW_020838003.1:5337437-5389373 GCF_003676395.1 Aethalodelphis obliquidens | reverse complement strand
GAAGCCCACTGCATGCATTTTTAATGAAGTATCTGCCAAATGCCTGCGTCTGAATAACCATAGTTTTTCTATCAGACATTTTTTCCAAGTGAAAATGATGTCCCACGAGAAAAGCAGGTAGTTCAGCTTCTGTCTCAAACACACATGTGCTTACTAAAGACAATTATTGTACTTTTCTGTGTGCAGCAGAAATGCTTTATGTATATTTCCCAGTTTTTTAAACATAGAATAAATGTATAACCATGTGACAGGATTTAATAAAATAAATTCTTGCTCCTTCAAGGACATGCTTAAGAGAAACTGGCTTTGTGTATGTGTGTGTGCATGTGTGTATGTGGTTTGGTTTTTACTGTGAGTGCATGACAGTGAGAAAAACAATGATTCCTAGTACAGTTCAGTGCCACTGCCTTGAGTCACACTGAGATGCCAGCAATTTTAACCACCATTGCTTTACACCATTAGTGCAAATGTCAACACAGAGAGACAAGATTATAAGATTGTACCATCTTAGCATTATAATAAAAGTAATTTTGACCTCAAAGACTCCAGAGAGGATCTCCCCGTAGTCCGCTGACCACACTTTGAGAAGTGCTATACAAGACAACTGAAATAATCTCTAGGCACAAGTCGTCTTCCGGGGACTTTCCATATATGTAAGGACTATACCAATGTGAAAGATGGAACATGTCCTGAAAGGTGTTTCCCCAGGTCACTATGCTAGAAAGAAAAGAAGGGAAAGAAAGAGAAAAAAAAAGGAAGAAAGACTTACTGAGAGCTACATTAAATAAGTGAATCCTGTCCACAGTCCCTCCTGAGCAGGCAGCTCTGGGCCGTCATGATCACCATGGTCTCGTGGTCTCACTCAGCTCTTTCGTAACACCTGTCATCCCTATTACCATCCAGCTCTGACTTTGAACTGAGGGCACCCAGTATAGAGGCTCATAGAAACCACGATATTATGAGGACAGTAACACAAGCGCTCCTCTGAAACAGAGATTAACTAGACAAATCAGACTCCCTTTCTAAAATGTAAAAGGAAAAAAAAAAAAAAAGAATCAGCCAGGTGTAGGTGGGAGGGAAAAAACCACCCAGATAAGAAATGGTAGTCAGGGCTATAAAAGGTCATGGGCATTCAAAAGTTATAAAATAAGGTGAAGCTACAAGAAAGGAGACATAATGCATGAGGAGGAACAATGAGGGAGAGAAAGGGGGCTGAAGAGAATGTGAGCAAGTAGGTCAGTAGAAGCAGAAGCAGTAAATGCAGAGACAAAGTCACCATCACTGTGTAAGGTCAACAAATTTCTGCTACTGAGCAGCTAACTAGAAAATCCAGTTCTTAGAGTTGCCAAGCCAGGCCTTAGCTCTTAGCAGAGATTCCTTTTGTCTGTCAATATCCTTCCGAGACCTCACTGTTTAAAAAAATAATGGGTGAGTCTCTGTTCCTTGTATCCAATGGAACCTAATTACCTCCTATCTACTGGGAAGACATCATGCTAGATGCTTTCACATCATTATCTCAATTTTAAACCGTATGTCTCAGCTTAAGCCTAAGTACCAACAATGCTCCCACACATCAGGTGTGGCAGAAACTAACAAAGTTGATGTGATTTTCATGTTCCACAAGCCATAAAATACACACAGAGGCCACAAGCCAGAAGGACGTGTGTTGAAGAATTTGTTGCTTTTTCCACCTGGTTCAAAAAGAGAAAAACACTTGAACTGCATAGCATTAGGGTGATAAGAGAAGAAGGTGTATCCGGTTGAGATTTCTTTAGTTATTAAAAACAAATCCAGGTGAATTAAATTAAGCAAACAAGGAGCATTTATTATATCACTACAGAGGTAACTCACAGAAGCATAAAGGGAAGTTCAGCCGCAGAAAGAGCCACACCTGGATTTCCTCTGTGTCTCTCTGTTTCTCTCTGTGTAACCATTGCATTCTTCTGTTCCTGCACCCTAGCTTTCTCTGTTCCCCTGTCTTTCTGGCAGAAAGGCTACCCACAACTCCTGAGTTTGCAGGTCACCACTCTACCTCACAGGGAAATTGAGTCAATCTCCTCCTCCCCTGTCTTTTTTCTTCCCTCTACTCCACATCCACCTCAATTCCATATTCATAGGGAAAGTGCTCTGATTGGTCCACCTTAGGTCAAATAGTCATCATTCGTACAGTGAACTGCAGCTGAGAGGCAGAATGAAGGAACCACCTTATACGAAATGGAAATGATGGTGGAGTAGCATGGGGGTTGGGGCATGGTTGGTCTGGTCTTATCACCATGGATCACCAGATTGGGACAGTTGGGTGGAGGGTGGGTTCTTATTACTAGTTGACCGATTCCAAAGGATGACCACTACAAAAGATGAACCATTTATCTGTACCACATTAAGCAAAACAACTCTTAAATGATTCCAAATGGATATGGCCCCATCTCATGACCTTGGAAAAGGACATTCCAGACCCACTACCATCAAAAAAAAAAAGCCTGCTGATCTCCAACAAAGCCAAAATGTATTTTGAGAAATCCTTCCCTTTGCCGATTTCCTCCTACCATGTGCCTTATATCTCAGAGCCACTTCATTACTCAACACAGGCAGACTATCTCTCACGCAATACCTCACATTCCAGACCTGTTCTTTTTCTTTCCTTCCACTCAAGCAAAATCTATCTGTTCTATATTGTAGTCTTTTGCTCCATGATAGCAGCTGGAAAAGTAACCTGTGTTAGAGTTTTAATGGTCTAATACTGTTAACCATTCCAAATAAAAGAAATGTTTATTAGAGATAATTTCTTATTTTAGAGGAGTGGTTCTGATGATAGCACAATCTCGGACCAATTTGGGGGGAAAAGAAAAAAAGATACACTAAGAAAGAAGATCCGTCACTGTAAGTATTATTTACAATGCAACCCATTTCTCCTAAAATCTGGGGCTTGATGTTTCCTTGTTTCCTTTCCAAACTGGTAATCTTGTTTTCCAGACCTACTTTGTAACTGCTGTCTCTGTGTTTTCAGATTATAGTCATAATACTGTGTTCTTTGTATAACAAACGACATTATAAACCAGAAGCACTAAATACAAAATCCTAATGAGACTGCACTGGTGCAACATCTACTAATGCCCTAAAGAATGAAAAAATTCAGTTTTTTAATGAGCTCTAAAGAGAGTTTTCAAGGAAGAGAGTTTTCTAAAATTTGCAGTTCCTGTCCTCTTAAAATGCAAGTATACAAATGTACAGTAAGAACTGTTTTTTTAAAAGGAAACATTGGTGTACATCTGCATTTGAATAAGCATTACCCAACTATGAAAATATTTTCGATTAAAAATAAAATATTACCCATACTTTCAGCTCTCTTCATTTAAGGGGCTGCAGAGCATCTTAGAAACTGACCTACTTAATCTAAAATTCTTTCTGTAACTATGGTATAGTAACCAGCAAGATGAGATTATAAATTATTCTGTCAGAACTTCCAGCTCACTCTGTCAGCTATAAAACCTATCCCCAGATCTCAGGCTTTAATTCTTCTCTCTCACACAAAAAAGGCAGTATGTTTTATTGGGACAATGGATTCAGTAACCAGACCTCCTACATTTAAATCCTTCAGCCATTGTTGGGAGACTTTGGGAAATTTGCTTAAGTTTTCTGTGTCTCAGTTTCCTCACTTGTAAAATGGGGGTAATAATAGTATCTGCACGTATATTATTGTGAAGATTAAACAAATTAATATTGTGGAGCTCTTAGAACAGCAACTGTCCCTACTAATGTTTAGTTATTATTGCACTAACTTATAACCTCCGTTGACTCTCGGTTATGGCTCTCTCCTTGACCTAGGAGAGGTCTCTCCTTGACCTCCTATGAGTCCTCTGCTGGACTGGGCCAGGCCTGCGGCTTCGCTCTCTGTCCTTGGAGAGTCCATCTGAGCAAGAATCCTGCTAAATCAGTTTAGTGAAAATCCCGCACCCTCAATATCTTATCACTCTGACCTGCCTTTAGCAAGAATTCTGTCGAGTGTTCTAGCATGAATCCTTCTCACCCCTGATGATTTCTCTTAGTAATTTTCCATCCACTAACCCCTATCCTCCTGCTTGGCTCTAAATCCCCTCTTGTCCTTTTCGGGGTTGCAGTTGGGTCAGATCTCTGTCGGCTACCACAACACCCCACGGAGGGAGTCTCCCTTGAATGAAGTCTGCCTGCCTGACTGTCTCTAACAAGTGTCATGAATAATTTTTTCTTTAACACTGCCTTGTCTTTCTTTTTAACTAATCAGTCATCTCTTGATGGTTGGTAGGCAGAGTGGGAGGAGAGGCACATTTTGGAGTTGGCTCCAATACTTTAATCTTGTTTCTAATAATTTAACCTCATTTATTAATATTTAAGATGTTGGTGGTGGGATATTTATGCCTTAACTACTTAGGAGGTTCGAAAACGAGAATGTGATTAGAGGCACCAAACTGTGAGGGTTAGGAGAATGGACAGCAGGAGTTACACCCACCATAAAAACTGGTATTATAATAAAAATACATTAAATTTTAATAAGGTTGACACTGCAGTCACAGTTCATTTGTTGAAATGCATGGATAAGGAACACAATAGCTGCATGTCCTATGCAACACCTGGTTGAAGGTTTGCTGAGAATGACTGCCTCAACAGTAAGACCACCAGTTTCCACCTAGGTAGTTTTTATTCTATTATTGTATAGTGAGCATGGAAAACCTTTTTTTTTAATAATAGAAATGGCTTTTAATGACCACATTATGGGTTATGGGAAAGTGCTAAAAACACATATCATTCATATAGATACATACATATTTACTGTCCTATTATGTTAGTCTATTCTCCAAAGAATTTTTTTTTTGGTCAATATTTATTTTTAATTGAAGTATAGTTGATTTACAATGTTGTATTAATTTCTGCTGTACAGCAAAGTGATTCCGTTATACATATATACATTTTTTTTAAATATTCTTTTGCATTATGGTTTATCATAGGATATTGAATATAGCTCTCCGTGCTATACAGTACGATCTTGTTGTTCATCCATTCTGTATGTAAAAGCTTACATCCGCTAACCCCAGCCTCCCCCTCCATCCCTCCCCCAACCCCCTACCCCTCGGCAACCACCAGTCTGTTCTCTATGTCCGTGATTCTGTTTCTGTTTCATAGATAGGTTCATTTGTGCCATATTTTAGATTCCACATAAAAGTGATATCATACAGTGTTTGTCTTTCTCTTTATGACTTAGTTCACTTAGTATGATAATCTCCAGTTGCATCAATGTTGCTGCAAATGGCAATATTTCTGGTTTTTTATGGCTTTGTAGTATTCCATTGTATATATGTACCACATCTTCTTTATCCATTCATCTGTTGATGGACATTTGGGTTGTTTCCATGTCTTAGCTATTGTGAATAGTGCTGCTATGAACTTAGGGGTGCATGTATCTTTTTGAATTATAGTTTTGTCTGGATATGCCCAGGAGTGGGATTGCTGGATCATATGGTAATTCTATTTTTAGTTTTCTGAGGAAACTCCATACTGTTTTCCACAGTGGCTGCACCAATTTACATTCCCACCAACAGTGTAGGAGAGTTCCGTTTTCTCCACACCCTCTTCAGCATTTGTTATTTGTAGACTTTTTAACTGGCCATTCTGACCGGTGTGAGATGATACCTCATTGTAGTTTTGATTTGCATTTCTCTAGTAATTAGCAATGTTGAGCATATTTTCATGTGCCGTCTGTATTTCTTCCCAAAGAATCTCTCTTAAGTGCCAAAAAAATATTCACTGAAATTCATATTGAAAAACGAGATTTTTAGTCTTTAGAACAAAAATGGAGGGGATGGGGGCTTCCCTGGTGGCGCAGTGGTTGAGAGTCCGCCTGCCGATGCAGGGGACACGGGTTCGTGCCCCGGTCTGGGAGGATCCCACATGCCGCGGAGCGGCTAGGCCCGTGAGCCATGGCCACTGAGCCTGCGCATCCGGAACCTGTGCTCCGCAACGGGAGAGGCCACAACAATGAGAGGCCCACGTACCGCAAAAAAAAAAAAAAAAAAATGGAGGGGATGTAAGGTAACGTGCTAAATGTCCTATAGGTAGCAGAAAATGTTGGGGTCTTTTAAAATGTGTACAGACTACATAATGTTACCAATCCTACCCTAGACAATGCATCTAGGAGATTACTCTGTAACCTAAAGAAACACCTATTCAAGGTGGGTTTTGTAGATGAAGAGCCTGAGAAAAGGGTTCTAGTATGTGTACTTTTTTGAGCTAATGTTCTTTAGGAAAGGCTGGAGGAAGGGAAAAGCAGTATGGGAAAGAGCTGAGCAAGGATATCTTCCTAGGTAGAGTCTGGGAAGGAATACGAAGGAGTGAAAATGAGTCAGTCCTCAGTTACCCTTGGACAGCGGAGACTCTCAGTAGTCTCCAGTGAAGTGGTTCCACTTAGCCAAGGTCAAGACTCTGGAGAAAGTCATGGGTATGAGCTGTTAGCCAAGGCCCTCGCAGCAGCTGGAGGATGGCTGCCCCAGCCTGTGAAGGGGATCTGGGCTGGGCTACATTGCACACCACACTGCTGTTCATTGTTCAGTGATGATTTTTAACACATGATGGAAGGAACTTCATTTTGTGCATTCTTTGTATCCCTGGTACTTATCAGTGCCTAGCATATGGTAGGTTTTTAATAAGTTGTTTCCTTCATTTAAATTACATTGAGAGCCTCCTATTGAATTTACAAAGCGATTTCTTAAAAGGGTCATCTAAATTCAGATTTGATGTTGTAGCCTTGTGAAGTAACACTGTGGTGTTTTCCTTCCTGCCCTGTCACCACCCTGGCTGCTTACATTTTACAGTCTTCTCTGCATATCAATAGGAGCGGAAGGAAGTGTGGTCTTGTGGTCGGAAGAGTAACTTGAGAGCCCGGAGACCTAGCCTCACCTCTTACTGGATACCCAAGAGAAGTCACTGACCCTCTCAAAGCCTCCAATTTGGGGAAAGGAGACCTTAACATGGTCTGTTTTACTTCTGTTTAACTACTTGTGTGTGTCTTACTTCTCTCTTTTTTTAAAAATAAATTTATTTATTTTTGGCTGTGTTGGGTCTTCGTTGCTGCACGCTGGCTTTCTCTAGTTGCGGCGAGCCAGGGCTACTCTTCGTTGCGGTGCGCAGGCTTCTCGATGCGGTGGCTTCTCTCATTACGGAGCACGGGCTCTACGCGTGTAGGCTTCAGTAGTTGTGGCTCGCAGGCTCTAGAGCGCAGGCTCAGTAGTTGTGGCACACGGGGTTAGTTGCCCCGTGGCATGTGGAATCTTCCCGGACCAGGGCTCGAACCCATGTCCCCTGAATTGGCAGGAGGATTCTTAACCACTGCACCACCAGGGAAGTCCCATAGGATACTTTAAAAGCTAGTAAACAGAAAGTTCCTAGACCTCTAAGGGTAAATCTTGAGTATTTCAAAACTTTTCCTACATTATTATCTAGTCTGTTCTCAAGGGCTGCGTAGAAATCAGATTCTCCTCTCTAGAAACTGACTCTCACAGGAGAAGACTGCACAACCCCCCTCATTATACAGAGGCAGGATCGGACGGAGAACTCTACTACCCCATCTATCATACCATGGTAGGGCCAGATAGTAAATAGGTTTGGGGAAAGGAAAGTTGGTTTCTGCTGGCTAGTCCCTTCTCAAGCATGGGAACCTTATCCTTCGAGGGATTTAGTTCCCTTCCATATATCACACCCGTATCCAAACATTCTTCTTTCTTAGCCTCCAACCTGCCTCAGAGAGTTTACTGCTCAGGAATGGGTATAGAGATACCTACAGATAAGTTGGGTCATCACTGCTGAGTGCATGGGTGCTGGGGTGGAAAGAACATTAGGAAGAGAGGGAATATGGTAGAAATTTAGCAGTGCTCATCTTAAGTATTTTTCCTCTCATTCCTGGGCACACAGGAACACTTCCCAGCCTCCCTTGAAGTTAATTTGGGGCCATGCTCAGGCTCCAGCCAATGAATTAGAAATGGAAGTGATGTGTGTCATTTCCAGCCTACGGCAGTTGAGAACACAGGTGAATTCTCACTCATCCCCTGCTTCGGTGTCACTGGAAGTCTTGTGTTCCAGATAGAGTAGCTGTAAGGTGAAAGCAACCTGGATTCCCAAGTCATCACTTGGGAGGGAGCTGCTGAACCTCCAGTAGACTCTGCAAGAGTGATCTGGGTAAGGTTTGAGGGTTTGTTTATTCAGGCAACACAGCAGAGCCTCTCCTGACTAATACAGGGAAGGATACAGAAAGAGATGTGATGAGGGGCCCAGAGCCGGCCCTGCTCTCCTCACCACTTTCCAGAGCTGCAAAGAAAGGACCTCTATTCTAGAAAAGGAGACATTAAAAACTCTTTGGGGAAGGTGGACCTTAATATCTGTATGCTTCTGTATTGTCTTTTACAATGGGAATGTACTTCTCGTGTCATTTAAAAAATAAAAAAAGAAGAAAAAGACTTCGGGCAACTTTGAGAAGAAGGCTTTCTGATGAGGAATTTGGAAGACTGCCACATCCCTCAAAACTGTTTATTTATAAAAAGATTTATTTCATTTATAGAAAGATTTATTTATAGAAAGATTTATTTGGGTTACCAAATGCCCATTTAAAAAATGACTCAGTGAGGCAGCGTAAACAGAGTGAATTCCTGCACTGGTATGATTTCAATCACAAATACTGGTGGTTACTGCCTGAAGACACAGCCTGGGTCAGCTTCCCTTGGCAGGTTGATGGTGTAGAATGCCAACTTGCTCCAGTTGGTCAAGCCTGACTTTTGTCCCCTCACAATGCTGAACAACAATACTCAAAACTCTTTCAGCAAAATGGGATGGTTTATGTGGATGAAGTGTATTTCCTGCCAGTAGCCTGAAATGCTTTGTAGAAGAATATAAAGTAAAATAAGATAGTAAATAATTAAGTGCTGCTGACTTGTAAAAAATGTAGGATGACCACTCTTCTGAATAAATCACAAGAACTCAGAGAAGCTGGTTTGCATACGTCCGTGAAACATCAGTTCACTGTCCTCCGAGAAAACGAGTCTTCTTTATTCATGCTGTCGGTGGCACCAGGAACTGAATAAGACAATAAAAATCAGCTTCATAAATTCTGCTTCACAACCTTGGTAGCACCATGTGGCTTAGATGCTCCCAGCAAGTCTGCCACATAAATATACCTTCACAGAAACTTCTATTTGTCACCAAATATTGAAGAGAAAGAGGCCCAGATGAACAAGAAAAACTTGAGCTCTTCTCTCTCCCCATTCCTCTACTTCCCTGCTGCCTACACTTCCCAAAACTATGAAAACCTCTCTCATCCGTCACTGATTCTCCTCAGTGATCAACTGTTCACACATGGGCAAGAACTCAGTGAATTTTCCCCGTAAGCCTTTTATCTCTCATTGTGGAGCCGTGGCTATTTGACCCATTGAAGGGATTTCACACATCAACGCTCAGACAGAATGTTTGGGGGATAAAGGGCCTATGCAATCACATGAGGATTATTAGCAGGTTGGTCTAGAAATGGAAACTGATCAAAATCATTTCATGCCACTGGGGTGAAGTCAAAAAATCACAGCTCTGCCAGTCTCTCCTCTTCCAAAGGCATCCTGCTCTCCTAAATGAAGATCTAGAAGGCTTCTGGAAGGCCTGTCTCTATGAGCTCTCAGTGGTGGCCTGCTTTCTCCCCGCCCTGGACTCGGCCTTGACTTTGCATGAATTCTCTGGAACACGCCTTCTTCTATCTCCAGGCCCCGCCCTGTCTTAGCCTCCTGAGCAGGAGTTTGGGCCCCCCACCCTACTTCCAAATTTTAACATTTCCCCTTCCTATGCTCTTAAGGATGGAGGTGGATACTTTGCTTTTTCTAGGAAACTTGGTTTTGTCTTCATTATAGAAATATATTTTTATCCCACCCCTTTTCTGAAATTTTGCAATGCTCTGATTTAATAAGGAAATGCCCTAGGTTACTTGATATAAGAAAATGGGTTTGTTATTACTTTTTAAAGCCTCATTTTAGCATCCATTCATTATTAGAGGCTCCCAGGATTCCAAAACTCTCCAAGCAAATGCATACACATATCATCACACTTTTTTTTACATATTGTGAGGACTCTTTCATTAAGCCTGCGTAATTATATTGAAGTTAAATTGGTCTGCAAGAACAGAAACTGTGACTCACTCAGTACTTAAACCCAATTCCAAGTTACTATGATAAAACAAGTATTTGTTTTTGATTCTCCATCTGTTTCTGTGTTACATCTTATTCTCTCCAAAAATAATTGGAAATTTTTAGAAAAGTCTTAAGATTTCCATTGAGGAAAATTGATTCATTGACTATGTTGTAAATATTGAACTAACTGGAGTAACAAATAATGATTCCTTCAAGTTGTCTAAGTTTTATTTTTGGAACTAAAATTCCAAAAATTAGATGGACTAATGGGTGTTTTTTTAGTATAAAATATCTTAATAATAAAATTACTGAATATAAACACCCTGATGGTTTTCCTGTTGCAACTTGAAGTTGTTATGTTATTTGAGTAGCTTGAAATCTTCACAAGTCTTGGGCAACATGCCATGTATTGTAGGTTGAATACTGATCGATGTATATATATTTTTTCATTTATTTATTTATTCATTTATTTAATTTTTGGCTGCATTGGGTCTTTGCTGCTGCATACGGGTTTTCTTTAGTTGTTGAGAGCGGGGGCTACTCTTGGTTTCAGTGCACGGGCTTCTCATTGTGATGGTTTCTCTTGTTGTGGATCACAGGCCCTAGGCACACAGGCTTCAGTAGTTGTGGCATATGGGCTCAGTAGTTGTGGCTCGTGGGCTCTAGAGCACAGGCTCAGTAGTTGTGGTGCACGGGCTTAGTTGCTCCACAGCCTGTGGGATCTTCCCGGACCAGGGCTCGAACCCATGTCCCCTGCATTAGCAGGCGGATTCTTAACCGCTGTGCCACCAGGGAAGCCCCTATGTTTATGTTGATCTATGAACATTTATAACCATTAAAGCAAGAGGCTATATTATTAAAATGTTTAGGGTCATACAGAATAACATACAGAGTTATGCAAAAACTCTACTTAGCCTACAGTTTCCTTCCCTCCAATATCACACTAATAACCTGGGATGTTAGCTAGGAGGTACAACAGAAGAACTGGGGTTTTATTGTCTCTATGTTCCTCTCATGTTGTTTGTGAGTGTTGAAGAACCATGGAATGATCAAAAGGGACACAGAAGTCAGAAAAAACGTAGAAGTTGCAAGAAATACAGAATAGCCAGTCCCTTAATAAACTGGTATTAATGGTACTTTCAACTATTGATTAAGCAAATAAATGAATGGGGCGAGGATTTCCAGTTTGCTAGGGCTGTCATACAAAGTCCCACAGACTGGATGGCTTAAACAACAAAAAATTATTTTCTCGCAGTCCTGGAGGCTGGAAGTCCAAGGTCAAGCGTTAGCAACTTTGTTTCTCTTGAGGCCTCTCTCCTTGGCTTGTGGACAGCCTTCTTCTCCCTCTGTCTTCACATCGTTTTGCCTCTGTACATGTCCGTGTCCTAATTTCTTCTTAAAAGGACCTAGTCATATTTGATTAGAGCCCGCTCCAACAACCTCATTCAAATGTAGTCACCTATTTAAAGTCACCTATTTTTAAATATAGTCACATTTGAGGTACTGGAAGTTAGGACTTCAACATATAAATTTTAGGGGGTCCTGAAATTCAGCCCATAACAGGGTCCTGACCAAGCCACCTGCTGAAAAACCCCAAAATTCCATTTATAATATGCAAAGCATCTTTTCAAATGCATCAATGAGCTGAGAGGGGAAAAAAAGATAAACACAAAGACCAAAGCCAAGCTAAAATGGGAAACTCGGTTCCCATTTTAACTTGGCTTTGGTCTTTGTGTAGCAGTGAAACTGGTTTCACTTTGGGGGTACTTGTCAAAATCCGGTGACCTTAAGCACCTTAAGTTTTTTTTGTTTTCATTTCTGTTTTTCTTTAATTTGCAGGGAGCAGAGAACAGGAGATGAAACCCAAGACCTACCCAAAGTGAGGAACCTAATTAGAGCTCCCCAAAACCAAAGGGATAAACACTCAGTATAAGGGTGAGCTAGAAATAAGCCTGTCCCCTACTCATGCCACCAAATCATGGGACCGCAAGGAAAACTGTCACTCTTGAACCATGGCGTTAGGTAGAGGGAAAAGTATTCCTCCTAATCATTCACAGTTACAAACCAGCCTCAAGCAGGTTTGTAGCCTGAATTTATGCTACTTTTGTTGCCCCCAAACCCCTAAAGTTTAGAATTTAATTTAAAGTAGTCTTAGGTTGGTTTTGCCCCCAGGTATCTGGCAGAAGTGTTCTGGTTATTGACTGCTGGACAAAAAATCCACACTCCCTCCAACTCTGCAGGAATGCTATTATACTCGTGGATTCTGTGGGTCAAGAATTTGGAAAGTGCAAAACAGGGACAACTTATCTTTGCTCCAAGGTATCTGGTGGCTATCTGAGAAGACTTGAAGACCGGGAGGTGACTCAGGGGCTGGAAGCTATAATTACCTGCAAGTTAGTTTACCCGCAGGTCTGGTGGTTGATACAGGCTGTTGTCTAGGACTTCAGCTGAGGCTATTGGTGAGAATACCTACATATGACCTTTCTATGTGGCTACATGGGCTTTCTTACAGCACGGTGGCTGCTTCCAAGCCCAAACTATCTGAAGAGAAGTAGGGTTAAACTGTGTTGCCTTTTATCTCCCAGCCTTGGAAGTCACATAGAGTTACGAGCCCTCCCTGATTCAAGGAGCAGGAACAAAGACCCTGCTCCCCCATGGGAGGATTGTCAAAGCCACATTGTAAGAAACGTATATGAAATGGGGGATATTGTGGTTGCCATGTTTGGAACCTACAATCCACCATCCAGAAGCATAGGCAAATTCTTTTTGAAAGAGCATTTTTTCAACTCAAGGTATCAAAGGTTTTCATCAGATAAAGTTTCAAAGAATAGCAGTACAAGAATCACAAAATACATAAAATTCATAAAGAAAGAAGGCATGTTACGCAAGAGCCAGCAAAAGTAACCAACAGAAGAACCAGACTCACAAACCTTCAGATATTGGAATTATGAAACACAGAAAATAAAATAACTATGCTTAATATGTCCAAAGGAATAAAGGTTTAAAAATATGAATTCGGAAGAAATGACTCTAAAATTGACCATGCAGATTTGAAAAAGAACCAGCAAGAATTTCTAATAATAAAAATATAAGAAATAGGGCTTCCCTGGTGGCGCAGTGGTTGAGAGTCCGCCTGTTGATGCAGGGGACACGGGTTCGTGGCCTGGTCCGGGAAGATCCCCCATGCCGCGGAGCAGCTGGGCCCATGAGCCATGGCCACTGAGCCTGCGCGTCCGGAGCCTATGCTCTGCAATGGGAGAGGCCACAACAGTGAGAGGCCCGCGTACCGCAAAAGAAAAAAAAAAAAAAAAATATATATATATATATATATAATAAAATAAAATTTGAAACTCAATTGACAAGCTAAACAGCAGATTAGCCACATTAAAGAAAAAAAGTCATGAACTGGACTATAGATCTGAGGAAATTATGTAGATTATAGCACAGAGAGTCAAAGTGAGAGCAAATATGAAATAGAGACTAAACAACATGGAGAGTAGAGGAAAAGGTCTAATACCTACTAGAGTTGAAAAACGAGAGGAGAGAGAGAATGAGGTAGAAGCAATATTTGAAGAGAAAAGATCTGATAATTTTTATTGAATTTTTATGAATTTTATTGAATTTTATTTCATTTTTATGAACCAATGAAAAAGATATCAGCTGACAGTTTTAGAATTATCCATGAACCCCAAGCAGGATATATAAGAGGAAATCCACACCTAGACACATAGTGCAGCAATCCAGAAACAAAGAAAATATTTAGAAGTCTATCCTTCCAAGGAGTAACAATTATGCTGACGTCAGACTTCTCAACAAATATATGAAAGCCCTAAGGCAGTAGATATCTTCAAAGATGTCATCCTAAAATTATATACCTGGAAAAAATATCATTCAATAATGAGGATGAAACAAAGGCATTTTCAAAAACAAGAAAATGCAGAAAGAGTTTATCACCAATAGATCTCAACAGAGGATGTTCCAAAAGATTGAAAGAAGGAAAGTGATTTGAGATGGAAAGTCTAAGACGCAAGGATGAATGGTGAGCAAAGAAAGTAGGAAAATCTAAATAAATACAGACTATATATTATAAATATATACTTATATCATATACAAATATATTTAAATATAAAACAATATCAATAATATCTTATTGGGTTAAAAATACCCAACAATTGCACATAAATCAGGAAGGAATAATCAAGAGCAAAAGTGTTTCAAAGGTCCTCCTCTTACTTAGGGGAAGTTAAAGATACTACATGATAAATTTCTAAAGTAACCACTAAAATAATAGAAATGGAATGAATAAAACAAGAAAAATTACTCAGATAATCAAAAATAGTCATGACAGGAGGAAAAAATATATAACGGGAGATATAAAATAATATCTTAGAACTAAATTACCCTAGTAATCTAACAAATGTAAGTAAATGGGCTAAAGGCTCCATTAAAAAAAAAAACCTATCAGACTGGATAACAACAACAAAATCCAGCTATGAGCTGTTTACATGTGTGCTGGCTCTTCCTTACTCTTCTCTGCCTGGCTCTGGGCCCAGCTCTAAGCTCTGCGTCCCCTGAGATCTTTTGCTTTCTAACTTCTGGTTGGGTTTGGCCAATAGCAGATAGGGGCAATAGATCACAAGGCAGGAGAAGAAAATAAGGGTATCAGTTCCCCTAGTTTCCCTCCCTGCTGGGCCTGAGTTTTTCAGTGGTTGTGTTATCTCTACTTAAGACCACTGGTCCTGCAGGTGCCCCCTCTCCCAGCAACAGTTTATATTGGATTCCAGTAACACTATTTCCTTTCTTTGACCGTTCAGTGCTAGGGTATACATGCTTTTCCGTTTCTAGTACCTGAGTACTTCACCATCTTTTATTGGTTCCCTTAATGCTGCCCATACCTTTATAAAGAATTTCTTCATTAAACTCTCTTCAGTTAACATTTTGAGTGCACTGCCTTCTTATTTCCTGCCAGGATCCTGACTCACAACAGGAGACACACCTAAAACATAAGGATACTAAGAGATTGAAAATAAAAGGTTGAAAATGTTATAGCATGCAACTACCAACTCCCCAAAAGCTGATGTCACTACATTAAAATGTACTTTAAGATTAAAAAGCAATATTAGAGATAAAAGATATAAGATGAAAAATTCACTTCATCAGTAATACAGCATTACTACCGTAGCCTCAAATTACATGAAGTGAAAAAAACAGAGAATTAGATAAATCTTTCAAACTAATAGTGAGTAAAAAAGATTAAAATGATCTAAAAATAAGAGTTTGCTTTCAAAAAGTACACCATACTTTTGAATGGTTTTATGACAGGCTGTTTATTTTTCTAATTTTATGTTTTCTTAGAGTAATATAACCCTTAGTTTGTATTTACCTGAGAAGAAATTGGTTGGCAGCAGAGAAAGGCAAGTACAAATGTAGAAGGTGGCCAGAGGAAGCCAGTTATAGTTTAAAAACTAATCTTTCGAGGCTTCCCTGGTGGCGCAGTGGTTGAGAGTCCGCCTGCCGATGCAGGGGACATGGGTTCGCGCCCGGGTCTGGGAGGATCCCGCGTGCCGCAGAGCGGCTAAGCCCACGAGCCATGGCCGCTGAGCCTGCGCGTCCGGAGCCTGTGCTCCGCAACGGGAGAGGCCACAGCAGTGAGAGGCCCGCGTACCGCAAAACAAAAAAACAAAAAAAACCCACTAATCTTTCTCGCAATGAATATGACTAAGCGTTAATATCATTAATAAATATTACCGACCTAAGAAAAATACTAAAATTCTAAAATGGACATGACAATGATAATTTATGAAACCGAAGCTAAAAATGACTAAATAAACAAATGGAAAAATGTTCAACTTCACTAGCAAAGAAAATAAAACAATACATTACTTTCATATAAAGTTAACAAAAAATTCTTTTAAAACTAGATCTAATACCCAAAGCTGTCTAGGATAAAATAGACACTGTCATGTACTGCTGGGGGGAGTAAAAAATTAAGACAAGTTATTTCATTTATAACACTTGACCCAGTAATTCCATTTCTGGGAATCTATCCCAGAAAATAATTTGAATTAATGATAGAGATTCAAGTACAAAAAGGGAATGTTATTGATAATATATTTGTTAAAAGATAAGAATGCTCTTCTCTTTCTTTTCCCCTTTCCTTCTTTCTCCCTTCCATTCAGTTGTTCACTTCTTGAGCAATTCAACCCCAAATGCATTAGGTTGGGGCTCTGCAAAGTAGGTGTCCCCGTAGGTGAGTGGGGGAAGAGCCACGGTAGCCTATGTGGGATGGCAGAGCACCACTGGAGAAAAGTGTCTCTGCAGGGGATTGACCCAACTCAGGATGCAGGAGCCCCAGCAGTAAGAGGAGAGCCTCTGTGGAAGGGTAGAGGGGTAGCCCAGAGCAGGGTGTCATAGCCCAATCAAGGTGAGGAGGGCATTTGCAGGGGTGAGAGTGTGGTGGCCATTAGGGGAAACAGTTACATACAGGGGATTGGTCAAGTAAGTAAATATATTGAGGCTAAGGGAGCCAGGTTTCTCACTTCTACAGAAACAACTTACAATTATATAAAGGGAGAAAATAAGAATGAGATATTGGCTTAGAATTGGGGATATTGGTGTAAACTCATGGCTGTCAATATAACAAAATAGATATAAAAAATAAAAACAAACACAGATATAAACACATGTATGTATATGTACATATGTCTGTTCTGAGGGTTTGGGAGCAGTGTCACCACTATAGCAAGGAGCCCACTAGTGCATAGATATTGGTTTCTAAATATTCTTCTCCACTAAAAGGAACCCGGGCTCTTCAGAGAAATAGATGATTCCAGTGCTGGGGCAGGGAATGTACAATAAAGCTGGAGCATCTTGCACCAGAAAGTAAGGGTGGGTTCAGAGAGTAATGGGATCATTTCTAAAGGACACATAAGTCATTGACTAAAATAGAATGAGTCATACTCATTCAAATGATATAAACAAATGGATGAATTGACTGCTTGAAAAGGAATGACTGTTTAAATAGTCTTTAAGTATCTCCCTACAAAATATTTACTATTTATAAGGGGGGAAAGATGTAACCATGCGCTGGAAAAGCCTGGAAGACACCACCTTAATAAAGTGATCTAAGTTAACATCACCATTGATGGGACAAATTGAAATCATGCGTCATCTGATAGGATACAATGAGAAGAACACAGCGTTGTTTCTGGAATACACGTACCAAAGACACATGACTTGAATCCAATTACGAGGAAAGATCTAACAAACCTACACGGAGGAGCATTTTACAGAATAACTAACTTGTAATCTTTAAAAGGATCAAGGAAATGAACATCAAGGGAAGGGTGAGGAACTGTTCCAGACGGAAGGAAACTAAAGAGACATGACAACTAAGCACAATGATTTACTCTGGACTAGATCTTTTACTATAAAAAAAATTATTGGAACAACTACTGAAACATGAATAAGTTCTGAGGATTAGAGGGTAGTAGTGGACCAACATTGCTTTCCTAATTTTGGTGGTTGTGTTATGGAAAATGTCCTTGCTTGTGGATAACACACACTAAGGCATTTAGGGAGACAAGAGGATTAAGCATCACGTTGGCAACTTATTCTCAGATGATTTGGGGAAAAAAAGTTATTTGTTCTGTTCTTTCAACTTTCTCTAAACTTGAGATTGTTTCCAAATAAAAAGTTTTTAAATATAGAAACAATCTAAATATCAAATAGCCTAGTAGACTTTCCATAATCTGGGTCCAACTTCTCTAACTTCATCTGTCACCAACCCACCAGGCGCCCATCCCAATGCTCAACTGTTTGGTCAGTGTTCTCACACCCTACACAGTGTAGTTCAATTCAGCTAGACCATATTTCGTCCCTTTATGCACCTGAATGTTCTATTTTCCTTCAAGATTTGATGCAAAAGTTTCCCCTAGAATATGGTTCTCTCTTCTCAGTGTGATTAGCTGTCCCTCCAGCTCTCGCAGCATCTGGGGCTTCTCTTGATCTTACAGAGGGCACTCCTTATGTCATTAATGTACTCAACTCTCTTCCCCTCTGAGCTTCTTGAGACAGGGACTGTGTCTTCTTGATCCAACATTCCTCATTGCCTGACAGTGAGTAGATTCTCATAAATCTTTGTTAAATCAAAGGATAAATAAACAAATGAACTGGTCTTCTGCAAATACAATCAGTCCTTCCTCCACAATCCATTCTCAATGGAATAGCTAGAGTGACTCATGCCTCTTTCTCCTGAAATGTCTCTCTAGGGCTCTCTACAAAGCTTAACATTGCGCCAGAGGCAAAGGGAAAATATTTAAGAGATTCAGATCCATTTTCATGGAGCAGGCTATGAAGGGTGAATTTGGAGCTGAGAGACAATAAATTGATAACTAGCATAGAGTCTATAGTAATTCTTTTAGGATTCACTAACTAATAGAGCATAAAGTGCCAAAGAGTAACTATAACTTCAGAAATACCTCAAAATATGTTGACATGTCTGAGTCACTATGCTTTTTTAATAGACATATTATTTGGTGAGCCTATGGTTTTGGAAATCTCTGGCACAACACCAAAGCCTTTGGGAACTGCTAGTCGAGAAGGTGGTGTACAAATATCTTTGCATAGACATAATGCCCTTTACAATCTGCATGTGTTATCCTCCCAAGATTCCTTTCACAAGACTTTTCCAGATTATTTTCACAAGACTTTCTCTACGTTCTTCCTACAGTCTAACCAGATCAGAATAACCTGGCAAATTCCTTCTCATCCTTCAAGACCCTTTTCAAATTCTACCCTTTTTCCTAAGCTTTTCCTGACAACCCTGACACAATTATTCTCTCCATCTGCTCTATTCCCACTGAAGAAAATGTATAGAATACATGCAAATTCCTTTTTGTGGGGGATAGGGATAAATAGTTATAAAATATCAAGCACTATTCTAATTACCTTATACTTTATATGCTTTATACTTTATATACCTCACATACTTTATAAAATTCTTTATATAATTCTTAAAAACCTTAATAAGTGGCTACAACAATTAATATCTCCATTTCGCAAATGAGGAAACAGAAGCTTAGGTTGTGTAATTCTCATTTAGCTATTGAGGAGCAGAGCTGGAAAATGTACCCAGACCTGGGCAATTCCAAAACTCATGTACTAAACCATTATGCCATATATCCTTCCAATATTATCACTTATCAGAGTGTATTGTAATATTTTAGTTTGCATACATGTTGCCTCCCTGGATAAAACTCTTTCAGAGACTGAATCTTACCCACCTTTGTATTCTCAGCATTTACACAGTGCCTGGAAAATAATAAGGGCTCAGTATTTTTTTTCTGGGGTGAATAAATAGCAATTGTACAGAGAGCAGTTAAATATAAATCAAAGTACTTCCTGATTGAATAGGAAAGTAATGGTACAGACAGTAAGTGGTCTTAGAGGCTCTGAGAAAAGAAAGATCCATGCGTACCGTAGCATTCATGAAGACTTCATTGTGGTCTGAAGCCAGACCTTAACTCAAAAAGAGAATTTGATCTGACAACAGGAAAAAAGATATAGGAGCAAAAGTCAAGGCAAAAGAACCTGCAATGAACATGATGTGTGTATGGTGCATTAGTGAACCCACCCTCAGGATAATGTAGAGGGAAACAAAGGCTGATATTGGATCAGAAGGGTGGGGGCAATTTGTAGAGCATTTTGGAAGTCATGTTGAGGGATTTGGATAGCATGGAAGAAAAGACTAAGAGCGAGACTTCTGGTTTCATGTGGAGTTTGCATTCCAGAACCACCAGTAGCTGGGTCATCTGGGAGTTTCCTAAATGTTCTAAAATTCTTCTGGCCTTGAAGACACCACCACCTCAGAGCTGATGGCCATGGATGGTGGGCCCTCAGGCCACATCTCCTATGAGCTGTTTGCAGACAAATTTCCAAAGACAGCAGAAAACTTCTGTGCTCTGAGCACCGGGGAGAAAGGATTTGGTTGTAAAGCTTCCTGGTTTTTGTTTGTTTGTTTTGTTTTGTTTTTAAATGTTAAGCCTTCTTTTAATTTATTTATTTTTATTTTTGCTGTGTTGGGTCTTCGTTTCTGTGCAAGGGCTTTCTCTACTTGTGGCAAGCAGGGGCCACTCTTCATCGCAGTGCGCGGGCCTCTCACTGTCGTGGCCTCTTGTTGCAGAGCACAGGCTCCAGACGCGCAGGCTCAGTAATTGTGGCTCACGGGACTCGTTGCTCCGCGGCATGTGGGATCTTCCCAGACCAAGGGCTCGAGCCTGTGTCCCCTGCATTAGCAGGCAGATTCTCAACCATTGTGCCACCAGGGAAGCCCAAGCTTCCTGTTTTCACAGAATTATTCCAGGATTTATGTGCCAGGGTGATGACTTCACACGCCATAATGGCACAGGTGGCAAGTCCATCTCTGGGGAGAAATTTGATGAGACTTTCATCCTGAGTCATACCAGTCCTGGCACCTTGTCCACGGCAAGTGCTGGATCCAACACAAACGATTACCAGGTTTTCATCTGCACTGCCAAGACTGAGCAGTTGGATGGCAAGCATGCGGTCTTTGGCAAGGTGAGAGAGGACATGAATATTTTGGGAGTCATAGAGTACTTGCAGCCCAAGAATGGCAAAGACCAGCAAGAATATCGCCGTTGCTGACTGTGGACAAATCTAATAAATTTGACTTGTAGGAAAAAAAAAAATCTTCCAGTTGTACAAGAATATTTACAGGACTCTTCTGAGGATTAAAATAATTAACCCATGTAAAAAAGAACTTAGTGTAGCAGTCAGCACAGAGCAAATACTCAGTATATATTAGTGGTTAATGTTGTAATTATTGAATATTATTAATGGGAGCCACATTCTAGAACCACATGATGTTAGTAATATTCTAGAAATCTTAATCCTTCTGTAGGAATGGGGGAAACTGGAACTTGAAGACAAGTTAGGGGATTATTGAAATAATCTTGGCCTATAGTTAAAAAATTTTTTTTGATTACAACAATGAGAATGGAAAGAAATAACTCTGAGAAATGAGTTTAAGAAAAAAATTATAGAATTCACAAAGTAATTGCAGTTGAGGGGCACAGAAAATGGAGGCATTAACAAATAACTTCAGTGTTTTAAACTCTTCAGCTCAAGAAATGTAGATTCCATTGGAAAAAATACAGACAATGGGAGAAAATCGAATTGAAGGGAATGAAATGATACTGGATTTGAGGAGGAGGAGATAATTGGAAATCCATGGAAAATATCTAATCTGATTGAAGAGATAAAGGATTGGAGTTTAGTTAAATGAATAAGACAGCAAGTATACATTTAAAAAATTATCCGAATGAAAGTAATTAAAGCAGTAAAAATCGATAAACTTACTTCTTTGAAAGAATTATGTCATGGGGCAAAACCAAGATTTGACACATTGGGAACATCCAGAGTTAAATGATGGAAGAAAGAAGAAGAGCCAATGAAGGAAAAATGTTCTCAGAGGCAAGAGGAAGACAGGGTAGAGCCCTGCTATGAGCAAGATATGCTATGTACTCTGAGAGGCAATATTAGGCATGAGAGCAGGCCACTATATAGACTACTCTTAGTAACGTGATGATGAATGGCCATCTGAGGAATGAGAAGAGAGCTGATACAAGAAGACCTTCTCAGTAAAAAGTAAAGAATGAGGCAAGGTCATTTGCTGAGAATGACGGAAGAAGATGGAGTTAGTTCTTAGTTGGGACCTTGGAAGAAAAGATATGAAATTCTTGAATTGGGTAATCTGAGGAGACTTCATAGAGTTGTGAGCAAGGATTAGGAAGAAAAAGGGATGGTGCGTTACCCCAGGGCTAGTGGTTGGGAAAACTATTACCATCCCTGGGCCTGGAGAAGAGAGAGGAGAGAGCAGTTACTGGGACCCAGAGAAAGCTGTTTGGAGAGGACCACTTGGCAGGAGCTGTGGCCTTTAGGTAAAGGGACATAGCCAACCTGCAGGAACTGGTAAGGAGGGATCTGGGGGAATAAGTGGTCTGACCTCACTCTCCTTTTGCCCTCTAGATTTCAGGTAAAGCCATT
Organism: Aethalodelphis obliquidens; assembly: GCF_003676395.1. Classification (NCBI taxonomy): domain Eukaryota; kingdom Metazoa; phylum Chordata; class Mammalia; order Artiodactyla; family Delphinidae; genus Aethalodelphis; species Aethalodelphis obliquidens. Next base: position 5,367,120 of record NW_020838003.1, on the reverse strand, counting down.
AGCTGAACCAAGCTGGAAGCTAGAGGGCCAGGGAGCCAGATTGTTACAATCTCATGGATCCTACAGCACAGAGCAGGATAGATACCGTGGGAAATGGATCCAGCATGACTGCTTAAAAAGAGCGGGAAAGGTTTGGCAGTGCCACTGTCGGAACAGGGACGGGGAGCCAAGGGATGAAAAAGACCTGCCAAGCTTTCTAGAAGATCTAGTTGATGCTAGTCAGTACTTTAAAATAAAGGCACTACAGAAGAAATTAACAAAACACTGTTAATCAAAAATATTTCTTTTAATTTTAAAATAAAATAAAGTTACTTTTATCTTATTACAAGGATCATATGTAGTCATTGTAGAAAATTTCAGAAGTGTTAAAATCAAAAAAGAAAATGAAAACTACCCCCAATCCTACTCTCTAATGGTAATCACTTCTAAAATTTTTGAATATACTCCCATTCTTTTTTATATGCACACACACAAAATTTTTTTAAAAAACAAAATGAGATTAAATTTTGTTTTTACATTACATTCAGGGGTGTACACCCTGAAATCATCTAAAGTTCTTTGGAAATACTAAGCAACAGAAACCAAATCAGATCAACTTAAGTATTAATTAATTAATTAAATATTTATTGACTGCCTACAATGTATAAGGAATTTCATAGCAGGTAAAAAAACAGATTAGGGCTTCCCTGGTGGCGCAGTGGTTGAGAGTCTGCCTGCCGATGCAGGGGACATGGGTTCGTGCCCCGGTCCGGGAAGATCCCACATGCCGCGGAGCGGCTGGGCCTGCGCGTCCGGAGCCTGTGCTCCGCAATGGGAGAGGCCACAACAGTGAGAGGCCCGCGTACCGCAAAAAAAAAAAAAAGAAGTAAAAACACAGATTAAGTTTGTGATTTCATGGAATTTACACTCTAGTGGAGAGAGACAGACAATAAGCAAATAAACAAACTATGCATAATATTTTAGGGGGTCATAAATGCTGTAAAAATATTAACCTGGTAAAGGGATAGAAGCTGATACAGTTGTCCAGGTGAGAAACAGCGGCTTGGACTAGGAAGGTAATAAGGGAAATAGAGAGTGAGAGTTGGATTCTGGATGTATTTCAAGGCAGAGCTGACAGATTTGCTGATGAGGGCACACAGGGATTCTGATTGCCCCTTCAGATCCACCCTCTACTCCTTCCCGGGGACTGGAAATCTGACCTCCGCAGACCACACATCTGGAATCTCCTGTCCTGCTTTGGTTGGGTTTAGGCAGTGAAATGAAGTGAAAGGAAATTGGAGGGCAGGAGGAGAACAAGACAGAAATATTTATTCTCCTGGCGCCTGCCCTGCCAGGCTACAGTTTGGCAGCCACCTTTTATGACCACAGCTCTTGCTGGTTCTGGTAAGCCCTTCTCACCCCTGCCTCCTTCCAGCCTTGGGTAGTAATGGCTTCTCACCGTGACTCTCCCACGGCTGCTTCACCATTTCTTATTAGCCTCCCTTAACCTGACCACACATTTGTAAATAATCCATTGAATTTTTCTCAGATACCGCTTTTAGTGTGCTATCTGTATCCTGCCAGGACATTGAGTGACACAGGATGTGGAAAGAAAAAAAAGAGTCAACGATGACTCCAAAGTTTCTGGTCTGAGCAACTGGAAGAACAGGGCTGCTGTTTACCGAATTGGGGAAAAAAATCAATAGTGTAAAATGAATTCATTAGAAGGATAGGGGGTAGTTCACAGAGTGGAATAAAAGGCAGAAATGTAAAGCAGCAAGTTGAAGTTCCTGGCCTGCTGAGAGCTCAGGATGGAAGTTGGCAGTGATTGGTTAGAGCTCCTAAAGGGAAAATGGGCTCAAAGCCCTCCATTGAAGGGAAAGGGCCAGAGGTCAGCTCTTACTGCTTGAAGGTGGAAATAAAACTATTGTTGACTGCTTGCCTGGGCTACATTTAGCATGCTTGAGGCCTCAAGGAAACCAGAGACTGCTAAACATCCTTCAATGCACAAGACAACTCTTTCACAAAGAACTACTCAGCCCAAAACATCAATAGTGCTGAAGCTGAGAAACCCGTCTCTGTACGGAGGCTGCCTCGAGCTTCAGTTTCTATGTCTTAGAAGACAAATCAGATTACTCTAGATCCAGGGCCTCAAACTCCATTGGAAACCAATTTTAAAAGCGACAGTGACAAATATATGGATACTGTCCAAATAGGCTCTGCAAGCAGAGGTACTACCTTTGGAAATTTTTGTTTGAAAGCCTAGAGTGGAACTTGACAACACTATGGCAAAGTGCAACTGTGCAAACGGACACAGCCCCACTCAGTGTAGCGCAGGCTGATTCATGGTTTAAATAGAGCACTCTGTACGTGCTCAAGTTTGCAGCTGAAATTAATAAGGTTGTAAATCACATTACAGCTTTAAAACTCATGCAGGAACCTTTCCAGGCAGCAGAGAGCTATGGTATTGTCTAATGACAGGTTCTGAAGCAGGCCTGCAACAGGGCTGCATTCATTGGGCACAATATGCTTTTTGTGTTCCAAGGATTCTCCTGGGACACCCTGACTTACCTGGAGTAGGTAGACAGTTTCACTGGAGAAAGCAGCCTAGGCTCGGAACTCGCTTTTGTCCTTAGCACAAAGGCAGGACTGAGAACTGGGGTCTGGCCCAGGACCAGGGAGGCGCGGAGAGCAGATTAAGAAGGTGAACTTTGCAAATGAGCCACAGAGCCTCAGGGCTTGGATGGCTCAGTTGTCTCCTAATGTTCTGGCAGAGAGACACGTTTTTTATAAAGAATGATTTTTTTTCCATTTGGAGGTAGAAAGTTTTCTGTCTAAAATAAATAAGAAAGCTCCGTTCTAGAGAACTCTGTATCCTTAGCTGCCCTACGCCCCACCACCTTCTTAGAATCTGATTTCTGATTCCCAACTGATAGCTCTGCCCTTTATTTTCGAGGGCCAGGAAGGAACCAGTCTTCGGGGTAGAAATGATGCAGCTATGTCCCAAGAATTTGAGCTCTAATTATCAGAAAAGTGTGATAATTCTGTAGTTTACCCCATCTCATTTTGCTACCTCTGAAAGTCCCCTAAATTTACTTAACAGTAATGTATCTCCCTAAAGCTATAAAGTCAGGCTATTTTTTTTTTCCTTAACACGAGAATGTTTTAATTGAAAATATGAATTCTACAGAGATTGTGCTTGAGTACTACAGTTTAGGCAGTCAAATTAGTTCTGCAATTTAATTCAGTAAACTCCATTAACTGTTATTTTTCTATCCGTTATAATATAATAATAACTATGTAGGTGATCTCTTCAGATATATATGTTTTGAACTTTACGCGTATTAAAAATCAGTTAATGTGATAAGACCATTAATTCACTCACAAAAGTGTTCTTAACTCATGAGATTAACCAAAGTTTATTTATACTGTTAGTAAATTGCTCTGTGTGTTGTATGCATTATACAGGTACATAACCACTTTGTGAAACACTTATTTCATAAAATACAATCATCATAGTAATATTTGGAGTAATTTTTTTTAATTAGTCTCATTTTTTAAAAGTTACATTTAGCATTCATATGTTTAATTCTTATTTTGATGTGGAAAAATGACATCCTTGGGGCATTTTCTCCTCCAAATAATGTAAATATCCTGTGAAATATTATGATATTCATTATTATCTTTTTCAGCTTTTGATTTTCCTTCTCTTCATTGGCTTATTCTTTCTGGTTATAAAACAGCTAAATAAAAATATAAGCTTACGATGAATTCCCATTAAGCCTTGTATACAAAATTTGTATTCTTTCTTTCATACAGCAATAATAATTGAAATTCCTAGTAAATGCACACACAAAAATATATCATTAAAATCTTATTTAATTCACTACAGTAGTCATTTCATTCATCTCAAAACATGGTCTTCAGACTACCTGAGGATGCAGGTGCTAACATGCATCCTCACCTCAGAAATTTTGAGGATCTCACCTCAGAAATTCTGATTTAGTAAGTCAGGAGTGGACCCAGGAATCTGTTTTCTGTTTTTTGTCTCTCAGTGTAGCAAGTGAGTAGCACTCTCCATCATTTTTAACATGTGTGGGGTTTTTTCTAGCTTAATTGAGGTATAACTGACAAATAAAATTGTAATATATTAAAAGCGCACAACATGATTTGATATACGTGTACATTGTGAAAAGATTCCTACACTCAAGTTAATTAACACATCCATCACCTCACATATTTACCTTTTTTCTGGGGGCAGAGGAGAGGTGAAAACATTTAAGTTCTACTATCTCGGCAAATTTTAATTACACAATACAGTATTATCAACCATAGTGACCATGTTATGCATTAGATCCTCAAGCCTTATTCATCTTATAACTGAAAGTTTGTACCCTTTTACCAAACTCTCCCCAATTCCCACATACTGCAGCCCCTGGCAACCACCATTCTACTCTCTGTTTCTATGGATTCGAATTTTGTTTTAGATTCCACAAATAAGTGATACTATGCAGTATTTGTCTTTATCTGATTTATATCACTTAGCATAATTCCCTCCAGGTTCATCCATGTTGTCACAAAGGCAGGATTTCCTTCTTTTTAAAAGGCTGAATAGTATTCCATTGTGTGTGTGTGTGTGTGTGTGTGTGTGTGTGTGTGTGTGTGTATCACTTTTTTTTTTTTTTTTTTTTTTGCGGTAGGCGGGCCTCTCACTGTTGTGGCCTCTCCTGTTGCGGAGCACAGGCTCCGGACGCGCAGGCTCAGCGGCCATGGCTCACGGGCCCAGCCGCTCCGCAGCATGTGGGATCTTCCCAGACCGGGGCACGAACCCGGTTCCCGTGCATCGGCAGGCGGACTCTCAACTACTGTGCCACCAGGGAAGACCCTGGTGTCTGTATGTTTGAGTCTGTTGTTTCAGCAGCCTAACCAGTATCCTAAATAAGGCCATCATTATGCAGACCTTTCATGTGATTCTCTCCACATATATTGGAACCTGACACAAATCTAGGAGAAGAGCACAGCATATTTTTAGAGAGGGGGTAGATACCCCACTGCACAGTGAACCTGTGCAGGGCCATAAACAAGGGCAGTAAACAGAGGTCTGGGCAGTGAGACAGATCCACTAAGCTCGCAGCAGGATCTTAGAATAAAAGAGTGTTTAAGAATACTTAAGAAAATAGGAACTCTAAGTATTTCCTAAGAATGTATATGAAACGTGTGAGGAGATATACAACTGTAAGTTCAGTATGATTAAATAAGGAGAATAAGGAAATGAGAATAAAAACACAAAACAGCTGACAAGAGACAGAGTTTCCTGATGATGACAGTGTTTTGATTTTTCCCTAGGGGAAGAAATAATTTGGGAATCTCCAAAACTGTGCAATCTAGTAAAGCCTAAAGGCCAAGTTTCTAGCTATTAGAAAAGCAATAGGAAGTATTTGTTCTACTTATGTCAGAAAAATTTCACACCAGACCACTGGAAAATGGTAGACTAGCCTGTGAATTTGGGGGCATTTGCGTCCTTTCATCTGGTCTACTCCAATCCTGAAGAATAGTAAGTACAAACCTAATCCAATGTAGGATTCCCCAGATCAAAAATGTCCTCCAAATGAAGAGCTCTATGACTTCCTGAATGATTTCATTCCAGACGTATACAGAAATTTCTAATTTTGTTGCACACAATATCTGTATAGTTGTTCCCAATTTTCCCATAAAATGACCATTACTGCATATTTCCCAAAAGACATACTCGTTTTTGTAATATTTTCTCCTGGTTTTGTGGTCAGCTTGATATTTCAATTCAGTCCGAGGCCTTGTAGAGAGCTGATGCTCAGTAAACATTTGGCTATTTGTTTATTGAGTCAGATAGAGTCTCACATAACCCCAGCTTTTACTAGTAACCGTGGCAGGCAAAATCAACTGACGCCAGCATCGGCCTGTACCATACAATGTACCGTGTCGTGTTTAAATGTGCCTTTGAGAATTGATTGCACTCTGAGTCTCAAAGAATTTGAAAGTTACTTAAAATTCACTTTTTAAAATGCCTACTCATGGAAGAAGAAACAGAGACTCTACTGAAAAGACATAGTTTCATCGACTTACCAGCAAATACAACCTGGAAAGATGTTGCTCTGGCCAGGATACTTCATCCCAGGAAATAATTCTTCCCAGGAGCTTCTCTGAGGGTCTTATTTAGAAAAGACGCTTGACAAAAGATGCTATGGAATGATAGTAAATAACAGTTTATAAGAACCCAGTTAACTCTGAAGAACTGAATTGTTCCATCTAACTAAATTCAAAAATGTTGTATTTACAAAATTATATACAAAAATGTTTCTGATAAGAAAAAGAAAAACTTAGAAAATTGAATAATAAAGACTGATTGCAAATTTAATCTTAAAACTAAAAAGCCAATTAAAATGATGAAAGTGAAGGGCTTCCCTGGTGGCGCAGTGGTTGAGAGTCCGCCTGCTGATGCAGGGGACACAGGTTCATGCCCCGGTCCGGGCAGATCCCACATGCCGCGGAGCGGCTGGGCCCGTGAGCCATGGCCGCTGAGCCTGCACGTCCGGAGCCTGCTCGTCCGGAGCCTGTGCTCTGCAACGGGAGAGGCCACAGCAGTGAGAGGCCTGTGTACTGCAAAAAAAAAAAGAAAAAAAAAATTATGAAAGTGAAAAAAAAATGTAATCTTCAGATACAATGCTTTTTCTTCATCTCTGTCTTAGCTAACCATAATATTAAATGAAAAGTCATAGTACTATTTATATTAATAAGTCTATGAATGAATAATTATGTTTATTGTAAATAGAATTTTATGTTTCTACTTCTTTGTCAACAGAAAGTGAATTTTTCTCTTAAAAAGTAAAAGTTACATTTAACATGGGGGCTGTCTTTACTTACGTACATTAGAAAGTAGGGCCACCAGAGGCTCTACCGGGCCTTCAGATAGAGAGAATACTTTGGAACTCAAGAGTGGTCTCCACAGGAAGGGAGCAGAGGAGGGACAAAGGCTGCCCCCTGATTTCTTTGGGGTGACCCAGAGTGAGTAGGGAACTCACCTGAATAGCTACAAGTTAGAGTCAAGACACTTTAGGTGTTGATGAAGTAATGTCACATTTAATATTACCGGATTCAGTATCCACAGAAGTTGGTGAGAGCCTAAGAGCTAAGAACCGTAAGGAAATGTGTCAACATAAAATGCAACATTGTGAGCTCTATAAAAATAGAAAGCAAGACCACCCTACTTACAAATTCATTGAAAGGACTGAAGCACCAGCAGAGAGAGGGCCCCTTCTTCACTTCACTCCCCCTTTACCCTATAACAACATAGATGTTGACAGCAAGGGACCTAATCCAACATCAATCAGCCATTGGGAAGGGATGATTTTAAGTACAAACTGTGAGGCAGTGACCCCCATGTGTCATGCCGAGGTCAGTAGACACCTGAAGAGCCAGCAGGGCAGCTGTGCCAAAGCAACCAGGCAGAGACAAAAAGATGGGATTCTTTTAAAGACTGGCAGAGAGATCAAGTTAACTCTTCTAGGACCTGCCAAGGGAAAAGAGGAACTTGGAGTGCCGGGAGAATTGAGGTGCCAGCAATTACACAGGGGGAGCTCAGAGCCAGCACTGTTGTCATGACACTTACCCCTTCGGTTACCCTCTCAAGCTGCTGTGGAAGCTGGGGATATGTACTGATTACAGCACACTTCACTGAATTTTTTGTTTGTTTTTGTTTTTTGGTTTTTTACTGAACTTTTTAATGTAAAATTGTTGACTCAATACAAAAAAGGCCCTGTACTCAAAAGAATCTTTTGAAAACCTTTCCTACTGTTGGTTTTTACTCTAACTCCTAACATTAGGGATAATTTTAGTATTATGATAAAGGATCCTGGTATTGTTAGCATAGGAAATTGCATTTTGTCTTGCTTCCTTTGTTTAGTGTATATTAAACTTATAAAAATCAACATATGCTTTCTGACACTATCATTTTATAAATTCAATTTGAATTTAGTGACGAATGAGAACTTAGGGAATAACCCCTTGGCTTTTAACAGTTGTGGGGTTTTTTTGGGTTTTTTTTTTTTGCGGTACGCGGGCCTCTCACTGCTGTGGCCTCTCCCGTTGCGGAGCACAGGCTCCGGACGCGCAGGCTCAGCGGCCATGGCTCACGGGCCCAGCCGCTCCGCGTGGGATCTTCCCGCACCAGGGCACGAACCCGTGTCCCCGCATTGGCAGGTGCACTCTCAACCACTGTGCCACCAGGGAAGCCCTGAACAGTTTTAAAAACTAAAGCAGTAATATATTTTAAAGGCAAAGGCAAAGAGCAAGATACTTACACATACAAGATATATGTATAAACATAAGAGCAATACTATTAGTAACATCGATAGCCTTGTTTTTTTCTTATGGACAAGACAGTTTCTATGACCTTAACTGTAACTTTCTACAGTAAGGAATATGGTACATATAATGTATGCGGGAGTAGCTGTCAAAGGAAGTCTGTTCTATATTCAACAATTTTCTAGTTAAAAAAAAACTGACTTGGCATTCAAATTAATCTTTTAATATTCATTACCTATTTATATGTAGATTGTAAATTCCTGATAGTGGTCAAGAGGCCAAGTTTCAATGGACCTGTAAAAACTGATCACTGGGCCTCTCTGAGAGGTCTGAAGGAGGAGATCTGTTATTGTGGGAGGGAGGGAAGGTCCATAGAAAACTGCAGTTTCTTCAGCATAAAGCTTGATTTCTCTCACCATATTTCTCCAGCATTATCTTTCCTCCTTAGACAACATTATCCTTAAGCATTCAGAAGACATTTTGGATTCAGGAATGGAAATTATCTTATACTTTAGAGTAGTGGATTTCGGGTATGTATTTTTTCACTTTAAAATGCAAGTGGTTATAAGTATAAATATGATTTAAGTCAAAATTAGCAGATCATTTTCTAAGATTTACGTCAAAATTAGCTGGGTTGATCCAAAGTGTATTTCATATGGTCAGATCTTTGGGTCTTAGTTTCCACTATCACACAGTTCAAATGAGCAACACATTAAGAATAGCTTTCTGATATATGCAAAGGAACACAACTAAAGGGAGACTTTTCCTTTGGAATGGATTACTTAGAGAATTTATAAGTATACCTCCACTGGCAATCTTTCAAGGTAAAATAAGAAAACTATTTTTCCAAGATGGTTTAGGTATAATTTTATTAAAGATAGAAAGATAAATAAACTATCAAAACCTCCACTATGTCATTGACATAATATTTGTGTTGATATGTTAGAAAATAAAAGAACCTGATTTTGCTAAAACCTTTATTTGTTCTTTCATGCTATTAATGAAGCCCTTTTTTCATAGCACTAAAGATGGAAATCACACTTGATTGAGCTTGTAGAATGATCAGTATAGCAACAGGAGATAGGGGAGAGAGAGAAAGGAACACAGAAGAGCACTGATGCATTAAATGTTCCTTTTTTAGGAAACTAGCTTCTCCTTTGAATGGTGCTGTCTTCTTCACTCACACAAAATCTGCTCATCTGCTAGAATTCACCAAACCATCTAGTGGTGTTATCCACCCCTCCCCGTGTTTTCAAGCTCAGAAATTATATCATGCTGTTCTTAAGAAGGAAAGCTTAAAATGGGCTAAATCCATAGCCCAAAATTTAGCTCCCAAACTCTCTAACCTTGTTTTACGCTTTACCAGCAGGTCTCAACCCCTATTTATTCTGCAAGTCCAGTTCTGCTTTCCTTTCCAACTTGTTGTACCTTTTGCTCTACTGGTTTTCTAGATTTTGCTTCTTGTTCTCTCCTCATAGGATGTATCCATAGATGTATACGCCACATCACTTTCACGTGTCCTCACAACACTCTCCAGCCCACCCCCTATCTGTGTCATGTCCTCAATGGGGACCCAGACTGGCCTGAAAAGGAAAATATTGAAAGGAAAAAATATAATGTTAATAAAAACCGTATTTGTCATTTGTCAAAACAGGACTGAAGATCAAGCATGATAGAGAAATATTCCAAGATACATTTCCTAAAGGAATTACAATATTCTATGGGAACACCCCATCCAATGTCACTTGTTCAAGGTCATGTCTCTCAGACAGAGCCACTGGTTAATTTTCATAAGTCCAGCTTACTGCTTAGTATGACATTCAGGGCTGTTTGCAGTCTGGTCCCCAAGTTGTCACTATTGTAGAGGGTAGTATAATTTCATGTGTTAATTTCATGTGTCATCTTCTCTGAGCCATGGTACCCAGATACCTGGTCAACAATTATTTTGGATGTTTCTGTGAAGGGTATTTTTGTGTGTTTTAGATGAGATTTAACATTTAAATTGGTGGACTTTGGATAAAGCAGATTACCCTCTGTAATGTGGGTGGGCCTTATCCATCCAGCTGAAGGTCTCAATATAACCAAGGCTGAGCAAGAAGGAATTCAGCCAGCAAACTGCATTTGAACTTGAACTGCAACTCTTCCATAAAGTTGCAGTATGCCAGCCTCTGCAGATTTTGGACTTACCAATCCTCTACAACCATGAGCCAACTTCTTAAAATAAATCTCTCTCTCTCTCAAAATCTTTCTCCATATAGAGGGTAGAGATGGAGACATAGATGCATCCTCTTGGTTCTGTTTCTCTGGAGAACCCTGCCCAGTGCAGGTAGTAATAAGATCATGGATTCTATAATCAGAATTATATGGATTTAGGACCCAGCTCTGCCATTTACTAACTGTATAATATATATTGGGAAAGTTACCTCTCTAAGCCTCAGTTTCCTCATTTTAAAAATAGGAATAGGGCTTCCCTGGTGGCGCAGTGGTTGAGAGTCCGCCTGCTGATGCAGGGGACACGGATTCGTGCCCCGGTCTGGGAAGATCCCACATGCCGCGGAGCGGCTGGGCCCGTGAGCCATGGCTGCTGAGCCTGCGCGTCCGGAGCCTGTGCTCCGCAACGGGAGAGGCCGCAACAGTGAGAGGCCCGCATACCAGGAAAAAAAAAAAAAAGAAAGGAATAAAACAACCGCCTCAATTCTCTAGCCATGCCAGATTACATGGCATGTAATCTAGTATCTCTATTCTTTTGTTTCTGCTGCTCCCTTGCCTGTCGTAAATTTGTTCCTGTTTACCTAGCAAAACCTTACTTTTCCTTCCACACCTGCAGTGGTTTTAAAAATATGTTCATGGGACCTGGTGGCTCAGTGGTTAAGAATCTGCTTGCCAATGCAGGGGACACAGGTTCAAGCCCTGGTCCGGGAAGATCCCACATGCTGTGGAGCAACTAAGCCCATGCACCACAACTACTGAGCCCGCATGCCACAACTACTGAAGCTCGCACGCCTAGAACCTGTGCTCCATAACAAGAGAAGCCGCCGCAGTGAGAAGCCCACACACTGCAACGAAGAGTAGCCCCCGCTCTCTGCAACTAGAGAAAGCCTGAGCGCAGGAACAAAGACCCAACGTAGACAAAGATAAAAATAATTTTTTAAAAAAAGATTAAAAATATAAAAAATATGTTCACAAATTCTTTGATACTGTTCCCTTCAAGTTTAATTCCCTTCCCTTTCAGTACAGGTTGGACTTATTGACTTGCTTCAATAAATAGAACATAACAGAAGTGATAGTAGAACATGTCCCAGATTAAGCTATAAAATGACTGCAGCTTCCATCTTGGTCTCCCTCTCCCCCTCTCTCTCATCACTTGTGATGGAGGAGCCAGTCGCCTGGTCATGAGCAGCCCTATGGAGAGACCCAGTGGCTAGGAACTGAAGCCTCCTGCCTACTGCCACATGACTGAACTTGAAAGCAGATTCTCCGGTCCCGTCATGATTTCAGCTCTAGCCAACAACTTCATTGCAATCTCATGAGAGATCCTGAACTAGAACCACCCAGCTAAGGTACTTACAGTTCTTGAGGCTCAGAAACCATGTGAGGTACTAAATACTTATTGTTTTACACAGCTAAGTTTTGAGGTAATTTGTTCAACAGAAACTAATTAATGCCACATTCAAGTCTATAAAGCCTTTCCTGACCAACACAGAGAATTTCTCCTCTCTGTTTCTTCCCTTGTGCAAGGCTGGGAGCTGATAGAGAGTGGGCCATTTTTAACTGTATTAAGTGAAAAAAAAAAAAAAAAGATTAAACTCAAGCCTGGCACATAAAGGGTTACAAGCGTTAAGCTAACAATTAGTGTTCCCTATGTGTCACACATTGGTCCAAGCCTTTTGTAAATATTACCTCATTTAGTCCTCATAAAAACCTTGAAGATATACTATTAGTATCCCCTGTTTTACAGTTGATGAAACTGAGGTCAAGTTATAGAGAAGATGGTTCACTTGCTCATGGTCACACAGCTAGTAAATGTTGACTTAAGAAATGAATGAATGGAAGTTTCTTACAAACAGGACCACATATGACTCTTAGAATCTCGTATGGTGCCTACCTCAGTATTCAAATGGGTCCCAAATATTTACTAAATCACTGTCTGGTAATAGAAGCAGCTTATGTATGTGAGAAAAAAGTCTTGGAAACCCTGATCGTGGATAATTTAAATCGATTCCCCAAACATAATTCTTTTCCTTCACTGAGAAGAAGTAAAGATTACAGTAAACATTTGTTGTGATGAGACTAAAAATACACTTTGGAAGATGTTTACCTGTCTCTCCACACCTCCCACATACACATAATGCTCGACAAGAAATATAATGTATTTGTAGTTTGATTATGTAAGATATACAAAAATATTTTTTTCCAAATTTACTAAATTTGGTAGCGGAGCATTCAAAACAGTTTGTGAGAGTAAAATGGTGTTATTTTAATTATGTATTTTCCTCCCAAGAGGAAGGAAAGAATGTTCCTTTTTGATTTACAAATTTCAAACAGTGGCCTCTATTTGACGTCTGGGGCTACTTTTAATAAAGCATGCAACCAATGATCCCTCCCAGTGAAGTCTTTCTAAATAAGCACCCAAGTATGAGAAATCTAAAGCCAGTTTCTATCAGAGTTGGTCAAAATCTGGAAAGCAGCTGCGGCTTCCTATTTTAGAATTTTTGACTTTTCTTTGAGCACTTCTCCCCACTTAATAGTAAGTAGGAGGTATAAAATAAACAAGGACCTACTGTATAGCACAGGGAACTATATTCAATATCTTGTAATAACATATAATGGAAAAGAATCTGAAAAAGAATAGATATCTATATATAACTGAATCACTTTGCTGTGCACCTGAAACTAATACAACATTGTAAATCAACTACCCTTCAACAAAAAAAATAGTAAGTAGGTGGTCTTTATATTATTTGGTGAATGTGGACTCCTTTTCTCTTAATGTCTATTTGACAGGCTTACTCCTCTCAGTTTGTGTCTCTGTAGAGATTAAAGAAAACAAGTATTTCGGGAGCTGTAAAAAGGATCCTTAAGTGTACATAAATGCTAAAAGTAAGTGATTATAATGACAATGAATCACTTTCTTTGTTCCTGTAGGCCTTAGTATTTCTCCGACAGGATAGTACCTTCATAGATTGTCTGCTGGGAACATTACCCTAAAATTTCATTTAAGACAAGGAGACTAGAAATTTTTGTCATTAGAGATTAAATATAACCTTATCTTCTATACTCATAAAAAGGTAAGCAGTCCATTTCTAATTATTTTTCTTGAAAGATTACAGATAGCAAACCACTTTGTTCATCAACTTGATTCCCTTCAGTTGCCCTAGACTTCTGGAGGGGGTCTCACTTTACATTATATTGCATTTCAGAACAGAGCTTTTATTCTGAGAGCACACTGTTTCTCAGCTTCCTCCTTTTTTCTTCTTTCTTTTTTTTTTTGCGGTACGCGGGCCTCTCACTGTTGTGGCCTCTCCCGTGTGCTCCGGACGCGCAGGCTCAGCGGCCATGGCTCATGGGCCCAGCCGCTCCGCGGCTTGTGGGATCTTCCCAGACTGGGGCACGAACCCGTGTCCCCTGCAGCGGCAGGCGGACTGTCAACTACTGCGCCACCAAGGAAGCCCTCAGCTTCCTCCTTAGTCTGCATTTGAAGCAGGACATGTTTATATTTCAAGATTCAATGTTCTAGTCATGAAATAAAACAAGTGTAAGAAAATTTTAATAACCTGTTTTCAAGCAAAAATCAACTCTCTAGTAACACAAATATTAACTAGTCACTAAAAACTTTTATTTAATATTTGTTCTAAGATTAAAGGCAAGCCAAAAATAACCATAGGGTATTTTTGTTCGAAGACTTCCACGCAAGCCAGTAATACCCACAGGGTGAGGCAGTAAAGGGTAGTGACTAAAAGCACATCAGGCTCTGGAGTCAGGCAAACTGGGTTTGAATCCTGGCTCTGCCTCTCCAAGCTGTGTGACCAGTCTTGAGGATTTACTTTACCTCTTTCGGTTGTTTATTTTTACTTTACCTCTTTATCTTCTGAAAAATGAGGATAACAAAAATACCTACAGTAGAGGAGAGCTGCAGGAATAAACAGAAGAGAATGCAATAGAAGTGCTTGGTGCAATGCCTGGTACACAGTGAGTAATCAATATATTTTAGTTATTATTATTCTTAAATACCACATAGAAAGGTGGTAGTTTTATTAATTAAATAAATATTATTTTATTAGTAAATAATCAATTGCTATTTTATTAATTAAATATTATTATTAAATGTTAATTTTTTAATTTTAGTAAAATTTTTACTATTTGTGACAAAATATTCCTAAAAATATTTTAAAAATGAAAAAATATGAATTCCTTACCAATACAAGGATTTTAATGTTTTCTTTATATGCCTTATTTATTTTCTCAGGGAATTTCAGTCTTTCCATTTGTTACAACTACACTTAATTTTTTAAAAAACTACTACAGTTATTAACAAAAAAGAGATGTTGATTAAAAGTAAGGTCTTTGAATGAATAGTAAAGAAAAAGAATGTCCATATATTTTGTTAGGACAACTGGAACAAGTTCCTTACCCACCAATTAATTACTTGTAATTATATTTACAGTATTCTAGATTAAGTTGTCACTGGTAATCTCACAGGCAGTAAGGCAGTTTTGTTAAAACTAAGTTTCAAGGGCTTCCCTGGTGGCGCAGTGGTTGAGAGTCTGCCTGCCGATGCAGGCGGGTTTGTGCCCCGGTTTGCGAAGATCCCACATGTCGCGGAGCGGCTGGGCCCGTGAGCCATGGCCGCTTAGCCTGCGCGTCCGGAGCCTGTGCTCCGCAACGGGAGAGGCCACAGTGAGAACTCTTAAATACTCAGGTTACATTTTCATTGATACAACTCTTCTGCCAAGCAATTTGGCAAATGGGTATTCATCAAAAGCCATAAAAGTATAAATACCGTTGGACCCAGGAATAACCCAGAAAAGGTTACACATGAAGATGTTAATTGTATTCTTTTTGGTTTTTTCCCCTTCTCCCTTTTTTTTTTTTTTTTTGGTAACAGCTGTATTGACCTCTCAGACAATTCACCTATTTAATGTGTACCATTCAATAGTTTTTAGTATATTTAGTTTGCAACCATCACCAAAATCAATTGTAAAATAGTTTCATCAAAAAGGAATGCCAAAACTTTTACCTATCATTTCCCAATCCCATCCCCATCCTCAGTCTCAAGCAACCACTAATCTATTTTCTATCGATAGATTTGCCTATTCTGGACATTTCATACAAATGGAATCATTATGCTAAGTGAAAGAAGCCAGCCACAAAGGACTGCACATTGTTTTCATGGGTCATTCATGTTACACCATATTTCAGTACCTCCTTATTATGGCCAAATAACATTCCATATTATAGATATACCACATTTGACTTACACTCGTGTTGTTTCACCTTTTTGGCCATTATGAATAATGCTGTTATGAACAGTCATGTACAAGTCTCTGTGTGGACAGGTTTACATTTCTCTTGACTACATATCTGGGAATGGAATTGGTATTATTCTTAAAGTAGTGAAAATCAGAAGCAATTTCATGGTCCTGCAGTGAATGGTATTGTGCAAAACAATGTTGCCAATGTGTTATAGAAGGAAGACCATGTAGCAATAAAGCCCACGTAAGAAAGACTACATGAGGTGAAAAAAGCAAAATACGATCCACCTAAAATCCTTCCTGGGCTTCCCTTCCCTGTTCTGTCATAGGTACCTGCCCCCTGCCCCAGCCTTCAATTCTCTGAGGACCAGCCACACTACCTTTCTGAGATTTTTAGAATGTCTCAGCTCGAGTCTTTGCACTTGTTTCCTCTGCCTGTAACACTCTTTCCCCAATTCTATGCCCAAGTGGTTTCAAGTCTCACCTTAAATGTCTCTTCCTCACAGAAACCTCCTCTGATATCCCTGACTAGGCTAGGATTAAGTGTTTCCATAGCAGCCTGCAATTTTCCATCTTAATACTTTTGATACTGGTAATTGTTTATTCAGTCAGTAATAAAATATTGAGAGCCTCTTACATGCAGGAATACAGGGTGAAATAAAACATGCAAGATCCCTGCCATCCTAGACCTTATATTCTAAGGAGAGAATACAGTGTACGAGCAAGCAAATCAACGTACTGGGTGATTTTAGATAGTGATAATTAGCTCAGTGTTTGGATTGTAAACTCCATGAAGGTAGAAGCTATTTGTCCTGGTTAATTCCAGCTTGCTAGAGCTTATTAGCCCCTGGCTCGCTGAATAAGCTTAAAACAAATTTAAGTGACTTAAAATAGGCATATAAAAGACAAATGGAAATACAAATCAACTACTTCTGTAAATGGTTGAGTTTGAGGGTTTTCTTCTCTTTCAAAACTTTCTGTAATTCTACTCTTCTTTTTATAACTAAAACGATTAAAAGATGAGCAAAATTTACCATAGGTCCGTAAAGGAACCCCAAATAAAACACATTTATATGTCACCACTCACTCATTAAAGACCTGGTAATAAAACCTACTCGGAAATACTCAGATGTGTTGGTTAAGTGGATAGAATTTCCTTGGCGCGTTACAAAGCAGGTTCCCTGCTGCCAGTAATATAATTTACTGTTTTAGAAGGGCCTGAGACTATGCTCCCTGCAATTTCCCGATTTCTAATGCGCTTTAAAAATCTCCCTCCACCCACGACGTGACAGCGAAAAAACGCGCAATTCTATCTACACGTCAATGGTAAGAAGAGAACACAGAACTTTTTGCGAGGTCAACAAAGAACGCAAGATCTTTACACAACAGATCGCGGCCCTTTCTAACAAATCCTTTTCCAAGCCCCAGAGACAAAGACAGACTGGATAAAACCACGTAACGCTCGGTTCGGTCAGAGGAGCATCCCTATAAGACCCCACCCCCAAGCGAAGCGCTCAGCTGCTTCTTTCTTCCCTGGGGCGCATGCGCAGCGCACTCTCCGGCCACCGCACGCCTCTTCCAGCGAGCTGAGGAGGCGCTTACGTCACCGTGCAGTCGAAGAGGAACCCTTCCTCTCCTCCAAGGAAAACGAGTCCATGCACATTTAGCTTCTCTTAGCCCTCCTCCCACCCCAATGCCAGAGATTTTCCCAGCCCGTTTCCAACAGCCCAGCTTTTTGCCGGACTTCTCTGTACATTCGCTGGACGGAGAAGGCGGCGGGGAGGAAAACGGGAGAAGGTCCAGAGCCAGTTCAGTGTTGTTTACAAGGAGTGAGCGCGTCTAGGAATCGGTCCGCGAGGGCGGAGCTGACGAAACCGGCACTTTTTCTTCTTTCCCCTCCCTCCCCAGCCTTCCCCGCGAGCGGACGCGGCAGCGCCTCTGTCTCGTTTTTTCTTATTTTTTCCCCCCCTTTCCCCTTCCTTTTTTTTTCCTTTTCCCCCTTTCCCCCCTTTCACCATTTCCCCTCGGAGGCGCTTCCCCCGGGCAGGGGCAGAGCCGGTCTCACCCCCCGCCTCTCCCCGGTCCCCGCCGCCCTATGGCGAGAGGGAACCCCCTCCCCACCCGGGCACAAGCGGCGGCGGTTGGAGGAGCGGGACCGGCGGCGGCCTCAGGTCCGGGGGCGTCATGGAACTAATTCGCTGACCGACCCACAGGCCGCAGCCGTGCGTCCCGCTCGAGCGCCAGCGCCCGCGCTCTCCGTCCCGGTTCCCCTTCTTCTCCCTCCTCAGTCGGCCCAGTCCTCGTCCCGCGCGCCCCGTCGCCGCGCGCTGAAGAAAATGAGGTGGTAACGGGCCGCCGGATGACCCCTCGTCACCACTGTGAGGCCTACAGCTCTGCCGGGGAGGAGGAGGAGGAGGAGGAAGAGGAGGAGAAGGTGAGCGGGTGGGGACGGGGGGGCTCCACGCGTCCCCGCGACCCGCGCGCGAGCCCCCTGCAGCCCCGCGCCGCCGGCGCGCGCCCCTCGGCTGAGCCCCGCCCCCGCCGTCCCCTTCGGGAAACCTCCTGGACGCCCCTCTTGTCTCCTCGCGCCTACAACTCAGGCACCTGCCCAGTTTGGAAACGGCGCCGCTGGGTTCCCTTTCGGGCCAATTTTCCCGTCGGCGACTAACTTTCTTGCAGCAACAGCAAGCTGCCTCCTAGTGCGCGTTCTAGGGCCCGCGAGCCTGTGCGGTACACAAAGAAGGGGACACACCCCCGCCCCTAGATCTCGACGCCTCCGCGGGACCCGCGGGAACATCATTCACATTGCTGAGCGGGCGGGGTGGGGGAGGAGGACGGATGAATGGGGTGAGCCGCTGCGGGAGCTCGGGGGAGGGGCACGTTTCCCGGGGTTGGGGTGAGTCGGGGGAATCTAGAGAGGAGGTGAGCTTTGAATTGCACCCTGTAGGGCAGATAATACCGGAAATTTGAAAAGAGGGCAGAAGCCCCTCTGCCGAGCTAGAAGTTCCACTGCAGATCGTTTTGTTAGGAGTTGAGAATTAGATGGCAAAATAGTGGAAGGTATCGCTCCGGAGGTAGGATGGAATCAGACTGGAGATCTTTGTTAGGCTAAAATATTTAGCTTTTATTCTGTCAGCGGGAGACACTCAACGTTTGAGCAGCAGCAGTGTGGCTTTAGGATGTTAATAATAACACTTGTTGAGGCTTATTATCGGAGAGGCATCGTTATAAGTGGTTTGCGACTTATTGAATCTTCACGGGGCAGGTAGTTCAGGAGCATTTTACGGATGAGTGAAACTGAGGCTCCGTAAGATTAATTTTCCCACTAGAAGGCAGCTAGAACCCGGTGGCCAGAATTCCAGGCCAGGCAGTCTGTGCTATACAGTCTCTGTCCCGGAACAGATTAAAGGCAGAGGAAATAGAAGGGAACGGACAAATAGATTAAGAAAGAAGGGACAGGATTCAGATTTGCTAGTCTGGGACCATACGCATCAGAGATTCTAAACTTTGGACTAGAAGAAGTTTCTCAATACTGATGAAGAGCAGACTAGTAGAATCAGCGTGTGTCGGGAAGGTGCACCGGGATGGTTTGCGGTTAAACTGAGATAAGTGAGTTTACGTGGCAATGTGACGTCCTAGTATCAGTAGTTTAGAATGGAACTCTAAAATGTTTCTTGGTCAAGATTGGAAGCTTAAAGTGTGTGTACATGTTCTATTCTGATTGTATACTACTTTAAAAATGAAAAGTATTCATTTTTCTGTCCATGTTTCTTCATCTTTGAAGGGGGCTTAATAATAATACAGACTTAATAATTATACCCTCCTTTGTGTTCGAGGAGTTAATATGGCATAGTACTTTGAACAATACCTGGCCAAGTAGTAAGCACTCATTGTTTTTAGTTGTTAAGCACTTAACAGGTGTAAGCTCTTATTATTTATTTGGCACAGTGCTAAACTCTGGAGAGTGTTTGCCATCAAGGAACTCATGGTTAGTAGGAGAGACCAGCCTACAAGTAGTCAGCTCTCACGGAGCGATTAAATGCAAAAGTAGAATTATGTTCAAGTACATATGATGCAAATGACAACTCTGTAGGAAGGAGAGTGCAAGCTAGAGAAGGACATTTCAAGTTGAAAGAACAGTATGTGGAGAGTCATGGAGATTGGGATAAAGCAGAGTGTTTTGGAATTATAAGTACCTGTAGTTCATTATTAGGTTAAGGGCGTAAAGTCAAGGAGATAATAATAGAACATGAGGTTTTTGTATGGTCACATTAATAAATCCCTCTTCTTATAAGAGGAACTAAGATCCGGAAGTCAGCACCAGTACAAAATTATTAATGGAGTTGGTGTTTTGAACATAATAAATACAGTAATTCCATGTTAATGAAGTTGTTTCTGTTGTATACCCAGCACTGTGCAGCACTTTTCCTCAGAAGAGCAAGAGGCCCTGTATGCTGATTTGTAACATAGTTAATGCTGTACAATAAGTGTTTTATAAACTATTCACTCAGACATTAAGGTATTTGATAAACATAGAGGAAGAAGCAGAAGCAGCAATTGAAAGAATGGGAGGAGAAATGTGAAACGCTCAAGGTCAAAGTTTATGGAATATGCCAACCAAAATACAGTCTTTTTGTTTTTTAGTTCCTAGAGACTTTTCTGAGTGTTCAGAATTCTGAATGTGACCATTAATGGGCATAAAATAACAACATAAAACTATAAAGTTCTGTTATTTAAAACAGGAAGTTTATATTTTTAATGTTTGTGTTTTATTTCTTAGCAGGATTCATTTTTCATCTAGCTCAAATAATCTGTTTTAAAACATTAGAAAGCAGCCTTGTGGATTGTTAGTAAAAGAAGTAGAATTCAAGCCAGCGCTTTCTCCACTGTATCATATCATATTTTAAAAAAGGAATGTAGAACAGTTTCTCATAAATTATGGTTTCTGTTTTGTTTTGCTTTTTCTGTGTTGTTAACTTGTAAATAATTTCAAAATGAAACTACCTGGATTCACTTATTTTCAGCCTTTTACTCCATTTGTTTTATCGTGTCTTCCCTCCCCTCATCTTCCACCCCCTCTCTCTACAGCATTCATTATGGCCCTTTACACCTAAATTTTTCAGTGTGTATTTCCTGAGAATAGGGATATTCTTTTACAGAGTCACAGTAAAGTTACCAACTTCAGTAAATTTTAAATTGATAATTTACTTTTGTCAAATCTGTCCAAATTCTCATTATGTCAGTTGACCCCAAAATGACCTTTATAGCATTTTTCTCTGCAGTACAGGATCCAGTCTAGGGTAAGGTACTGCACTTTTATTTTTCTGTAGCTTGGAAAATCTGGAACATCCCCACAGGTGTCCTCCATCCTTTTTGTTTCTCACTTGTATTATTTATACCTCATTTTTTAAAGTTTAAGGAAATTTGAACTCTTCTTTTTTTTTTTCCTTTGTTACATTTCCCTATTGTGAGCAAAGAATGATTGCTTTCTTTTCTTCTGTTGATACAGTGTGTTACACTGATTTATGAATGTTAAACCAACTTTGCCTTCCTGGGCTAAATCCCACTTGGTTATGGTGTATAATCCCTTTTTTATGTTTTCAGATACAGATTGCTAGTATTTTGTTGAGGAATTCTGCATCTGTATTTAAGAGATACTGGTCTGTAGTTTTCGTGCTGTTGTCTTTGGTTTTGGTAGCAGGATAATAACTGGCTTCATAAAATGAGAAGGCCTCCTCCTCTAGTTTTTGGAAGAATTTGTGAAGAATTTGTATTAGTTTTTCTGTAAACGTTTGGTAGAATTCACCAGCAAAGACACTGGGGCACGGGCTTTTCTTTGACACTAGTTTCTTTACTAATTCAGTCTCTTTAGTACTTGGTATATGACTATTCAGCTTTTTCTGTTGTCAGTTTTGATAGTTTGTTTCTAGGTGTTTGTCTTTTTCATCTAAGTTGTCCAATTTATTTGCATACAATTGTTAATAATAATTTCTTTATGATCCTTTTTATTTCTGTAACATAGGTAGTAATGTCCCTTCTTTATTCCTGATGTTAGTACTTGATCTCTTTTTTCTTGGTCAGTGTAGCTAATGGTTTGCCAATTTTGTTGATCTTTTCAAAGAACCAACTTTTTTGGTTTCATTGATTTTTCTCTATTTTTCTGTTCTCTACTTCCTTAATTTCCACTCTGATATTTATTATTTTCTTTCTTCTGACTTGCTTTAGGTATAGTTTGGTCTGTTTCTTCCAGTGTCTTAAAGTGGAAGGTTAGAGTGTTAACTTGTGATCTTTTTTTTTTCTTGTTTATTGAAGTATAGTTGATTTACAGTATTGTTTCAGGTATATAGCAAAGTGATTCAGTTATACCTATGAGATCTTTTTTAATATAGGCATTTACAAGTATTTCATTGTTTCCTGTAAGTTTTAGTATGTTTGATCTTTTTTATTCATCTCAAAGTATTTTCTAATTTCCCTTATGATTTCTTCTTTGACGCAGATTCCTTTGTTTTAAAAAAGTTGTTGTATCATCTAAATATTTGAAAGTCTTATTAAGGGCCTTAATTATAGAAGATTGAAGAACAAGAATCCCTTGAACCTGATCTTATACTTCTTTACATGACTCTATCCTATATGTTCCTGTCAGGTCCCCCACCCATCCTACCCTAAAAGTAATCTTCAAAGGAATCGTTGTAAAGGAAGAGTAATTACTAGGGGCAGCCACCCATTGGGGTATGCTGAGAAGGCTGGCAGATCCTGGTGAACCACCCTGTTGAGAGTAGCTAAAGGAATGAAATAAGTAAGTTTTGACAGGAGTTAATCAATTACAGACCAAAATTAGGTTTAGAAGTTCTTAGAACCTATGAAGTTCAGTCTCCATCCAATATAGGTGTTTCTTCTAAATACGTCTAGACAGGTGAACATCTAGTTTATACTCTGTTTCTGAGGTTGATATTTACGTTTGCATTCGATGAAGTTATAGTGACTCTGTTTATCTAATTGTGGAGAATTTGAGAAAAGTACCAGTGCAACAAAATTGGAATCTCAGAACATCTAAGTAGAATGTAACAGTAGATAGAACTTAACAAGATGACTTTTTTTAAAGGAAAAAACGCATTTAACGTCCTGAACAAGGATGTAACGCCCCTCCCGCCGCCCAAAGGCACCAAAAACCCATACAAGGTGGGGGTGGAGGGGAAGTTCACCTAAGAGTTACCTTAGAAAGCCTTAAGAGTTTTAGTTGAGCATTAATTTTATCTGAATTGATAATGTGGTGTAGCCTTTAAAAAAATAGCTAATGATCTTTAGACTGCATTAATAATTAAACGTGCTAATTTAGAAGAGCAAAAACCATGTCATGTGAGAAACTCTTGAATGGTTTTTCAGCAATGCAGTGGATGAACTGGTGAGCATGATAGCAGCCTTTAAACATTGAAGAATTCACCTGTGAAAGAGATTAGACTTGGGTTTGTTTGTTTTGGTTATGGTTTTTTGTTTTTGGCCCCGAGGGTTGAAATGAGCCTTTGGTTGTGTCTCTGTTTCATCAGGATACCGTGGGATGGGCACTGTGAGTAATAAAAACATGATATTCGTAGATATGACTGCAAGGGAATTTATAATTTATTAGGGGAGATAGTTCTTGGAAGAAATTACCTTTGAGTTGGACCTTTCCGGATAGTTATTATTTTCCACTTTCTAAGTTATTTAACTTTATTCTGCTTAGTATGAAAAGCACTTCATGCTTGATATAGAAAAATTGCAAAAACCCAGGAGTTTAAAGAAGCAAAAAGAAAAAAAATTACAATCCAGTTAACCAGTTTGCAATAGGTTGAATAGTAAGTGAAGTATGTGGGTGATAAATAGGAAAGAGGATAGTAGCTGAAGTTGGGGCAGAGGGAACATGGAAATTGAAGATTAGGTTTGTATTTTTTGTTTTTTCAAATTTTAAATTTTTATCAAAAATTAGGAACTTTTCACATGTTAATTCTAGACATTGAATTTTTTTAAAAAGAATCCCTGGAATTTGAAGCATATACGTAATACAGGTCCAGAGTTGAAAAACGGGAATAGTTATATGAGGTCTATAATGAAAAACCACATTCCTCTGCTGCTTGGCTTCTCCACCCTTTTCTCATTCCCCAGAGGTTAATCACTCTCAGCTCTTACCTATTTCTCTTGTTATTTAAGATCATATTTTCAAGTAACTTACCTATTGCTGTTTTTTCGATATTTAAGTTTTAGATATTATTTATGGTTTTCCTTTGAAGTATAAAGATGAGGCTCTCATTCTGCCTTCTCCCAACACCCCTCATCCTGCCAGTGTAGTTTTATTACAGCGTTTGTGTTGAAATCTCTATCCAGTATTTTATTATTATTGCTGTGTAAATATTGTGGTATATTATTATGTTTATTGTCTTGCATAATCTCTTTCTCTGAATTTAATAACCTTATCAGTTGCTTAGCTTCATCAATCTAGTTAAGTCTTTTCACATTCTTCAGCAGCTTCTCAATCCAATTTTCCATACACAGTCAAACCTCTGTAGTTTCCTTTTTTTTTTAAGAAACATAGAAACGTCTCTCGGACTCTGAGATGCCTTGTACTGTGTTGCTCTTTAGACTTGCTGCTCATTTTAGATTGCCAGTTACTCTACTGTTGAGCTTTCTAGATCAACATCGTCCAGTAGAACTTACTGCATTGATAGAAATGTTCCTTTCCTGCACTGTCCAGTGCAGTATCCACTGGCCACATGTGACAGCTGAGCACTTGAAATGGGGCTGGTGTGACTGAGGAATTATTTTTTAATTTTATTCAATTCTAATTTTAATGGCTACACGTGTAGCTAGTGGACATTGTAGTGGGAGCACAATTCAAGATGGTTTCATACTTAAAGGGGGGGATAGTCTAATACTGATTCAGTAGAAATGGGTGGGATTTAATGTAATTGATGTCATTTTTTTTTTTTTTTTTGTGGTATGCGGACCTCTCACTGTTGTGGCTTCTCCCGTTGCGGAGCACAAGCTCCGGACGCGCAGGCCCAGCGGCCATGGCTCACGGGCCCAGCCGCTCCGCGGCATGTGGGATCCTCCCGGACAGGGGCACGAACCCGTGTCCCCAGCATCGGCAGGCAGACTCTCAACCACTGCGTCACCAGGGAAGCCCGATGTAACTTTTAATGAAAAGAGGGTTTAGCCCTTATCTGTGTAGATTTTTAAGAGAAATATTTGGGACAAATATTCTAAGAATTCCTAGTCTAAAAAGCCTGTGACTTAAAATTTTTTGACACAGTGATAATATGTTTTGATCAAAGTCCTAAGGTTCTGTCAATTATATGGTCATGTTTTTATTCTCTTTACAACTGAATTTCAGATTTAAAGTGAGAATGTTTTAGATAAGTGATGATTATGGTAATATTTTAATGTATGATATCTTAAAGAGCTGTAAAATCCTATATTGGCTCATAACATTTTTATTTTGTTTTATGAATTGCTTCATAAGTACCAACATATTTATATTATGCTACAGTTACTATATATATAATTAAATATAGAGCATTGTTTTATATTTGATTTTATAGGTAGCTACATCAAGCTGGGCGGCAGGCAGATCCAAAGGATATCATGAAGTTTCCAGGGCCATTGGAAAACCAGAGATTGTCTTTCCTGTTGGAAAAGGCAATCTCCAGGGAAGCCCAGATGTGGAAAGTGAATGTGCCGAAAATGCCTACAAATCAGGTAATGATTTCTCTTTTCACTGTAGACAGGTGACTTTTATTAGAACTAAGGGTACTACTATCATATGTAATAGCATCTTGACACTGTATTGGAGAAATATGTACCATTAAATATATGCTCTATTCTTTACTTGAGAAACATCTCCTTGTTTCATTCTGAAACAAAACAAAAATGAACTGTTTTTGTTTGTTTTGTTTTATCTGAGTTACACCTTTAGGAAGCTAGGTATGTCCCTTCTCTTTTCTTGTAGTACAATACTTACAATAATAAGCCTTCTTTATTTCTAGATATATAGTTTGCCACAGAGGCTGAACACAGTCAAATCCTTGTCTTTAGTGATCAATAACTTTCTCTTTCATGAATATAAGGAATTCACTTAAACTGCTATTGTAATGTCAATGTTGAAAGCTTATAGGGAGATAATCAGCAGCTGACCTCTCAATTACTGTTGGCTGTATGCCTTTTAGAAATTTCATATAGAGTTATTTTTTCCAAATAACTATGAAATTTGTCTATCCCAAAAGCTTACTATGTAATATGTCTTACACATCTTTTTATCCCTAGTACCTAGCATTGTGTTTGGGATAAAAAGTAATGGCCGAGAAATTTTTGGTATGTGTAGGCAAATGACAGTATCTAATCTCCTCCTGTGTTGGTTTAGGTTAATCTTTGCTCATAGGTTATTGATATCTGAATGCTTTTTCTAATTCCAACCTACTTTTATCTTCTTTCCCACAAGCTAAAGAAATACATGTCTTCCGTTTACTGTTATCTAATTGTCATTTAGTGAATTGAAGATTAGTTAGCCTGAATGAATGCCTTTTATACTAGGAGCATTTGCATGTGCTATCACATTTAATATCTCATTTAATCCTTTGAAAAAGGCAGTAGTCCCAATTTGTTCAAGACTTCAACTAGTAAGTAGCAGAGTTATAATTTTGAACCTGAGGCAGTTCTCTTCCCATTATACTTTGTTTTTCATTTTTTATTTTTGTATGCTTGTGTGATTTTTAGATGACTGGGGATTCAATCATTCAGTAAATATTTATTAAGTATCTGCCATATTCTGAACACTGTTCTAATAAGCCTCAAAGCTTTATTACAGCTGCTTTTAGAACCATTTCTTTCATTTTTCTCCTACTATCTCCTTGAGTCAGCATGCAACCAACAATGATACACTTTTATAACATGGTCTTTGAAGGTGATATTCTACCAAGATTATAGTATGTTGCTATATTATCATTTAATCTGGGCTATTTTTATAGGTATTTTAACAAATATTACTAAGATGTTAGATCAGAGAACAGAACACTATCGGAACTTCTAAGAGGGATCTATTTAAGGTTTTGCCTTTAGTAATGTCAGGTAGAAGCCATACTTAATTCTTGTAAAATGTGTGTGGGCTTGGTCTGCTGGGTATAGGAGATAAGATAGAGATTGGAGTAAAGAGCTATAGGGGCTTGAGCCACTTGACAGGGTAACCCCAGGGACACTTCTCTATTCTAGTTCTAATTCTTTTTTCTTCTGTGACTCTCAGGGACTGGCTTTTCTACTTCCCTTTCCAATATTGCTTCTAACCATGATTTATCTCCTTCTTGACTCCTCCTTGCATAAGAGAAACAATCTTGTCTCTAAAGTTTAGCATCTAAACCATATATGTATCTTTTCCAACTTTCCTTTTTAATTTTTTGGGAGGGGGTGCTGGTTAAAACAGAAAAATAAAATATTTTTAAGCTTTTTTCCCTCCAGTTTTCTTATTCCTACCGCTTCCTTCACCTAAACTCTACTTCAGGGTCATTCTCTCACAGTTTTCTTGTCATTTACATTATCCTATCTTGCAGTTTAGGACAGAGTGGTCATGCAAAAATATTACACACCTATCACTCCCCTTCTGTTTGCTCCCCCAGCACTCTATACTTCCTGTATGATAGCACACAATATTATAATTCTCTGATGATTTGACCAAGTTCCATTGAGGTAGAGTTGTCATTTTTGTTTATTGACATATAATAGGCTCACAGTAAACACTTGTTAAATGAACGTTGATTATCATTTCTTTATAATTCATCCAGGTTGGAGGAGTTCTTTTATATAATAATAGTATTTTCAAGTACACAGCCATTTTGTTACAAATTTGGGGGAAAAAAATTAAAGACTGGTTACAGTGACATGTATTTTCAGATATTCTCAATTTGATGTACAGAGTGCTTTTGATATACAAAGGTAAACCTTGCCTCAAGCTGTTTATATAAAGATGATTTCCATTAGAAATTTGAGAAGGAACCTTAAAGGCCATCTAATTATGTGGTTTTCAAATAACAGGATCTTGAACCACTAGGCTACTAGGTGTATGAGAATCACCCAGGAGGCTTCTTATAGATTCCAGGCCCCTCCCAGACCTACGTTGCTTGTGGTGGCAACTATGGAATTTGTATTTTAAAAAAACTTCAGTTTTATTGATATGTGTTAGGTTTGGGAAACACTGATTTAGTCTAACCACAAAATAAAAGAAAAAGTTCTGACATCTAGGATAAGTGATCCTCTACTTTGGATACTTTGTCCATTCCACCATAGAAAAGCTCTGTCAATTATTGGAAAGTTTTTCCTGAATTGAACCTGAAAACTGCTGCTTTCTAGTGGCTACTTACTGGTTCTAGTTCTCTCCGCTGGAGCAGTACAGAAAATATTCATTTTATATTTTAAATGATAGCCCTTTATCTACTTACAGTCAGGTGTTAAGCTCTCAAAGTCATCTCTTCTCCTGGTTGAATATCCTTTGTTCTTTAACCATTTTTCATTTGACAAGATTGTGCCTCTCAGTTTTTCTTTCTCTATGTATACTCTTTAATTTACTGTGTTTCTTAAATTGTGACATTAGAGTTGTGGTCATTAATGAGCAATAAAGTGCAACTATTACCTCACTTTATCTTGGCTTGATAATTTCATTAATATAGCCCTAAATTTAAAAAAAGTTTTATGCTTTAGCAGCAGTGTCATGTTGTTGGCTTATACTGAACTTGTTTTTAAAACCTTGTTGGTTTTGTTTCTCTACTTTTAAGCAGAGTTTCCTTTATCCTAGGTGTACTTTAAAAATTTTTAACTTAGGTGCACTGTTTCATATTTATTCTTACTAAGTTTCAAATTGTTGATGCTGGCCCATTTTTCTGGCTTTAAAATTATGATTGTTATGTAATGTATTGACTTTGTCCTTTTTGTACCATCTGTAGACTTCGTAAACAAATAAATCTATTTTGCCCATAGGTTTTGTTTCTTTTCCTTAAGTAAACAGTTTCTTAAAGTATATGTATACGGATCATAAGTGTACAACTGTATAAATTTTCACAAAATAACACTGTGTAACCACCACATTACTAGCACCTCCTTGTGTCCTCTTATAGTTACTACCATCTGTCCCCTCTCCACAAAGAAACCATTATCCTAATATCACAGATTAGTTTTTCCTTGTTTTGAATTATATTTGTATATGGAATCATAAAGTGTGTACTGGCCTCCTTTGCTCAGCATTTTCTTTGGTGTAAGATGCATCCATGGTACTTCCTGTAGCCATAGTTAATTTAATTCTCATTTCCATGTATTATTCCATCATATGAATTCATTTATCCATTCTGCTGTTGATGGTCATTAGAGTCTTTTTTTGTGCTTGTCATTTGTTGAACATATGTGTACATTACTGTTGAGTATATTCCTAGGGGTAGAATTCCTAGAACCTAGAATATGTGTATACTCAGGTTTAGCAGATACCACCAGTTGTGTTACTTACCAAAGTTGTTATACCACGTTTACACCACATTTTTTTTTTTTACCCCTTATAGCAGAATATGAAAGTCCCAAGTTCCTCTGCATCTTTGCCAACCCTTGGTATTGTCTTTTTCATTTTAGTTATCACGGTGAGTGTTGTAGTATCACATTGGGTTTTAATTTGCATTTCCTTGATAACTAATGAAATTCAGCAGCTTTTCATATGCTTATTTGGCCATTAGATATCCTTTCTTGGTTAAATGTCTGTTCAAATCTTTCACCTGTGTTCCATTGACTTCCTTTTTAAATTGTTAAGAGTTCTTTCTTTTGCAGGCTCTGTGTATTACACATATCTTCAGCTCTATTTGTGTTGACTTTTTTTTTTTTTTTTTTTTTTTTTTTTT
>NW_020838003.1:5246555-5337337 GCF_003676395.1 Aethalodelphis obliquidens | reverse complement strand
GAGAAGCCCAGTACTATCTTGTATTTTGATTATCTCCTGGTCTGGAGTGGTAGAGTAGGAGCTATTTTTTTTTCTGGCATCTGGGCCTGCAGTAATACTTGAGTAGATGTTTGTGTGCATTTATCAGCCCTCTTTTTTTTTTTTTTTTTTGTGGTACAGGGGCCTCTCACTGTTGTGGCCTCTCCCGTTGCAGAGCACAGGCTCCGGACGCGCAGGCTCAGTGGCCATGGCTCACGGGCCCAGCCGCTCCGCAGCACGTGGGATCTTCCCGGACCGGGGCACGAACCCGTGTCCCCTGCATCAGCAGGTGGACTCTTAACCACTGCGCCACCAGGGAAGCCCTGTGTTGACTTTTGATGAATAGAAGTTCTTAATTTTTAATGACCGAATTATCAAAAAAATTTTTTTGCTTAGTCCTTTGAAAGAAATGTTTGCCTAACTGACAAAGGATTAATCTCCAAAATATATAAGCAGCTCATGCAGCTCAATATCAAAAAAAAACAAACAACTGAATCCAAAAATGGGCAGAGAATACCTAAATAGACATTTCTCCAAAGTAGACATACAGATTGCCAACAAACACATGAAAAGATGCTCAACATCACTAATCATTAGAGAAATGCAAATCAAAACCACAATGAGGTATCATCTCACACCGGTCAGAAAGGCCATCATCAAAAAATCTACAAACAATAAATGCTGGAGAGGGTGTGGAGAAAAGGGAACCCTCCTGCACTGTTGGTGGGAATGTAAGTTGATGCAGCCACTGTGGAGAACAGTATGGAGCTTCCTTAAAAAAACTAAAAATAGAACTACTGTATGACCCAGCAGTCCCACTACTGGGCATATACCCGGAGAAAACCATAATTCAAAAGATACATGTATCACAGAGTTCACTGCAGCACTATTTACAATAGCCAGGACATGGAAGCAACCTAAATGTCCATCGACAGATGAATGGATAAAGGTGTGGCACATATATAAAGTGGAATATCCCTCAGCCATAAAAAGGAATGAAATTGAGTTATTTGCAATGAGGTGGATAGACCTAGAGTCTGTCATACAGAGTAAAGTAAGTCAGAAAGAGAAAAACAAATACCGTATGCTAACGTACATATATGGAATCTAAAAAAGCGGTACTGATGAACCTAGTGGCAGGGCAGGAATAAAGATGCAGACTTAGAGAATGGACTTGAGGACCACAGGGGGAAGGGGAAGCTGGGACGAAATGAGAGTAGCATGACTATGTACACTACCAGATGTAGAATAGATAGCTAGTGGGAAGCTGCTGTGTAGCACAGGGAGATCAGCTCGATGCTTTGTGAGGACCTAGAGGGGTGGGATAGGAAGGGTGGGAGGGAGGCTCAAGAGGGTGGAGATATGGGGATATATGTCTACATATAGCTGATTCACTTTGTTGTACAAAATAAATTAACATTGTAAAGCAATTATACTCCAATAAAGATACTAAAAAAAAATTTGCCTAATCCAAGGTAATGAAGATAGGATTTTGTTTTTCCTTTTTGGTATGGTGTGAAGTAGGAGGAGTCAAGAATAATTTTTCTCCATATGGAAAACCAGTATCATTTATTAGAAAGACATTTTTCGCCATTGCCCTGCAATGTACTTCTTTTTTCTTTATTTATTTGGCCGCGTCA
The DNA here is from genome assembly GCF_003676395.1 of Aethalodelphis obliquidens. Classification (NCBI taxonomy): domain Eukaryota; kingdom Metazoa; phylum Chordata; class Mammalia; order Artiodactyla; family Delphinidae; genus Aethalodelphis; species Aethalodelphis obliquidens. Next base: position 5,335,679 of record NW_020838003.1, on the reverse strand, counting down.
GGTCTTAGATGCAGCATGTGGGATATTCTTTGCCGCTTACGGGATCTTTGTTGCAGCACGTGGGACCTTTTAGTTGCAGCATGGGGAATCTAGTTCCCTGACCAGGGATCGAACCCAGGCCCCCTGCATTGGGAACGTGGAGTCTTAGCCACTGAACCACCAGGGAAGTCCCCCTGTGATACATACTTTTGTTTTTAATCAAGTGACTGCTGTATATGAGTAGATACATTTGTGGGTTAGTTTCTTGCCCCTTTTTTCATCATTGGTCTGTTTGCCTCTATTTAATACCACACTGCCTCAGTTATTGTAGCATTATAATAAGCCTTTGGTGGCATAAACTTTGTTCTTTTTTTTAAGATTGTCTTGGCTATTTTAAGCCCTTTGTTCTTCCATATGTATTTTTAAATATAGTTGTCAGTTTTTGAAAAATAAAAAAATTTGGGGGTTTTGGTCTGTAGATTGATTTGGGGAAGAATTAACATGTTTATAATATGAGTCTTCTATTCCCTTGACATAGAGTATTTCTCCATTTTTCTTTAAAGATGGTCTTCAGTTTCTTTTAACGTTTGGTGATTTAGGTTTATTCCTGGGTATTTGAGTCTTGTTGAGGCTATTACAAATGGTATTGTTTTAAATTTTTTATTTTTTTACATGCTTCTATATGCTGGTATATAGAAATAAAATAGATTTTTATATAGACCATACTAAATTAACTTACTAATAGTTTGCCGAGTCTTTAGGATTTTCTGTGTATTATACTCAGTCATGTCAGATGTGAATAATCATGGTTTTATTTAGTTCTTTCCAGTCCTTATACTTTCTATATTTCTGTTTTACAGAATTAGCTAGGGTTTCCAGAACACTGCTGAAGTCTGAATTTGAGGAGAAAGTTTTCAGTATTTCACCATTAACTATAATATTTGCTGTATATTTCTTAATCTTTATTAGATTAAGAAGTTCCTTTCTCTGCCTTAGTTTGCTAAGAGATTTTTTTCATTAATAGGTGTTGAATTTTTATACATCATTGGATTTTGTTAATATTTTGGTTAGGCATTTTGCATCTGTGGTCATGGGTCAGATTGGTTTGTAATGCCTTTGTCAAGTTTTCATGGTAAAGTTATGCTGGCTTTGTAAAATGAGTTGGGAAGTATTCCTGCTTTTTTTTTCAGTGCTCTCAGTTTGTTTAGATTAATATTATTTCTTAAATGTCGGAAGGTTTTACTGCAGAGCCACTGGGGCCTACAAATTCATTTGTGGGAAAGTATTTAATAATCAGTCCCATTTCTTTGGTAAATATGAGGCTAATCAGGTCTTCATTTAAATCTTATCTCAGTTTTGGTGAGTTGCGTTTTTCAAGGAATTTATTCATTTCATCTAAATTTTCAAATTATTTGTGTAAAGTTACTCATATCCTCTTTTTAACATCTAAAGGGTCCATAGTGATGTTCCCTTTTTCATTTCTTAGTTGATTTGTGCTTTTTCTTTCTTAATCACCCTTTCTAGAGGTCTGTCAGTCTTTCAGTTCTGTTGATTTTCCCAATTATACATTTGTCTTTTGTTTTTTTAGTTTTGCTCTTTTTTTCGTTATTTCTGTCTACTTTCTTTATATAATTTGCTGTTCTTTATCTTGAGATAGATGCTTAAATAATTGGTTTTCCAGTTTTCTTCTTTTTTAATACACTCATTTAGAGCTATAAATTTTCTTCAAAGCATAGCTGTCCACCCTTGCCTAGTTTGTTGTTAGGTCCCGTATTGGGTTCTTAATTTTTTTTTTTTTTTGCCGTACGCGGGCCTCTCACTGTTGTGGCCTCTCCCGTTGCGGAGCACAGGCTCTGGACGCGCAGGCTCAGCGGCCATGGCTCATGGGACCAGCCGCTCCGCGGCATGTGGGATCTTCCCGGACCAGGGCACGAACCCACGTCTCCTGCATCGGCAGGTGGACTCTCAACCACTGCGCCACCAGGGAAGCCCATGCCTCGTTATTTTTGATTGGTTGCTGACCATTATGAAAAATTGTAGAGGCTCTAGATGCTATCTTTCTGCAGGATGGTTCAGTCTTCCCTCTGGTGGGCAAACTGAAGAGGAGGTTAATCACTTTAATCCACTGAGGGACTGTGCTGATTGGAGGCTGGGTTGCTGTTGGGTATGGCTTCATCACCTCTGGTTGCCCCCAACTCCTAGAGTGTAGCCAAGGATTCCAGCTGAGAGCTTGGAGTGTTTACTAGTGCCCCTTATTCCTGAAGGGTGCTAAACTCCTCCTGAACTCATTCTTGCTTTTCAAAGGCTTTCTGCTTAGCCTCTGAGAACCTTGTCCTTCCCAACTTCAGAATTTCATTCAGAAAATGAGTTAAGAGGAAAGTCAGCTGAGTGTCACATTCTGATCTCTGACCCTCCCTCTTCCCACTAGGTTCTTGGCTCTTCAGGTCTCCAAATTTTGTCTCTTGCCTTGTAAGACTCCCAAAGCTCTGTTGGTTTCTTTGCTCATACTTTACACCTCTTGCCGTACTCACAGGATGGGCAGATGCCTGAAAGGGGAAGCTGTGCAGAGTGTTGACTCCTCTCTTATTGTTACCTCCTCTCCAGAATCTTGGCTCCTCAAGGCCCGGTTATCCTAGCAGTTCTCATGCCTTTCTGTTGCTGTTGTTAATAGCTTTTCTAGTTCTCAGCTAGAGTGTAGGTTTGCTGCTACCTACTCAGTCATAGGCAAGAGCAGTAAGGTAATTTTTTAAGAAGTGTTGAACTTAATAGTTGTGACAAGGATGCTGTGGGAGCACAGGAAGGTACTTAGCCTGACTTATCGGGGAAAGTATCTGGTGGGGACTGACCATTGAAATATCTCTTAAAGGATAAATAATAAGACAGGGAAAAGAGAGAGAGTATGTTCCAACCAGAGGGAGCAGTATGAGCAAAGGAGCAGTGATGTAAGTAGCATTACAGGAACAAGGAAGAACATAAATACAAGTACTGCTGTTATGAGTTTTAAGGCAGAAAGTGATGAAAGGTGAGTGAGGCTGGAGAGGTAGGTCAAAGAGGGATTTGTATGCCATGCCTGGGGAGTCATACTTAATCTGTTCGGTAATGGTGAACCTTTTAGAGTTTAAAGCTGGGGAGGATTTGTGTTTTAATGATCAGAATAGCAGCAGTGGAATATAAAGCCCTGTGTTTTACCAGGTTGAGTCAAACCATTATAAATTCTCTGTGGGATTAGTTGTTCAACCAATTTACTGAACTCTCTTAACGCTATTTGAGAAATCCAAATAAGAGAAAACAGATCCCTTGATCAGGGAATACTATCTAGGGTAGGCAGACCTCCTTCCTTCCTCCCTCCCTCCCTCCCTGATGGGATTACTTATGCACAGAACTTAATTGTTTAAAGCTATTCTGATAATATTACTGTTCAGTGCAGGTTTTAATTGATTTGAAAAAGTGATCTTAGGATCAGTATCACTTCACTTAAGAGTGAGTCTTCTCAAACCATTATCTTCTGTGGGGTTTTTTTGGTTATTGTTAGTTTTGGCTAGTGTTGATAATACTAGCCATGCAACAATGCTTCTTGGTTCTATTCTCAAATTTTTAATATAAGTTAAAGTCCAAAGATTGTCATGATCTCTTTCTTAACTAATTGCATTGTAACTGGTTTAAGAGAATTATTTATATCTAATATTTTGTAAACTTGTTTTTTCTGGCATCACAGAGTACCAGGTATTTTTAGAGGAGGGAAAGGACAAAACTAATATTGAAGTGCCTTTTGCATTCTGTGTATTTTACATAAGTTATATCATTTAGTTATAAATATGGTATGGAAATCTCTATTTAACTGTGTTCCCTTGTGTTACACCCATACTTAGAGAACATTATGTTCATCTTCTGTGGGACTGCTTACAGTTATATGTTTGTGTTATATATTTGTTTAATGTCAAACACCAGATAATCACATTACATAATATAATCCGTTATTTAGGGGTTTTTTTCCCCTGTATCTCTGACCTGAAGGTAGAATTAATGGTGTTTTTGTTCCTCATTGCTACTCTAGATCGTTGTTCTTTCACCTCCCTAAAAGCGTCCCCAGTTTCATCAGATTGTATCACCATCTGCCTTTCCCTGTATGAATTTATTTCCTTGTAATTGAATTGTTCGGATGGCTTACTTAACATTACTTTTTTTTTTTTTTTGGCACTTTTAGATAAAAGCTCAACTTGGTAGAAATTTAATTTCTCTTGAATACTTAACTCTCTCCGTCTAATAGTTTTGTGATTGCTTCACTTGGTTCCCAGGGACCTTTAGGGGCCCCTAGTCCAGCTCTTAAAGTAGCACCTCAAGGCTCTATGGAAGATGGAATATTGTAAAACCAATGACCATACTAAGAGCTCTCTGACCCAGGGATTAGCTGTAGGGCTGTGTCTGCTTCCTCCCACCTCTGGAGAAGCCATAGAATCCAGATAGTTTTTTTTTTTTTTTTTTTTTTTTTTTTAGTGGTACGCGGGTCTCTCACTTTCGTGGCCTCTCCCATTGCGGAGCACAGGCTCCGGACGCGCAGGCTCAGTGGCCATGGCTCACGGGCCCAGCTGCTCCGCAGCATGTGGGATCTTCCCAGACCGGGGCACGAACCCGTGTCCCCTGCATCGGCAGGTGGACTCTCAACAACTGCGCCACCAGGGAAGCCCCCAGATAGTATTTTGCTGCCTTTTTCAGACTCCTTTTTTGTAAGAGTGAGAATCCAACTCGTGGCTTTAATAGCATAACTCCAGTTTCCTCTTGTCAAGTTGGATAATAGTCTCTGCAGGACATACAGTTCCCTGCTACTCTATATACCCCAAACCTGTCAAGCCCACAATTTCAGTCCCATGAACAAAAGAAACTTACTGTTTCTTTTTGATTCATTGAATTGTATCACTAGTTTCACTAGTTGTCAGAATATCTGTTTCTAGCAGTCTTTTCCATCCATCTTGATTTTTATATGCAAATCTGAGGAACTTAACAATAGGTTATTGCCTCCAGGTTGACATTGGTCCTATCCTTCAGAGTAAAGTTCACAGGTTTAAAATACTTGGTTCTTTTCCTTGCCTCACAAATGATCGCCCCATCCCCTCACCTTAAGATACAAGTTAGCTACTGTCTCCTTCAAGAGCCTTTTACTCTACCCCCACACTGGGCCAGGTGCCCTTCCAGTGTGGTCTGCTAGCACCCTGTGTATGTCTCTATTCTAATGCTTACCATATTTTATTAACATTTTCTGGTGGTTGTTCTCACCGTGAGACTTTAAATTTTAAAGTTTAAAGCGGGAGTTCATTCTTTTTTTTATCCCCCCCTTGGCTGCATTGGGTCTTCGTTGCTGCGCGCGGGCTTTCTTTAGTTGTGGTGCGCGGGCTTCTCATTGCGGTGGCTTCTCTTATTGCGGAGCATGGGCTTTACGCACGCGGGCTTCAGTAGTTGCAGCACACCTGCTAAGTAGTCGCGGCACGTAGGCTCTAGAGCACAGGCTCAGTAGTTGTGGCGCACAGGCTTAGTTGCTCCGCGGCATGTGGGATCTTCCTGGACCAGAGATTGAACCCATGTCCCCTGCATTGGCAGGCAGATTCTTAACCACCGTGCCACCAGGGAAGTCCCAGAGTTCATTCTTCATTGTATTCCCATGACCTATCATATGACTGACACTTAATGTTCATTAATATGAACTCAGTTAAATGTCTTGATTGTCAGATGTTTTCAAATTATTGTTCATAGTCTTAACACCAGCTTGGTGGTGAGATGTAAATATAAGAGGTTGTAAACCATCTTTATCTCATTTTCTTCTCAGTATTTCTTGTGCAGTATTCTAGATTCAATCTTTATTTGACAAAAGGAATTGACCAGAAGGTGAATGTATGGCAGTTAACCTTCTAAAATACCAGTTATAACTAAGTTTAGAGCTAAATATAAAAATTACATGTGTGATTAGTTGGTTTGGCCAACACAGAAACACTTTATTTTGTTGTGTCAAAGCTGAAAACTGACAGAAAGAGGAGTTGGACTAAAATAAGAGAAACTAGCCAGTGCAATAGTAGAGATTATAATGGTCATCAAAGCGCTTATTCCTTACAAACTAAAGAAAGCCAAGAGGAAGGAGAGAAGAAATTCCAACTGAAATACCTGTTTGAGGAGATATATTGTCAAGATGTACAGCCCTTCGTGCTTTAGTAGCTCTTGAGGCATCTTTCTGTGATATAGGAATTAATTTCATTAAGTTGAATGATCAGGAAAAAGGTTTAAGCTGTGGTCTCTGTACTTTCTGAGGAATGAGGTAAGTATTATATTTATTTTTAAAGAGATTTCTATCCAAAATGGTTATGATGATAAATCCTGCAGTGCTTAGATTAAACCTTTACTTGTCTGGAACTCTCACTTATTGAAAATAGTCTTTCCCACTAATCACAGAGTTATTTCTGTACTTTGTTGTGTTTACCTGGCAGAAGTAGTACTTACATAGATCTGTTTTATTAGTAGTAGATTAAGTATTACTAGGTTTGTTTTGTTTTTTATGGTGCTTACAAAACTGAAGAGTAAATCGTTAAATACTGCTTTAAAGTGTGTACCTTTTAAAAATTAAGCCTATATCCAGCAGTTTAAAATAATATGTTGGAAGATTAAAATGCCAGTAATGTTTAGTGTTTGTGCAGTGATCTTTGTAATGATAAGTTGGTTCAGGTTAATTTCCCCTTCAATATTCTTTCATCATCTTTAAATGTGTAATTTGTCTCTTGTTCCTGATATTTTTCATTTATTCCTCTTGACTTTAGTTTTGTTTTTAATGGACTATCATTCTGTTATCATAGTCCATTTGTGTTTCCTAAAATAGTTTAATGGCTATTTGCTGCCTTTGAAAGAAATTCAGTATATTTTCTTATTTTCAAGAATTAAGAAAACTTACTTCCAAAATTACTATCAGTTGATATTAGTGTTACCTAAAATTTAAAACCTCAGCTTAATTAAAGTATAGATATATAGTGAGATGACATCGTGAAAATTTTATTTAATAAATAAGAGAATATTGGATATTGATATTAAATGCTATAAGTAGTACATAAGGTTTTATCTTCATTTATCTCAAGTTTGATAGATTTTGAATAAACTTTAAAACATTTTAAGTAGTTTTAATAAATACATATTCCATAGCATTTGCTAACCTTTTATAAACAAGAATTACAAACATATCCTTGATGATAACTTGAAACTTTACTTGTTCACTTTATTTTTATTTTTTAATTGTTCCCTTATAGAATGTTTCTCCATCCCAGAGAGATGAAGTGATCCAGTGGCTGGCCAAACTCAAGTACCAATTCAACCTTTACCCAGAAACATTTGCTCTGGCTAGCAGTCTTTTGGACAGGTTCTTAGCTACTGTAAAGGTAAATATTTTAGAATACACTTACATACAGCTTCTTTTTTGAGGGTTTATATGCTACACCAGGGACTATTAGTAAAATATTCTACAAAGTGGGAAGGAGTGGAAAACCTTCCTAAAGATTATATGTATACTTATAAGCTATTGCTTTGAGTTTTCGGAAATGTTTCTAATTATATTCTGTAGTTTTCTTTTGGCTACAAGTATTCATAATTTATACTTAACCTATGAAAGTTTTGATCTCTTGATTTTAATACAAACCATATAGCATTGGCAAAATGTTCAGTCATCTTTTTAACACACTGAGTACTAGTTGTGAACAGTGAATCAGACTAGAAAAGTATAAGCCTATTGCATATTTTTCTCTGTCACTACTTATTTATTGAATCCCTTTTGTGTAGTTTTCTGAACAATATATAAATACTTTCTAGAGGAGTATAACAAGATGAACTGAACTGTCATAAAATAACTTCATTGTATTTTTGTTAAATGGCAGCATTACAGGTAAGTTTTATGTTGTCCCTATTGCTATAATATATTGTTGGTTATATTATGTGAAATCAGTCATAGTAGGCCCATAACAGATTTAAAGCAGAAAGTCAGCATTTATTCAATAGCAAGGCATGAAAAGCAATTCAGTTGTTATTTGTATGCCTAGGAATATGTAGCTGCAGAAATGATGTATTCAGTGCTGAGGGTGCCATATTCTTTGTTATTAGGTATAAAAAAATAGAAGCCAAAGAATTATGGAGTGGAAGAATTTGGATGGCCACTCAAGTTACCTTTCTATGTTTCAAACTTCTACTTTTGAGAGTAAAGCAACTTAAATTATAATGACACTAATTGCCTGCAGTCTGGGTTATCTGAGATGCCTACATTTATGTCAGCATCAAGTCCCCCTCCCTTCTCCCTAGTCCCCTACTGTAGCTAATCTCCCTTTCACAGAGAACGATGCGTTTGAGGTTAGTGTCGTTTCTTGGGTTGTATATTCCTCAAAAATTTTAATGGACTTGTTGTAGCTTCTATCATAGAGAAGATTTTTACTGGCCTTATTATTAAACATTTTAAACAGATTTAGGGGAAGTTTTTGGAACAATTAGAGAATTTTGCCAAATAAAATATCATTTCTTTCATATTGCTTATTTAATGGGTCCTATCATACTACTAGCATCAGATACTTAGATATGGTTAATCTATATTGAAACAATTCATCTAAAATGTATTCATAGTTTAAAGGTGCTTAAAGCAGACCATTAAAGGGCTACAACAGTGAATGGAACCTCAATCCCAGCTGTGCAGAAGAAGGTACTATGAAATTCTTTAAAAATAATAGACCTCGAGCCCTATCCCAGACACACTGAATCTGAATCTCTAGTAGGTGAGATCTGGACATCTGTATTGAAATAAACAAAAACTGCATAGATGATTCTGGTATACATCCAGGATTGAGAACTACTGTTTGTTTAAAAAACACACCCCCACATATTTGCTGTTGGGGTTCATTTCAGTACTAAATTTATTATTGGTGCCCTTGATTTGGGGGTTGCATTTCCTACCCAAAGTTGTTAACTGTTGGACTCTTTTCTTTGTAATGAACTCTGATTACCTCAGGGATATGGTTTTGATGTGTTGTGTACATGGAGAAATAAGGGAACCTGGAAAACTGTCTTAGCAACAAGATCTGACTTCACTTTCTATATCACTTGTGTGGTGTCCATTAACCTCTGAGACTGTTTTTTCATCTGTAAAAGAAGATATATTTATGGCAGTGCTTTCTAAACAGTAATATTCTGATTAATATTAATGATTATTTAAAACATTGATAGTATTGAACTAGCTTTATTTCTCATACTGGCAGAGAATTGGAAGATTCCTAGACAGTCTGCCACTTATACTGAGGCACAATGGTCATTAGTTGGCATGTTTATTAAGTAATTAATCAAGGCCATACTCTGGTCATCAGAAGCCTTCCCCAAGGCTTCATGGGAATGTAATATTTAGGTATAAAATAAATGTTGAAACAGGTTTTCTTTGTGTTATATAGCTTATCTCTGTGTCATTCAATATAATTGGACTAAATTATCATGGTTATTTATTTGGCTGCACCGAGCAACTGCGGGATCTTAGTACCCTGACCAGGGATTGAACCCAGGCCATGACAGTGAAAGCACCAAATCCTAACCATTGGACCACCAGGGAAATCCCTGTCCTGATTATTTAAAATTGGATTCTGATGCTGGGTTGGCAAACCCTATTCTACCAATGATGTAGAAAGTGTGCCTGCTCATTATAGGTAAGGAAAATAGGCAAATTCAAGCCCTCCTATGGGTGTCAAACCCAGGAAAGGTTTTTTCCCCACTAATTGGTTCTGTATATATTTAGGAGCCTTTCATTCTTATCATGGATCTTGAATATATAATTTTTTGGGTGAACATTTAATTAGAAAATTTCATCTGCTAGCATCCTATAATTTTTTAAAGCATGTGAAATATATTAATAGCCTTTATTTTATTTTCCCTTCTTTCTCTTTAATTCCCCTAACACCTAGTATGTTAATCTAACTGATATAACAGGCAAAGAGAATAAAACTAGCTTAAAAAATATACAAATATATTTTTAATTTGGGGAATTTTATTAAATAAAAAAATGTCTTGTAAAATCAAGCTCATCTCTGCTGGATAGAAATTAACTTTGGCTAACTAGCATTGGTTGAACTTCCAACAATGGAATGGTCTTAGTATTTCCATAGAGTATAAGGCTGAGGTTATGAAGTTAAAAGTTAGCTCTGATCTAGAAAGCAGTGGGTAGGGCGGCTTCCCTGGTGGCGCAGTGCTTGAGAATCTGCCTGCCAATGCAGGGGACACGGATTCGAGCCCTGGTCTGGGAAGACCCCACATGCCGCGGAGCAGCTGGGCCCGTGAGCTACAGTTACTGAGCCTGCGCGTCTGGAGCCGGTGCTCCACAACAAGAGAGGCCGCAATCGTGAGAGGCCTGCGCGCTGCGATGAAGAGTGCTCCCCGCTCGCCACAACTAGAGAAAGCCCTCGCACAGAAACGAAGACCCAACACAGCCATAAATAAATTAATTAAAAAAAAATGCGTAGGAATCAGATTAATTGAATTCCATAGAATTGTGTGCATACTTTTAACTCAACTTTTTGAAGAATCACTAAAGTTGCTTTTTCTCTCTTCCCCATTTTAGGCCCACCCAAAATACCTGAGTTGTATTGCAATCAGCTGTTTTTTCCTAGCTGCCAAGACTGTTGAGGAAGATGAGGTAAATATTTTCCTTTAAAGATTAGTCATGTCTCTTTTTTGAAATTATCCTTTTATTTTCTGTTTACCAAAAACAAAAACTGAAAAATGAGTTTATTTTTTTCTGTCCTGTCCTCCTGCCCCATCCCCCTTTGCTTTGGATAGAGAATACCAGTACTGAAGGTGTTGGCAAGAGATAGTTTCTGTGGATGTTCTTCATCTGAAATTCTGAGGATGGAGAGAATTATTCTGGATAAGTTGAATTGGGATCTTCACACAGCCACACCATTGGATTTTCTTCACATTGTAAATATACCTGAAATCTTTTAGTTTCTTATTTGAATGTGTAGTCCTGTTTCAGTAACTTGAAAAGTAGATTGCCCACTCATTTTTTTTGTTGTTGTTCTGATTTTTAGGAAAAGGAAAATTATTGCAATTAGCCAAGGAAAAATGAGAAATTGGGGTGTATGTCAAATCATTGAAGCTAAAATTGCAAACTTAGAAATTGAGTAATACCTGAGGTTACATCAGTTTCTGTATATAGCTTATCTAGACATTTGAGTAAAACTAGAATGATGTTCTTGTGATTTTTTTTTTTTTTTTTTTAGTTCCATGCCATTGCAGTGTCAACTAGGCCTCAGTTACTTTTTAGTTTGCCCAAACTGAGCCCATCTCAACATTTGGCAGTCCTTACCAAGCAATTACTTCACTGTATGGCCTGCAGCCAACTTCTGCAATTCAAAGGATCCATGCTTGCCCTGGCCATGGTTAGTTTGGAAATGGAGAAACTCATTCCTGATTGGCTTCCTCTTACAATTGAACTGCTTCAGAAAGCACAGGTAGGTGTCAGTCTAATTAAATAGTGTTCATTTTAAAGTTTTTCTCCTATTGGGATACATAGGGTTAGCAGATAGTTATAAAACTAAGAGACATTTTAATCTTGTAATGGCAACTCATTTTTAAGAGTAGAGTATAGTTTTACACACTTTAAATTTATGTGTTAGATGTCCTTTTTTCCTTTTTTAAAGCTCAGATAGTATTTTCTTGATTCTTTTCATCCCTTCTAGATTACTTTAAAAGTAAGATTCTTGATAATATATTCTCCATTAGTTTTGTATGAAGAACATTCCTAGCTATATTTGTAGGTTTCATTATAGTACTTCTGACTTACTCATTTTATAAAAGTCAAGAACATAAATTGCAAGAAGTTACTTTTTTAGACAAGCAGATAATTTATCGTTGGCTAGAGAGGGAAGTATTTGGCAAATAGAAACTATATTCCTGAAGTTCCAGGACTTTCTGAAGTCCTGGTAGTTTTCACTCTTGCTTAAGATTGGTTAATAACTTGTATCTGCAAATTGATACAAAATGTTAGCAGTCAGTTAAATTTTTTTCAACTGTCTATATAAAAAGTAAAAGTTTAGTGGAGAAAATTCTCATTCAAATGAAAAATTAGTAATGGTGCTGTATGTTAGCAGCAACTTGGAGAGAATCCTTATTGCTTCTATTCGTGTCACCAAATAGAACCTACAAGCTTAGATCTGCTGCAAACCATACTCCTCGGCCAAAGACTTATGAACCTACTTTCCTTTTAAATATATATGTCCCTATTTATTCTCATTTGGCAGTAGTTATTCTGATTTGTTTCATTGAGTGTTATTTAGAGCAGAGTCTGTTAAATTCTGAGCTTAAAAACATTTTGTAATATAAAAAGAACTAACTTGAGCAAAGGGCTGCAGTTATTGAGCTAATAAAACTTATAATTCTACAAAAGAAAAGAGAATACTTGAATTTGGTGTTTTGTAAGATAGTTATAGTTGACGATTTTATAGATATGAGCTATAAAAGTTAGCAGACCCAGACATGTAAGGTATACCAGTGCAACCTCTCAGCTGAGAATATCATGCCCTAGTTTGTGAGCAGAGAAGGGCTGAGAGTCTTTTCATAAAAAGAATGATGATGATGATGATCAGTATATCAACTAGAGCTCCGTTCCTCTTATATGTGTCTTGTTCCACTGTTCTTAGCGTGGCTCAGCTTGTTCTGTATCCCTGGGAAACGATCGTAGTGTAACAAAGGCTGTTTCTCCTTTATGTTCTTTTAATTGCATGTGTTAGATTAAAATAACTGAGAAGTGCTTCTTTGCATTGAAATAAATGCTATAATGAAAATAAACCCAAGGAGATAGTTACTGTTTAGTGAGAATTTTTAGAAACTAACATAAACTACCACATAAGTGAATAGTGTAGCACAGAACATTTACTTTGCCTACCTAGAGTGTTGGAAAATGAAGTTGAATATTAATCTTTTACATTAGACTGCAGAAGGAGGGGAAGGGACATAAAGAGAACATCCTACCTCCTACATTTTTCATCTTTTTATTGGAACAAAGGACATATTTCTAAACGCCTCCATGACTTGGTCTCTGTGCCTGTTTCCAATCTAGTACAGAGAAAATTTGCTATATGAAGAGTTACTGTCACAGAGAAAGGACAGGCTTCGAAGCATATATAGTAAGAATGTAAATAGCATGTATATTCTGTAGCTTTGAGGGCTTGTTCTCTACTGAAGAACACTAGAGAATCTGCTTATTCTCTTTCATAAGTCTTCTGGTGCTAGAAGAAAGTGTTCACTGAAACTGTTTTCCCCAAGTATTATTATTATAAGCTTGGAATTTGAAGGAACCTTCTTAGAAATCATATCATTCAACTCCTTTATTTTATAGCTGCAGTCCAGGGAACTTGGGACTTTCTCAGAGACACACAGAACTTAGTAGCAAAGAAAACTAAAAAAAAAAACCAGTGCTTTTTCTGTACCACAGAAACCTTGAAGATTCTAGTCCAGTGGTTTTAAGAGTTTCCTTTAGAACTGGAACCCTTCCCTCACCCCCAACAAAATCTTGTACACACACAATCCCAAAATCCTAAGTAGTAAAGTATTACTTTGTAATGTGTGTTTGGGGCACAGGCCTATCAGATGCAGTCCTATATAACATGGCCTCTTCCCTTTCATAAGCTATTTGGACATAGTTTGAAAACCACTGTTCCTTTCTCTTGTATATGTATATAGTTATATTCCACAGACATTTATTGAGAAATCTATGATCAAGGCATTGGGGATACAGTGATTCTAAAAAGTCTCTGCTTCATGTAATAGTCAAGTTATAATAAGGAAGACAGTTTAAAACAAGTAAGGTCACAGAACTTCAGAGATTTTGAGACTTGGTTTTAGCAATTCTCTGAAACCCTCGTGGCCCAAATCTGAGTGGCTCCTTATTCTTTAAGACTCAGACATTTTTACCTTTTGCTAAGTTCACCTGTGTTCATGTAGGAACACCAAGTCTAATATCTTTGTAATTAGACCCATGACAAGGCCATAGTAATATCAGATGTTTCTCCTGGATTTCTGGTTCTAGTTTAGAAAATTCTTGCATCAGATGGTAAGATCATGCTGGAATTACTTCTGACATGTTTCCCAGGGTCCTGGTTTGAGAGGACTGCTTAGTGGTCCATCATAGACATCTCATGGTGTGAGGGGGCCCACTATCACCAACTCTGCCTATGTTCCCTCTGGACTTCAGACGAAGTACAGTGAGTGTTCCCTGGTTTGAAAGGCAAGCTTCCTCTTGTCCCTCCCTGTCCCCTCACTCCCCAGTCCACCGCCCCGATCACCACCCCTCATCTCTTTTGCTACCTGTTGTTGCTCATCATCCTGGGATAGCTAACCCTCTCTTTCCTCTTACCCCTTCTCTCATTGCTCTGCTTCTGTGGCTATACTCATGTTCTCCTCTTTCTGACTGACGTGGTCCACCTTGATTATCTCAGGATGTTAAATCTACCCAGATTAGTGTGGTGGTCTTCCTAGACCCTACTCAGGCACTAGTCAAAGTACATGTTTCTGCTGTGGTGTAGTTTAAAATTAGAGTATGGAGTTAAGGAAGCAGACCTTCCCCACCAGGGTCTTCTAGTTCTTCTTAAAGGTGCTTAAAGTCAGACTACTTACTGCACTGCACGGTATTTTCAGTGCTTTATGCTGTCCATTGACCCTTATGGGTCCATCTGAACCAGTTACATCATGCTGTTCTGATCCCCTCTTCCCATCAGTAACCTATTTGGATGTCTGCTCTGTAAACTTTCAGTGCTATTTACCTACCTCCTTGGTGAGCTATATTATAGTTCTGTTTGTTGTTGCAGGGGATGCTTTAAAATGGTTACCGTATTTGAATTTGGGGAGATAGTTAAATGTTCTCTGGACACTCTGCAATCAGAACAAGTTCATTTTAAATCTTTTTATAACAATTTCATTAGAGGACTTGTCTGTTGTCTAAAGTTGCAGCAATTCCAATATGTGTGCTTATTTTGTTTCCTCCACTGCGTCTCAATGAGGACCATATTATTTTTTTTCTTAGAACAAATTTAGGTTGTAGTAGATTAGAAGAAATTTATTTTGATGCATTATTTTAGACAAAGGACTTGACTTGGGTGGAAGTAGAGTTCATTAGATGGTATTGGTTTGCATAATCTTCATTGTCTTTCCAGCCCCGTTTTCTGCCAGTCCTCACCTATAAATAGAACTCCCTATTTACTATTTTCACAGAGGAAGTTTATAATGACATAAATAGTCTTCCTTTTACTTGAAATACATGTCCTTCTTCAGGATTCTTCTGTGATACTATGCCCAGTGACCAAGGCATTAGAATATTTGTGATATTTTTACTTTTCTAGGCCATTGAGTATCATTCATTTGTTAAAGAACAGTTCATTAAACCTAGGTATACTTATAATAATTTCTACCCTGTAGCCTTCTTTTCACTTCCCAATTTCTGTCTTTTTTCCTGTTACCTCTCTTTTGTAGGCTTTTTGAAGAAGCGTGGTACCTGGCCTAGAGTACCAGTTGCCTTAAAGAACTTTGAAGCCCCATCCCTATCCTGTGTGCTTTGTTCCATTGTTTTTAAGAGAGGAAAAGAAATTCTAATACTAGTTAATAATATCTTAACCTGTTTGTTAGGGTGTTATCTAGTGCCTTTCAAACTAGGGGAAAAAAAATTAGTGAACAAAATAGTAGATATTAAAAATGGTCATTTTCAGGTATAGTTTCTGCAGACATTTTTACCTTTGTACTATGTGATGACTAACACCAGCCTTTCGTCTTCCTTTCCACTGACCTGGGTAACAAGTAATGAATATATTTAGAGATAAAAATAATTTTGTCACCAAATATGTTCTTGCAGAGCATGTTATTTTCCTTTATTTTCTCTGTGGTATTGCGAAGTCATGCTGTGTGCTACAGGTTTTATAGGTATGAATAAGAATTGATTATATAAAGAATATGTAAGACTGGAAAGTGATCCCCGATGGTTAAATAGTCAGGACGGGCTTCCTGGAGGTGGCATCAGTTAGCCAGACCCGGAAGGAATACGTAATACAGTTTCAACGTGTAGAAACAGGATGAGCAAGGCTAAAGTAAGAAAGGGCAAGATTTGTGCAGAGTAGAGAGCAGGCCTGTTAGGCAGGTATGTAGAGCACAAATTGGGATATGGTAGGAGGAAATAAGGCTGGGTCAGATTGTGGAGAGCCTTCTTAATACCAAGCTAAAGAGGTTAGATTATTTCCGGCAGGCACTTGGGGTGCCGCTAAAGAAATTTGAATAGGGAGAAATATATGTTGCCAGAGGAATTCTGACTAGAGCTATAATTGCAGGGAAAGTAAGGCAAAGAGCAACTAATTGGACTCTCTATCACAAGTAAGATTTTGAAGGCCTTCCAGGTACAGTCAGTGGTGCTAGAAACTTAGGGAATAAAAATGAATATGATGGCTCCCCTGGTGGCGCAGTGGTTGAGAGTCCGCCTGCCGATGCAGGGGACACGGGTTCGTGCCCCGGTCCGGGAAGATCCCACATGCCGCGGAGCAGCTGGGCCCGTGAGCCATGGCCACTAAGCCTGCGCGTCCAGAGCCTGTGCTCCGCAACAGGAGAGGCCACAACAGTGAGAGGCCCGCGTACAACAACAACAAAAAAAAAAAAACAAAACCATGATACAGTGCCTACCTCTTGGGATCTTGTAGTCTATAGTAGAAAAGCTTAAATGGTTAAATAGATTATTGTAATACAGTGTAGTAAGTATGATGACAGGTTGATACAAAAACAGATGACCCTGAAATTTGGGTTTGTCGGGGGGTTAAGGGGAGTCAAGGGTGGCTTCAAAAAGGACTGATACCTGAATTATCCTGAAGGATAAGAAGGAATTAGTGAAACTCCCAGATTAAAAACATTAGCAAGAACATTTTTTCTTATTGTTGTCAATTCTGCTGTTTTCTACAAAAATATAACTTGTCAAAGGTTCCCATTTACTGTTTTAAAAACAAAATAATACTTAAGTTGTTCAAAATTCTTAGTCAGCCTTTCCCCATCCCTTATTTAAATTTTTTCTTGCCTCTGTCTGCTTCTTTAAATGCTTAATGGATTTTATGTTTATCTGTACCTTGGTCTTCACTAAGGAGGTTGGAAGAGAAAAGGAGGGTAGGGTGAAAGGCCTTCTAGACAGGGGAGATAGCCTGAACAGCATATGTTGGAATATATAGCAGTGAACAAAAGAGAATAATTTCAGCTTTCATGAAGATGTACAGCATACAATTGCAAATAAAGAATTCAAGTTCCAAAGAAGTTTATAATACAAATACAGATTTGGACACAGTTTCTAAAAATGATAGGTAGGCTGGAGGAGTAGACGAGTTTGAGGTAGAAGATGTGGGGAGAGAAATCTTGGGGGGCAGAGGGCACGGGGAGAAAAACTGGCCAGCAAAGACGACAGACAGCCTATATTAATTATCAACTTTGTGTTTTCTTTCCCCCGGGCTCAGATGGATAGCTCCCAGTTGATCCACTGTCGGGAGCTTGTGGCACATCACCTTTCTACTCTGCAGTCTTCCCTGCCTCTAAATTCCGTTTATGTCTACCGTCCCCTCAAGCACACCCTGGTGACCTGTGACAAAGGAGTGTTCAGATTACATCCCTCCTCTGCCCCAGGCCCAGATTTCTCCAAGGACAACAGCAAACCAGAAGTGCCAGTCAGAGGTACAGCAGCCTTCTACCATCATCTCCCAGCTGCCAGTGGGTGCAAGCATACCTCTGCTAAACGCAAAGTAGAGGAAATGGAAGTGGACGACTTCTATGATGGGATCAAACGGCTCTATAATGAAGATAATGCTTCAGAAAATGTGGGTTCTGTGTGTGGCACTGATTTATCAAGGCAAGAGGGACATACCTCCCCTTGTCCACCTTTGCAGCCTGTTTCTGTCATGTAGCTCCAGGTGTTACCTTCAAGCGCAAACTAAGGTAGACTACTGTGGGAATGGGAACATGGAAAACAGGATAGGCTGTATAAAGGTGTATACCTTACCAGGCTGATTCGAAATGAGCCAGAAAAAAAAAAACCTGTTGACTTGTATGGCTAATTATAATTCAACATTATTTAAGCACTTAAAGACCAAAACAAGTGTAAAATTCAAGATCAAAAAGTTTTTAAGTAAAAAATTTCTTTGTAGTGTTTGTCAGTTCCACCCTTTTCTCTGCTAAAATGTAATGTAGATTACCCTGTGTCAGAAATTCACGGTCAGTGTTTTTTCTTTTTTAAAGTTCCAGAATTCCTAGCTAGCAAACCTTGTCCCAGGATCCTGATTTAATTTTCCTCTTGCTTTTGCTTGCTGCTTCTTTGAATACTAAATGAATTTTATGCATGTTGACCTATAGCCTGACTTCCACTGATGAGGAAACCCTGAAAATTTATTTTTAGCAATTTAGTGAACAAATTATTTCAGTGACAGCCATGTTTATAATCCATGATTCAAATTCAGCTTAATCTGAAAAAGGTACTTCACAATTGCCTGTGAATCAGAGTTGGTAACAGAAAAAGGACTCCCATTACCATGTTGATTTTTGTTTGTCTCCTTTCAATTTCTAGAGTTTGGAAACAAAATATTTTCATTTTTATCTTAAATTGAAGCTTAAAAGTGGCATGTGATTAGGATACTCTTAAGATTTGTTGGAAGCATTTTTGACATTTGTATAATAGAATTTGTGATAAAGTTAATATATCCAGGTGCTCACCAAAGAAACATGTAACAACTAAAATTAGATTAAAAAAAAACTGTTCAGTTCACTCATTTATAATCAGTAGGAGAGACTGTCTAGATGTTGGGGCAGCTCTATGATTTGGGTCTGTAACATGTAATAACTGAATTCAGTACCCTAGTTTTATGTTAAGCTATTAGGATTTACTTGATAAAAGTTAATCCCCCTGCCTCCCCAGCCTACCTGTATTCTCTTCATGACTTCTGGGTCCTGAGCTCCCTGTGCAGCCTGAAGAAGGTACTGCAGTCAGAACCATGTACTGATTGGTAGCAATAAAAGTTGTCCTTAACCTTTTTATCTCTTTTTTTTCCTGCTTGTGAAGAAGTGCAAGTTCTTGATTAGTTAGGCACTGCTATTTCAACTACGGAAGATGATAAAAATCCTAATATGCTTGCAGAAAATAAAACATGAAGAAAGGGGGGATTTAAATGTGACTGAGTTTAGGTTTTGACATGGTGGACTGTGACCTTCCAAACAGTAAATTCTTAGCTTAAGGAACTGTGAGGGCAGACACAGACCCATATCTAGATAACCTGTCACTTTTAAGCCACGGATTTTGTTCTGGTTTAGCAGAGCAAGAGTATTCTCCGGTCAACATTTGACTTTTAAATTCTTTTATGGTAGGGCTGGCTACCTGCTGTAGTCCAGTCAAGGGGGAAACTTACGTGTAAGTAAGTACAGGGAGTAAGAAGGAATATAGAAGAATGAACTATTTTGGGGGTGAAGACAGCATGAGGCTGGCTTTGCAGATACACATAAAAAAAAAAAAATCCCACTTATCCTAATCTTCATCTGGTTCTGTTTCTTAATTCTCCTGAATTGTGGGAGCTCCAGGAAGTCCACAACTACAAATGTTCATCATTAAAATAAATGCTACGTAACCCCCTGCCCACTTCCACTTAACAAATGAGGAACATTTTTGTTATGTAGAAAGCTAGGGATAAAGTTGAGTCTAGAATCAGAGTATTTCATTTGTGGTCCAGTTGCTACATACAGATGGTACAGAAGTTAGAAATAATATTTTAATTTCTTGATCTTTCTAATCAAAAATGGATGGTAAGTCCGTTTGGAAAAAAGTATTTTCATGGGAAACTGAATTGGAATGGTTGGGCTGCTGCTAGGTCTCATGCCTCAAAGCTTATTTAACCCATAGATCAGTTAAATGATAGTACTTTGGAGACCAGCCCCTCCTGAGCACCCTTTCAGTTACATGTCCCTGCCACTGTCCCAGAGACCTGCGCTACCATGAGCTCTTGGAGAACTTTGGCTCTCTGGGGCCTGAACTCACGGACTGAGACAGAAAAAAGCAGAAGATTCTTGAACAGTGTGGAACTTTTCATTAAGAATGTTCCTACTGTTCAATTAGATCCTGTTTTATCAGAAACTATTCTCATTAGCCTGTCCCAAGATACCTGTCTTAAATCTTGGCATCACACCACAATTACTCTCTTCCAAGATTTGGAAACTCGAGCTTTATGGATCACGATTGCCTGGTGCCTCCTGGTGGTGAGAAAACCTGTTATTCCACAAAGGCTCTGCAAAGGCAAGGGAATAAACATGATGGGAGAAATTAGTTATTCTCTAATCCTCCACTCAGCAGAAGTGAAAGTGCATGCTCTAGCTCTTGAAGCTCTTACTAGGAGTAGCCGAATAATTGTCTTTCAGGGTTGAAGTTCGTTACCTGTGGAGAACTGAATGTTCTGCAGATGATGTCTTACATTAGTGTGGAGGGGAGGGCTGGGAAAGGAGAGTGCTCTCAAATGCCACTTAAAAAGACTGATAAAACTGATTTGTCAGAAATGTTCCTGACCCCACGCCTTCGGCTCTGAAAGAAGCTATCGCGTAGTTCCTCACTTGGCCAAGCTGATGAGAATCGGAGCCTACAGTCCTGCCATTGAGGGAGTTAAGACATTGGCGTCTGCCCCCGAAGAAGTATTCTTTCTTTTCTCCTATGTTAGAACCAACACGTACGTATGTCCTGTCTATTCTCTTTACATACCTGGATTTTCAGGATTTCTAATTCACTCCTTTGGAGTTCCTGAAACAAGAAAGTAAGTTGTCCTTGAACATCACTGCCCGAAACAGCACAATGTGGTTCAAGCCACTGACGCTCAGCAGGCATAACGGGGAGCCTTGTTATCTTCATCCTTAAGGTAGTTTGTACATTTTCAACTGGAAAGGGAAGATACTGTGCCAGGTGTCTTCACAACCCTCCTGGGACACAGCAGGTTGAAGATTAGAGAACTGTCCACATAGCCAAGAATTTTTAACAAGGTTCAATTTCTGACTTACCAAATACAAAGGATAAAGCTTTGAGATATGATGTTTTGTCTAACATGTTATTTCTAAAGCCTCCAAAATTGTTGAAACTAGTCTTTAAACTGTTAACAGGAGAATGTCTCCTATGCTCATTTATAATGTTTTGAGCTTTGGCCACTAGATGGTGCTTTTAGAAAAAATAGCACATCTTTTTAAGTTTCAGGGAGAAACTGGGCTTACTGTGTGGGAATGAGCAGTTGAGCGCTCACCTCTTGTTGCTAAGCAATGCATCAGCATCATTTGCAGTTACAAGTTCACATCACGTAAGCCATGGGAGGCCTGTGCGTGTGGGACTGAGGGAAATTAGCAGTATCTGCCATGGTTTGGGACAGATGGTGGCTAAGTATGTCTCATACCAAAAAAAAAAAAAAAGTTTTGCAAATTAAAAATCCTAATACTCGTTCATTGTTTGGTCCTGCAAGATAACTTCGAATTGAGAATACTTGAAAATAGCCAACTCCCAAAAGCTTGCTGCTTTCATTTTGAGCTGGATCTGACCAATCATTAGGACAGAAAAGATGAAGTACAGGCTTTGTAGCACAGCTTGCATTAAGGAGTTAAAATGAAAGCTTTCCCTCACCATACTGATGAGTTTACAGACCTTCCTTTATTTACAGTGCGGTTACATCCCGATAAACTCATCGTAAGTTGAAAATATCCTTAAGTCGAAAATGCATTTAATGCATCTAACCTACTGAACATCACAGCTTAGCCTAGTCTACCTCGGATGTGCTCAGAACACTTACAGTAACCTTACAGTTGGGCAAAATCATTTAACACAAAGTCTGTTCTATAATAAAGTATTGAATATTCTATGGAATTTATTGAATACTGAATTGAAAAACAATGCTTCTAAGTGTATCCGTTGTTTACCCTTGTGATTGCGTTGGCTGACTGGGAGCTGCAGCTCGCTGCCACTGCCCAGCGAAATGAGCATCCAAACTGCGTATTGCTAGCCCACGGAAAGATCCAAATTCGGAAATATGGTTTCTGCTCAATGCATATCACTTTCACGCTATCATAAAACCAAAAAATTGTGAGTCAAACCATCTTAAGTCAGGGACCATCTGCAGTGGTTTTTATGATGTAAGACCCATGTGTAGCACACAGACATAACTCTCCCTGGGCCATCTCTTGATTATTGAAAAGGTGTCATGAGAGGTAACCAAGAACGTCTTATCAGATAGAGAAATCTGAAGAGAGCACAAAACACTAGTGTTGAAGTTTCCAGGAGGCTGAACCTCTCCATTTCTCTTGACTCTTGAAGTACAACCTTCATAGCAGATCAGATGCCAAAACTTGACCTTATTGTGTTACACAACAGTAGGGCAGTGTAGAAAAGCATAGGCCCAGTAAACTGGTTTCTCATTCTCAGAAACAGCTTATTTTGTTAGCAAGAGAACACTCCAGAAAGAAGGGCAACCTTAAGAAAGAAACCACTGAAAAGCAATTGGGGGTGGAGGTGGGTTTTGCTTTTCAGAATACTCTCTCTCACAATTTAGCATAGAAAGGGCTTACCTTTTCTGTTTACCCCCAGAATTTGCTGTGTTTGAGGTATGCAGAGAGACATGCAATTCATAGTGCGTGGCTACATCCACAGTACCTAATGTAGGCCTGGTGCAGTATATAGAATAAAAAAAGTATTGGGGGGGGGGTTGTGTGGGAAAGATGGATGGATATAAATAAAGGGCAAGGAGAGCTAGAACTGCAACCCTTCAGTATTCTCAACGCACCGTGCAGAGAAGGCATGGTTAAGCAGAGTTCTTCGTGGAATGTTATTCTGCACCCTCCCCACCATACACAAGTTTTCTTTTTGACAGGGACCAACCTTGTGATAATAGCCTCTGCCTCCTCTGATCTAGGTGCCATGATTTTGAAAGGAAGTTTCCATAGTGGACTGAAATGCCATTCAACTCACAGCATGCAAATAACTGATTTGAGGCAGATGTGAAGTCTTCATCTGTACCTCCCACGATGTTCCACTAACAACCAAAAGATCTCATTTGTAAACAGCTACCTGTCAGAATAGGAAGGTTGGAAAGCGAGGTGAGCAGATACCGAGGCTCGCAATTAGTCTTTTTAGATTAACACATTCAACCTCTACACCAGCCCTGAGGGTGCCAGTTGTTTGCTAGAGATTGATCTGAAAGCCAGATGGTATCAGTCTCAAGGACTAAATACCATGGTCTTAAGGATTCAAGTACAAGGATCTTCAAAATGACCCACATTGCCAACACTGTCAGTCTCCAGGGTGGAAAGATGACAGTCATCTGCAAAGCAAAAGGTTTTGCATAGAAATGTCATTTAAATACAGTGAAAATTATGTACTTAGTTTTTCAGATATCCAGAACTTTTACCCATAAGCTGGGACAATGATAGGCAGAAAAATAACCAAAATAACTAAGAAGGACGTTTAGGTACAGTTGATGGGGAAAAGTATGGTCAAGCCTATTGGGAAGATGACCTAATTTTATCTGACCCAGCTCAGCACATACTAATTCAGATCAGGTCTCTCCTTTATACGTGTGCTGTGCCTGTCTCAAGTAGACCATCTAGACTACACTCACTTTTCAGCAATAAGGCCGAGTCTGTATCTGAAGTCAAGTAAGGTTTTTGTTTTAAAGACTGTATGAAAAATAAAAAGCCTATCACCAATGGAAATAGGTTCAGATGGCTCAGTTCTCCCTGCTTTCCAACAATCTAGCTTGAGATAAACGAGTAGTTTTTATTATTCGTATCTCTTAGTTGGTCAGCCAAGAGAACTTGAGAACCTACCAGTTTTATCAACATTTGAGAAAAGGAACCACCTTAAGTAAAATGCCAAATCAATGGAGGGTAGCTGTGTACTTGACCAGTGGTGTCTTATCCACTTTCCCTAGATAACTGAACAGAGGCCAACCTGCGTGTAATAGCCAGTTCCCTCGCCCCTCCCATTAAGATGATTACCATTACACTTCCTCCAACATGAAGATTAAAAAGGGAATAACAGAAATAGATTACACATTTCTCTACTTAGACAAACAAAAAAAATACTGCCTAATTTGCTTTTTAAATATTGCCAAAAATGTCTTTACAATCTGATGCAGAATTTACTTTTAAAATATGAGTGATAGGGTAAAGTTGATATTAAAATATTAAAAGGAGTTTAAAAATAAATCCAATTGTTGTACTTAGTAATCACAGTGGTTTCACACAACAGGATGTTTGTGTTTAACTTACAAACCTGACAGTATGTCATGCTGTAGCATCAGTTAAGGAGTTGATACCCACCATCCACGCGCAAACCAGCGGTCACATCATTAGCAAATTTCTGTCCTTACAGATTACACTGTAGTATGGAGGGGATGGCTCTTGACTCTTATATTTTAATCATTTAATGGCTCAGATGAACCTGATTTTATTGCATTTAATAATAGTGTCTTTCTAAGTAAAGAAGGCCCCTTGCCAGCAAGCTCCTCCAATTGGTCTAAATAACCTCTTCCAAGAATCAAATGATTCAAGAAGCAGGGACTGTTGCTTCATCATTTCACCTTTCAACAGAAGCATATGTTACCATTCTTAAATACAAGGGAACACTCTTAAGATCTTTACCAGATGCAATTCACGCCACCAATATCCACCTACTATGGGGCTAAAAAATGATGGAAATAAGCAGACTATTGACAAGTAATGAAATGAAAAGGTAACTTAAAATGCGTGTTCATGCCTTAAAATAGAAATGAATTTGAAAATTGTACCTTGACTACAAAAACTGCACCTAAGAGGTGGCTGCTAATAAAATAGCCTGTCACAAACGAGTCAGCATTAGAACTCACAGACTCAACTGGCAGAAGTGTGTGTGTTTGCATGTGGGTGTATTTTAAGTGATTTCCAGATTTTTTTTTTTTTTTTTTGCAGACACAGTGGAGTAAGCCACCTGATCAGAACCAACGTTAAGTCACTGTTGCTGTTGTCTGGGACAGGATATGTACTTGTCGGGGGTTTGTTTCCATGGTCCAGGACACAAAAACTGGACACAAGGTAAAGAAGAGCTTCGCAATAAATAAAAAGGCAGGGATGGGCCAGAAAGTTATTTTAAGGTACCTTTAAATATAAATTGAGTCCCAGAGGCAGAAAAGTCATCTACCTAACACTGGCACATTTTAAACATGATTAAGACTTGTAGGTCAAAATCCCAGTGACAGCACAGGGATTTTGTTGTTGTATCTGAGATGAGGAGAGCATCTTAAACAGAATTCTGTGACTTAAAACTTCATTTAAATTTCCCCTTGAGCTTAAAATTGGCATAATTTTGATACCAAAACTAAGTTTGAATAACCAATACATAAAACAGAACTGGCTAAGTAGGAAAATTTTTTTTTTCCAAAACAGAATCCCAAACCCCGAAAACTTAGATGAGGGGTGCAGGTAACAGAAAAAGAGTCAAATAAAACAACAATGGTTCCTGAATTTAAAGGAAGGATGCCCACTTCTCTCTCTCAAGAGGCAGACGGTCAGCTGAAAAATAAAAACATTGTATCAATAGAACACTCCAAATTAAAAAAATGCAGCCATCTTTGTTCATGCAATATCAAATGTTTAGAAAAAAAATCCCAAACTTCAAAACAACCCACAAAGCTAACAAAAGGAAGGAAAACTGTTGCCCCGATCTTATGACCTGATTGACGGTAGAGGGTCCTGATCGGGCTGTTCAGAATGTCACTCATGGGACAGAGGTCTGGAGTTAACATGAGATCAAGTCTGTGGACCCTCAGATTAGGGTCCATGCTGTCTTCAGTCCGTGAGTTCTTGTGTCAGCAGCTTCAAGAACATGACAGCTAAGCAAGAGGATCCCAACACAGGGCTACCTTGGGTTTTGGCCCAAGTTCTCTGTTTCACTCAATTTCCTTTTAAGTAGTAGTATTAGGTATTACTGTTTTTGGTGGTGGTAAGTCACTTAAGTAACCACTATGGGCAGTGGTTTGTAAACAGACATTGACAAATACAAACAGCAGTGCAATATTTGACCCAGACTTTAAAAGAATAGGAGGCGATGGTGGAAATGAGGTAACTCTTCCCCAACACGTGTGAACAGACAGCTCCTGCTCTTCTAATGCTCTATGTCCATTAGGAGAGAGTAGGGCTTGTCAACAGGATGGTTACATAAAGAAGAAGCTACAGAAGAGAAAAAAGAAAGGTTCAGATTCAAACTTGATTCTTAAAAGGCTTAAAAAAAAAAAAAAAAGGAGCTTCTCTACAACAAACTGTGAAAGAACAGCAGTGTGTCAGTAAAGGGATGACTTCCTCAAGCCCAGCTGCGGGGGGTGAGCTGCAGCGCCAGCACCGGAGGCCGGGGAAGAAGAGGACGCCTCGGCTGGGGCAGTGGGGCGCTAGTCAGGGTGGAAGGGGACGGGAGTCAGGGAGAAAGGGTGGCAGAGACAGTAATATGACGTACAGGACATCACGTGGCAAGCATCTTGGAGGAGCTGGTGCTGCCCAGATGGTAGCATTTGAAGTCCAGACAAGGTAGGAAAACACGAGACTCTTTCATCCCTATTTCTTTTATCCAATATTATAAGCATGTGTACATTTGCATGTCAAACAGTGACTAAAAAGAACTCACAAAAGGGCACACAATGTTTGGGTAAAAATATATTTTCCCCCACTTTATGTCTTGGCACTAGTGATATATGCATAGATTACCTGTCCGCCACTCTCCTACCTTAACAGACACCAAATTACCAAGCAAGTTTGCTAAGTGATTACTTTCATACTTGAAAAAATGATATGCTTCACATTAATACAATTATTTTAGTTTTTTAAAAAAGACAAGTGTCTAACATGCAGTTTACATATATGACAATTCTGCATTAACACTGAAAGTAGATTACATAACAGTTTTAAAAACACATTGGTTACTTTCAAACAGCAAAATGACAATGATCTACAACTACAGTTTAAGGCATATCAGCATATTTTAAAATTAAGAAATAGACAAAGTTCTAATGCTGTTCACAGCTTAATCTTCAACTTATTTTAAAAATTCCCTTCATACCTACATACAATCTAGACTTTGTACGTCATCATTTCCCCTAAAGAGTCATCACACATGTATCCTGTCAATGGAACCGAGACTTCTGGAAGCTGAGACTTGACAACTTCAGACACTTGCAAATGGGAAAGCAAAGGGATCTGAATGGACAGTTTTGGTAGGACCACACAGAGACAGTATGACATGGGTTGGTAACAGCTGAAAAACCCGATTCAACAGTTTGTATATGAAACACTTATGGATATGTCAAGAAAGTGAGGAAACCGAGTCTTTGTGAGGTGCACAAGATATGAAGTGTTACTGCTGGTGAGATCACAAAGCAGAGGAGGAAGGTGAGTAACCTGTGCCCAGCATTTTGTTAAATGTTCCCCTGGTTGAGGTGACCTTTCTGGACAAAACCTTGACCAATTAATAAAGAGCCTTAAGTTGGGAAAACATAGTCTCTAAACTGCCAGTAAATTCTCCTAAGTGCTTTTCCATCACATCCTACCGCACTTAACAACCGTTACGGGCATCTAAAGTCCAGAAGAAGCAAAAAGATGGTCATTATGGTTGAACAAAAGATGTGGGGAGAGGCCAGCAAGAGCTCACCAAAAAAAAAAAAAAAGGTGCTCCCTGCCAGTAGTTAGCACAAGGGAAAGACCATTAAACCAAGATCACCAAAAATTAAGCAATCATAAAGGGAGCCTAGCATAAAAAAAAATTTTCCTCTTGCTTTTCCTCTAGTGGAAGGTAGTAGTTTCTCATTCTAACTTTACTTACACAGTCAGAACCAAGGACCCTCTGGGAATTCCCTGGCAGTCCAGTGGTTAGGACTTCACGCTCTCACTGCCGAGGACACAGGTTCAGTCCCTGGTCAGGGAACTAATATCCCACAAGCCGCACGGTGCAGTCAAAAAACAAAAAACACCAAACCAAAACAAAAAACCTAGAAAAAAAAATGAAACACTAAAAACCAAAAAAAAAAACAAAACAAACCAAGGACCCTCTAATATCCAATGAACCCACAATGCTGTGTAGAACAGACTGGGGTTAGTAATTTCTGACTTGCAAGGATATCAAGGAAAAGTCAAATCTCTGTGTTTCTTGTAAAAAAGATATAAATGTGAGCCATTTAAAATATATTTAGGTTTTCTGTTTGTTTGTTTTTTAAAAAAACAAAGACTCCTCAAACCAATACCTCCCTACCCCCCTCCAGGGGAAAAAAAATCCATCTATCCCATTTGTTTCTCTAATTTTAAAAAGTCAAAAAGGTCTCAAAGGTTTTTTACTGCCGTACTTACATGCAAAGGCGAAAGCACATCCAATTAGATTTGAGGGTATCATTTATTCCGTGCAGAGCCAAGGACTACTGTGAAAAAAGGCACAGATACAGAAAGAAGAGAGGGCAGCAATAACAGACCAAACAGGGCCAGGGAGCAGGGGCAGAAAAAAGTTCAGAAGCAATGCATTTTTTAAAAAAGCTTTTATATGTTTTCTTTGACTTTTTATTCCCTGACTCTCCACATGATTTATTTTTCTGTGAAAAATTTAATGGGAAAAGAAAAATCAATCCAGTCAATCAACAATCTTGGAATCAAAAAGTCAGCTGGATGCCTTTCGTGGCTAGGCTCACTTTAAAAAGGCTTTAGTGATGCACGTAAAATGAAAATTTTAAAGTGATGCATTTTTAGAATTTAGAAGTGTATTTCCTGTTACAAGGCATGAAAATGCTCACACAAGCAATGGCTGGAACAAGCATACAACACAAGTGTTCAAGCTTCTGTCTGGTGCACAGCATCTGAGCAAACTCGGCCCATGGTTAGAATCAGCATGCTGCCTGATAGCCAGCTTCAGACTAGAATCATTAAAAAAGCAAAAGCAAAAACAAAAACATTGGTCCAGTAGCTCCTAAGCCTGTCTTTATATCACTGTTGCTGCTTCTGGTTTGCAGTTTGTATCCCAGCTTAGTTTCGGCTTCCATGAAACTGATTTCTTACTTTGCCTAATTAAGCCTAAATCAGTTCATGGACGACCATTCCTTCTGTCCCATAATAGTGTGGTTGAGGATAAAGAGAAGGGAAAAAAGTCTTCACTGGAATCAATTAGAGACTTATTAAAAAAAAAAAAAAGTGTGTGTAAGTGTGTGTGTATTCTATCCTATTTGATTAATGTATGACTAGTGAAGGCCAAAAGGAAAATGCAGAGGTGAAGTATCAGGTTCGTGAGAAATGTTATTCTTTCAAGTAAGAAACAGGAGACTACGGAGTTAGAGAGAAAGCTGCGAGTATCTTGTTATTAGAGGGGGAAAAAAATCAAGGAAATGAAAGGATAAGCCTCAAAAAGGAAAAGTACAGAAAAGAAATTAGATATGCCCTTTTCCATACAAATTTGGCATGTAGTCTATGTCCTGCCATATGGTTAAGTCCTAACCCTTGTCGATGGGGCACTGGGGCCTTAAACGCAAAGAGCAGGTAGAGCTAGTCTTCGTGAAGGAAAAGGTGAGGAAATTCCTTCAAGACAAGTGGATTTGAAACACCAGCTGTTCTATTCCATCATGCCTTTACTGCAAATATCAAAAAGAGACTATGCAAGGAAACTGGATGCGAAGCTGAATTTCTGCTTTCTTGACTTGTGGGTTTATATTATGTTCCTTCCCACTTCTACCTTAAGTTGACAAGGCCCCCTCAAACTTGTGCTGCAGATGATACAGTTTATAACAGATTTTCTATTTTAAATATTGCTGGAAAATTTCTCCTCATAATTATTGAAAACTGTTATTAGAAGCACTCGATACCCTGGAGTCAGTCATTAGGCCCTCCTCTCTCAGCCTACTGAGAGCAGATTTAGGTGTGTTTATGAAAAGACTGGATCTTGTAAGTAGTAGGCAGGTTGTGGAAAGCCCGTCATCCTTAGTAGAAGATTCTTCTACTAAACAAGGTCGTATGATCTGTGAGAGGGCCATGGTTGCCCTGATACAAGGGAACAGACTCATCATTTTCTTATTACCACCCCACTTGGCCAGGATTCGAGACACAGGGGTTCAGACACATTTTTAAAGCCATAAGAGGAGGCAGTCAGTCTGAACAGACCCACAACCCAGGCCAAATGATGTTGTTATAGTAATAAAAAAACTCCACGCAAGGGTAAAAGTCAGGTAAAGCTTACCCACCGTTCTGCCTACATACAAAGCTACCTTGGTTCGGGGCAGGTGTGGAAAAGAGACAGAGGGAGTTCAGGGCCTTTTGCGTCATGGAGACGAATAATCAAGGAGAGCAAGTTGTCATGGCTATTCAGGTTTATAGTCAGCTGCTGAGGCGGTGAAAAGTTTTCCTGTCAGACGTACATGTAGCAATTTAGCCTCCTTCCCTTGGTCCAAAGCAACATAAAAGCAACAGAACAGGCATGCTTCCTGCTGCCACTCTGAACAGGCATAAAAGGCAAATGATTTGCTTTCCAGAAACAAAGTCCGGCTGCACATAGCTTTTGCTGTTATCCCCTTTTTCTATCATTTTCCACCACCAAACAACATTCAGCAAAATGAGTTAATAGTTATATGGTGTCTGGGAAAGGGAAAAAAATAAAAATAAAACAAAATAAAAGGACACAGATGGCAGAGATACAATATTACTGCAAAAGCAGGTGAATGCGGACCATCCTTGGCTTGCCAGGCTTTATGTGAAGCTTGCACTGCAAGTTAAAAAACAAAACAAAAAAGTTAGAAATAATAATAAATTAAAAGAAGGAAAATTAGGAGTGCCAGCACCAGCATTTGGTGATGGTGAATGCTCATGCAATGATTATGAAATTGACAGAAATTAAAACCAAAAATCTGAGTAAGCTATTCTACACGACAAGCAAAAGCAAAATTTTAATATTGAATTAAAGAACACGTGGTTAGTTTCCATTTGCAGGTAATTCAGAATTCATGAGTGACTTCTTGAAACCACTACATGTTCTCGTGAAAGGATTTGCTGTTTGACTTTCATCTTCTCAGGTGACACAAAACCATCATCTATTAGATTTGGGTATCACATCGGTACTGAATATACAATAAATGTCTTTCAACAATTAACTTGGGGATTGGAATATAGTGGATGGAGGACATGCTATTAAGCTACTTGGGAGGGAAAAAAAAAAAAAAAGGACAATCATTATACGGTTACAGCTAAAGCAATGCCCGGAGCCTTCCCCCTCCTAGGTATAAAGCAATGCCAAGTCCAAGATTCACATGTCTAATTTGAGGCAAGTCCAAAACATGCAACTTCATTCCTTAGGAAGAATCAAAATATTATTTTAAAAAAGAAAAGATGAGTGGATGACTGTGTAAACTATAGTTATCAGATGCCAGGTACCGTTTTAAAATGATAGATTTTTAAAACTTTGTTTTTGGAATGGATTCATCTTAACCAACAAACTGCTGGCTGGCAACTGTGCAAAGTTTTCAGAAAAGATGAACACTGAACAACTACCAAACAACTTACCCTCAGGCACTCCCACCACTGAGGTGTAGCCGCAAACAAGGAAAGTGACTTGGTGGCCAGAGATGGCAGGAAGCGGGGGTCCAGCTAATGGCAGTGCCAGGGTTAGTTCTACCTTGTCTGCAATCTTAGGAAATGTTATATGCTCTCATGCCACTAACAGGTCAAGGAGAAGTACAAAGCCTTACCTACGTTAAAGACGGAGCGTGTCATTAGAATAGAAAAAAACGGAATTTAAAACTATTAGAAAAACGAAGTGAAGCTCTGAGGTGGAAGCATGGCAGGTGAATCAATACGCATCTCTTTTTAAACTCTCTCCCTGGAGCAGCTCCTAAGCGACAAGTGTGATGACTCCAGCCTCTCCTCCAGCTACACGAGGAGGAAAGAGCCTCGCATTTATTTTCCAAGTACTGTTCTGGTTACCCTGACTACTGTCTGTCTGTGGTCCTCTCTAACCAAAACTCTCCACTGGCAGCAAGGGAAGTGATTTTTTTTTTTTTTAAACTTTGACACTTCAGGCCTCCAACTGGCAACTGCTTTCACTGTTCAAATGGGAAAGTGTGGAAAAGCTTAAGAACATAGAAGTTACCGAAAAGTACGCGCCCTTGTCAGGCACAAAATCTGGTGACTACTGCTCACCAAATAAAGTCTAATTCCATTAATAATAAATGAGAATGTATAAATAAGGCTAAAATAGAATTCGCACACACTTCACATAAACGTGAAATGAATTATACACTGCTAAGGCCCAAGACTGGGAAGAAAATAACCTAAAATGTTCTATAGGAAAAGGAAAACCTCCTTGCACGGAGAAGTCCGTTATTAGGTACTTTTTAAAATGGAGGCACAATACTGGTCAGCTCTCGGAATTTTTATTGCTTAAAGGCACATCCAGTACACATGAAATATCCTTGGAACATTGCTGGTCTTCTATAAACATTTTAAGTTCTGAAACATGTACCTTTACGCACTTTAGTGCTTCAGGGTAAGAAAAACTCGACTTTGGGTTTCCTAAACCGTGAGTCAGCAGCTTCCTGTTTCATTCATGCCTATAGATGTGTACACACACACACACACACACACACACACACACACACACACACACTCCACCTGTTTTTATCCTGGGTTAGTTTGGATCAACAAGGAATGATGCCAGATGGCTTTCGTTTTGTCTTCCCCGGAAGAGTCACTAATCTCTGAATCTGCATGGGGAACGTCACCATTAGTGACCGATGCCCTCCCAACATGTGTAGCTACAAAGTGCTTTCTTGAACTGGATTATAATCTAGGCAGTTGTTACTCTCAGAATTAATCCAGCATAACTAAATTTTCGGCCCCTGGAGTCCTTTGACCACGTGGGTCTGTACCAACCCCATTTAACTCACAGCTCACCTATACTAACTTTCTATTGCTTAGAAAATCTGCTGGCTCCCCTGCTCTCTTCATACATTTCCTGCTGGCTCAAAGCTTGGAAAGTCAAGGTCTGCAAAGCAGAATTTCAAACTTTCTCTGCACGTCACTGTAGCAGTGCATTTTGGTTTCTACCACAGGAAACGTAACAAGATTCCTCAGGGACAAGTCTGCATGTTCACTCAGATTAAGTGAACACCACTATGGAGCTCACTCCCCCGGGATAGGACTCGATTACTGTGCAGGCTCAATCCTATCTGCCATATATGTCTAAGAATGTAATTCTTTGCTTACTCCAGTACCAACATTTTGTTTACTTAGCTGTCAGCCTTTGCCCTAGAACCTTAGCAATGGATGAAGAGCAGGAATCCTGAAACACGCCCTCAGAGGACCACACCTTAAACAGACAAAGCAGGGTGGCATCCATGGGCTCACCACCCAGCTAGCACTAAGGTCTCTTCAAAGGTATCTTACTGACCACTGTGCTTACTGTCAAACCAATAGTAATTGTCATAAAATGGCACCCTCTAGTCTTTCAGGTGATTTGATGTAAAGCTTCAAATCACAGCAGAATTTCAAGGCAGGCCCACATCTCCCACTGGATTCAGGCCGCTGCAATTGGGGTGTCATAGGAAGCGACAACTCAAAAGCAGAATCTGACCCTTTGGCACATTAAATCAAGGCCATATTTAAAAAAAATTTTGTGCGGGTACAGGTGTGTCTTGAGAATTGGTGGAGGTGTCTTAACGGGCATTTTGATCCCATTTTCACAATAAAACGATTCATCGTCTTGTGGAATTTAGAGGGAAAACTAGTGGCCACTAGGAGTTCTTCCAAATCTTTCATTTTGGGAACAAGACTTTCAACGACTGGCTTCTTAAGCCTTACAACGGAGAATAGAAAAATAATTCTAACAATCGTAATTTTAGGATGCCCTTTATCAAGAGCCAT
Source organism: Aethalodelphis obliquidens (assembly GCF_003676395.1). Classification (NCBI taxonomy): domain Eukaryota; kingdom Metazoa; phylum Chordata; class Mammalia; order Artiodactyla; family Delphinidae; genus Aethalodelphis; species Aethalodelphis obliquidens. The sequence continues at coordinate 5,301,746 of NW_020838003.1, read as the reverse complement.
GAGGATTGTCTCCAGAGAGTAGTGAAGAGAAACGCACTGTCTTCTCAAGAGTCCTAGTGTTGGTGCAGAAGATACTACTGGAGATGACAGGTTACTCCAGTCCTGATTGCTTGATCGTGTGGTCAAGTTTTATAAATTAGTGTCTGTGTACCCTTTAGAAATACTTTAAAAACCTTTGTCGTCTCCCCTGCACTGTAGAGAAAATTCTTGCTTTTATCTTTCTGGTAATAGACCAGTTTCCAGTCTGTAAATGGGAAAAGTAGAGACATGCAAGAGGAATAAATTGTTAGAGGGCCCCGCTGCATGGGGGTGACACCTGCTTACTTTTTCTTATCCTTGTCTTTCTTGGTTTGCTGGGCCCCAGACTGCTGGGCCTGGGACTGTAGCAACTGAGCTGCCGCCTTCTTCTTCTGGAAATTGTTCACCTCCTCCTCCAGTTCCTTCTTCTTGTCTTCCACTTTCTTCTTCTCTTCTTGGTGTGTCCGCTTTAGGAGGTCGAACTTCTCGTGGAGCTGGAGAGAAGAGGAGGAAGACGAGCTTGGTGGAGGGAATGGTACGCTTACTGGCGTAAGGCTACCTGGATCCGTTCAGAAGCAGAACGTGTGTGTGCCGCTGCCCGTGCTTTAGTTACACGACTGAGGTACCGTCTGGTGCTGAGCCAGGCCGAGGTGGTGAAAAGCACCCCTTGGAGCCCTACACACTGTTGAAACTTGGACCCCTTAGCACTAAGGGGAACCTCTGTGCACTTTTTCTGATAATAAAGTACGTGTTCATTGTAAAAAGCATAAAGAAGAAAATAAAAATTATCCATGCTCCTAATAAGAAACTCACCCTAGTGGTAAGAAAAGTTCTTTACTTCTGGTCCTTTTTTGAAAAGTATAATCTATATTTACTTAGAGACTTACACAGTGACTACAGATATATGTACCCATGCTATTCAAATAAGAAGAGTATGTGGAGAAATTTCGGGCACTTGACAAACTGAATTTAGAAAATTATCACAATGCAGAAACAAAAACTGGAAGGGGGCTTCCCTGGTGGCACAGTGGTTAAGAATCCACCTGCCAATGCAGGGGACACGGGTTCGAGCCCTGGTCCGGAAAGATCCCACATGCCGCGGAGCAACTAAGCCCGTGCGCCACAACTACTGAGCCTGCGCTCTAGAGCCCACGAGCCACAACTACTGAGCCCGCACGCCTAGAGCCCGTGCGCCACAACTACTGAGCCTGCACTCTAGAGCCCGTGCTCCGCAACAAGAGAAGCCACTGCAAGGAGAAGCCCACACACCGCAACGAAGAGTAGCCCCTGCTAGCCACAACTAGAGAAAGCCCGCGCACAGCAACAAAGACCCAACGCAGCCAAAAATAAATAAATAAATTTATATTAAAAAAAAACTGGGAGGGAGGGAGGGGAAAATCCTTACTATGTAGATAATTCTAGAATTTTTACCTAGCATTCAACTTGATACTTAAAGCCAACAGCAAATAAGGCTCAACTTTCCTTTCTCTGCAGCAAAACTAGGGTGAGTACTTAGCTAGTTAAATAACCTCTAAGTTTCTTATTATCTACCATCAAAGGCAAACCTATTTCTTGCTCTCATTGGGGTTACTGTTACAGCAGAAATCCATGGGGCCTGATTCCAATTGATGTTTGCTCAGATAAACTCTTATAATCTTATAAATTGTAATGCGCCTCAGTTTATCTTTTTTTTTTTTTAATTTCTGGCCACGCTGCACAGCATGTGGGATCTTAGTTCCCTGATCAGGGATTGAACCCGTGCCCCCTTGCAGTGGAAGTGCAGATTCTTAACCACTGGACCACCAGGGAAGTCCCTCAGTTTATCTCTTAACAGGGTAAAATGAGTAATATTCATTGAGCTATATCAGCTAAAGAATTAATTGGGTCATTTTAAAATCTGAAGAGAATTGACTTTTTAATTCTGAACTCTGCTAAAACTGTATCTTATTATAATGAAAATATTACTTAAAATGAGATCAAATTACTACTCATCATAATGTGAAATAATCTGTACATCTGAAAATACTCATTGTTATTTCACTTTATTCTATGCACACGTTTAGCCGTGTATTTAGGGTATTACATATAAGAAACAAATATAAGTAAAAAGGATGCATTTACATTTAATCAAGTGACCTTAAAAGTTTCCACACTTCATTAATCTAATGGCAACTAAATTAAGTTCTTGGTTTAATTTAAATAATGGGTACCTTATAATGAAATATACATTCATCTGTGCAGTTTTAGGCAGATTTTGTGTGCTTAAAATATTTTAAAGTGATAATTTGTGTGTCTCTGTGCTTAATTATTAGAAACAACTTTGTTCCATATCAAAAGTGATACACCGGGCTTCCCTGGTGGCGTAGTGGTTGAAAGTCCGCCTGCCGATGCAGGGGACACGGGTTCGTGCCCAGGTCTGGGAGGATCCCACATGCCGCGGAGCGGCTGGGCCCGTGAGCCATGGCCGCTGAGCCTGCGCGTCCGGAGCCTGTACTCCGCAACGGGAGAGGCCACAACAGTGAGAGGCCCACGTACCGCAAAAAAAAAAAAAAAAAAAAGTGATACACCAAAAACTATACTTTGTGTTTCAAGAAACCTCTCAAAATAAAACTTAAATAATCAATAAACACTTCTTTAGAAATAAAAAAGGAATCCAAGGTAACCTCTAGGATGCAGCTACCCTGGGCTGGGCGCGGGGAACTAGAGTCAGCGGGACACTGGAGCCGGGGTGTGCACCCCAGAGGGAAGTCAGAGCACAGACGTGGCAGACGGAGCCCGTCCCCCATCAGACAGGGGCGAAGGGCCCCCCACTGTTTAGCTCACTGAGTTGACTGGTAGACTGAGACAATAATGGTCCCAGAATTGCAAATCTTATGTTTCATCACTTGTAAATTGATGAAATATGGAGTTACAAGGAATGTGGGGTCAGGTCTGGAAACCTAAGTTCTAGCTTTAGTCTTGGCTTTGCTACTAACTAGGTATGTGACTGCATAAATAACTTAAGCTTTACGACACTCAGTGTTACCATCTGTGAAATGGGGACAAGACTGGCTGCCCTACTCTTCGTACCAGGTTAGTTAGGCCCCTCGTGTGACAGAACATAGGTAGCAAGTGCTTAAAGCAGCACGAAGGCCTGTCTTGTCTGTATCTCCCCCGGATGCAAGGACAGGTGGCTTACCTCTTTCTCTGCCTCCTTAAGTTCAGCTTCTTTCTCCTTCACTCTCATGACAAACATCTGTCTCATTTCTTCTTCTTTCTTCTGAAGTTCTCCCAGAAATTCATTCCTTTTTGCTTCGTACGTCTCCTGAAGACTATTCAAAAGCCACAAACCAAGGACAGTGTCATGGAGTTGCATGATAAGACATTTCAGTCCAGACAATTCCTACCCAGCCACTTCCTCAAAATAAATAAGGCTGCCAACTCACCAGGTTCAGGGACACACAAAATGGCATCATCTTTCTTTTTAGTTATGTGGCGACCAGAAAGACAAGCACATCAGGAACCAGAGATGCGGCCGTAAGTACAGGGTAGCACTAACGGGATGTCTCTTACTGGCCAAGCTGTATGCTACAGGCAGTCACACAGGGGAAGCCTGGGCTGGCCAGAATCTCCCAGTTCAGTACCACGTAGATACAGAAGACGTGATTTAGAATTTTAGAAGATGGAGGGGGTGTAGAGAGAGAAATGCATCGGCACTGGAGCCAGACAGATCCACCAGGGCTGGTTTGGGGTTCACAGCAATTTACTGACTGATCTTCGGAAGGGCACGGCCTCTCAGCCTCAGTGTTCTCTGAATATAGTGCCTTCCGGGGCCCATGATTTCGGGAGGTAAATGTGGGCAGAGCGAGTAAAGCATTTGAGACAACATCGGTGCTTAATAAATGTTACCCCCGCACTCGTCTTCCTCCAGCCCCCAATTTAGAAAACAGACTCAGCGAACCATCTAAAGAGACAATAGTGTATCTCAAGGTATTACAGAAAATTGCTGCTCTTCAAGTGGTATTAACAATTGTAAATAGAGCAGGGAGGAGTTTGATTTTTATTTTAAACCTTATCCTCCCCCTGACTGTCTACAGAACTTGGGGCCCAATATTTTAAAACAAAGGCCATCACTCAGTTTTACCTCCAAGTCAGAAGAGCTATATTTACAGAAAAATCACCTTTGGTAACACAACTTAGAAAAAAAACAGACACCCACACCCACACTTACACAAACAGAGATACATTTGCCGGTAATTGCTCTCTCTCTCTCTCCCTTGCAGTTTCTCTAGAACAAGGGTTGCTACAGTTACACAAGTCTGCAGCAGGATTATCCACTTTTACCCAGGGACCAAATTCATCCAAAGTGCTGATTCCAAAATGAAGAGCGCCTGTGGGTGAGCCCAGGCTCCATGAAGAGCCACCCCAGCATTCACACTTGTCCATGTAGAAGGAGGACATTCAGGTGGTGGAGGGGTGTGTGCGTGTGGATATACGTTTATACAGAGCAGCATACTTACAAAATGCATTAATTAGGATTGTTTATACTTCTATAATCAATGCTCTTATTGGTTGCTGAACAATCAGTTCTCCTGCCCTCAAGAGTGTCAACACTGCCTGGGTAATGGACACTCACGAGTTTGGAGTTTCTGGAGGTATATCTGGCTTTCACATTATCTCAGGAGACAAAAGCAAGTTTGGCCGACATTAGTGTTGGCTAATATTGATAGCAATATTTGGACTTGAAATTTAAGCTATAGAGAAATGCACGGATAATGAAACTATAAAATAATCCATGAGTTTGATTTTGCTTGTTAGCTTCTAATAAACTCTTTATCACTATCATTTGTGTCAGAATGGCCAAAGGCAGAAGATGACTTGTCCCTGCTATGAAATTTTTGGGGAACCCAGTTTTTGTTGATTTTAAGATAATGAATCCATCTTCCTCTTCTTTCTTAACAAGCAGTGGAACACCTAGTAGAGAAACACTACCAAGAAACATGACCCAAAGTGTGTTCCAGAGATCGCTAGTTTCAAGAAATCTTCAAAAGTGGGGTTCCCAAGCCAGAAGAACAAAAGGAAAATGCAATGTGTGACCTCCCTTTAGGAGAGCCACAGCGCACAGTGGCTCCCAAGACCTGCAGCACGTCAGGGTCGCCTGGGCGTGTTTTACTGGACTTTTCTGAGCACAGTTTCCTAACTCCACTCCTGGAGATGCTGACGCAGGATGTCAGGCGAAGGCAAAAGTAATCTGTATTTTTAAAACGCTTCCAGGTGACTTGATGTACCTAGTCTGCCAACCACTGCTTGTCTTAAGTGCTCTGAAAAGTCCCTCAATTAAAAAAAAAAACAAAACCTGTTTAAGTTGATTCACTTAGAACCAAATTTGTTTAACTGTGGAAACTTCTGTTAAGTGACCCACAGAGAGAAGGTCCTTTGGGTAATGCTACTGGAATTCTGAGACCCCTCAGCGTGACTCGACCTGATCCAGTCCCAACCACAACCTAGCTTAGGCTCCAGTTTCTGGAGATCCATTTTCAAACTATGGGTCATGACCCAATCAAGGGTTTTAACCAGTATGTTAAAAGAAAAAGTTTAGAGAACAGGATAGAAGAAACCAGAATGCAGTGCAAACTCTAAGAGCAGGTATCGCTTCACGATATGTGTATATTGGATCACGATGTAGAACACATGTTGATAGTGAAGGTTGCAGCCCAAAGCTGGAAAGCGCACGTTCTAGAGAAAGGTTAAGGAGCAATGTTGCCACCAGCCAGATGGCCTCAACACACGCTGCTTATTAGATGGCTGCATCCGGGGATAGGAACCAGCTTTGCAACTCTGACACTGGAACGCATAAGCAACGTATGAGAAAGAAATCATAAACCCCCCACTCCAAGGAGTGACCTGCAGTAGGTTTCTTAGCAAGGCAGTCACAGATCCTACTCCCTGGGCACCTGCAGAAATCCACATGTGAGTGAGAGACACCAGACACCCTCCCCTATGCTTCCCGTCAGTGAAAACCAGTCCAGAAGGAACTGCATCTATAGTACCCTCTCAGATACCTAAAGTGATGATCCCTTTTGCAATTTCTAGCTCTTCCAACTTAATTTTTAATTGTAGTTATTAACACCCTTTTCCAAGTGAGAAGTGAACAATTTTTTCATGAGGGTTTGGGCTGGTTTGAGGCTTTTATCTTCTCATTCTCTTCTAACAGCTTTTGGGAGGGGCAGGCTTTGCTCATGGAGGTCAAGGGAAGGGAAAATGAGCACTGACACTCCAGTTCATCGTGCACTCCGGTAATTCACGTAGCACAGCTGTCTCCCTGTTACGTCTCCCGGACCACCCAGTGGGGGGCAGGCCAGAGCACCGCACGCCACCGGGGTTTACGGAGGAACTTACACACGCAAATGTGTTATCCTTACAACAGCGCAGTGAGGTAGCTATTATTATCACCTCCCATTTTATACATGGAGAAACTCGGACACAGAGGGGCTTCCTAACCTGTGCAGGTCACACAGTGAAGAAGTGACAGAGCCGGGATTTTCAGCTGGGCCACCTAGCTCAGGTGGGAGCCCCACCTCCCAAGGCTGGGGAAGTGAGGCCTCCATGCTCCTAAAAATGAATGGTCTCATGGGCCTGATACCTTTGTGATTTCTTGAGAGAGGGGCAGTAAAGGAGCACTTTTTGTGACCTGACAGGCAGAGTCAAGGAGAAGGTGGTGCTTTGAGGTGAGGATGGAGTGTTAGGAAGAGGGCGGTGGCATCTCAGGAGACAAGCAGCAGCGACAAGACCCATCCCCGCCCCCATCTTCCCCCAATGCCAGCCGGAAAGGGGCCAGGGTCTGGGGGACCTGGGTCCAGCGAAGGCATGGGCGCTCCGGCTGGGGTGAGGCATGAGCTCTGAGGCTGCAGGGCAGCAGGTGGGAAAGATGCGCACAAGAAAAAGCAGGTTGACACCTGGACATATACACGCGTAGGGACAGAGAGAAAGACTCTACCGCAAGACGAGAGAGACACAGGCAGGTTGAAGGAAAGCACCAGGGACAGGTTCAGCTTTTGTGCCCGGGACGGGCTTCCAAGGCTTAAATGCGGCCTGTTCCTGTGCTCGCCCAGCTTCTGGTTTGGTTTCACACGGTGTCATATATTCAGGGGAGCTCCCGCTTAACGGGCCTCGGCTGCAGAGGCCACTCTCTGCTTTGTAAACACATGGTATAAACACAAGTGGCACCCAGAGGGCAAGTGGTGGGCACAGGGTGCCCAGAGGGGAGGACGGACTTCCCTGTACACCCGTGAAGGGGTCCTCTATCTACTTTGAGAATATAAAAGCCTTGAGTCCTCCACTGACACCTCCTCCAAGCTCACCCTAAATTCACAGGGAAAAAAAAGTCTTCCATGAGCATCCAGGCATGACGACTTTGAAATGGGAAATCCCTTCAATTAACTGTGGCTTTTGCTTTTCCTTAACCGTGTCATCATTCACGCAGGTCCCCTCCTGCACCCTCAGTGTCAGGCTCACAGGAAGTGCTGGGGAGGCTGGAAACTCCTCCAAGGGAGAGGCTGGGCCCTTTGTAAAGCAGTGGTTTCCAAGGAGAGGAAGACCAAGTTTATTTCACCTTGCTATCTGCCAAGACATGTGACTCAAAGCCAACTTTCATGTTCCAAATGATCCTGCCTACACCAAGAGGGCCACCTGAGGTTGAGTGAGTGGGTTTCTAAGAGGAGAAACTATTTCCAGGGTTCCCAGAAACTGAGACGAGTGTTTATTTTTAGAAGGTCTACTTTTCTCTGTTTCTTATTTTCTTATACAGGGAAAAGAGTAAAGGCCTTGGTTTTATATACAGATTTATATATAACATATTTACATTCACAAAATATATTTTATATAAAATATATTTCCCTCCTTTTCATCCTCAAAAAGGAACCCTCAGGCCAGTAGAAAAGGAACCAAATGGGGAGGGGGATACGTGTGAATAAAGCACATTCTCTACAAGTCCGGCCTCAGCGACGTCCACCACGGGTCCTGAAGCCCCTGGGGTCCTTGCAGGACAGGCTGGACCCACCCAGCAACCCTCCTCCTGGCGGCAGCTACCCTGGCCTTGCAGGAGAAACTGTAACTCAAACGCAGAGACACAGGCAGCAGCAGGAAATCCTCACCAGCCCTGGTTCCCGGGAACCAGGAACCCCAGTTGGTCGAGATGGTGGAAGGTTAGTGAAGGGGCCTGCATCACAGACTCCAAATTCCAGAGCTGAAAAAAACACAGCTGTGCTGAATGGGTCTTAACATTTGGGGAGGTAAATTACCTCTCACAGACTTAAGAAACAGTCACATGCATTCTAACTTCTGCAGGCAGCTCAGGGCTCCAAGAGATGATCTAGGCCAGGGGCTGGCCAATTACAGCCCGAGGGCAAACTCTGGCCCTGCCTGTTTTTGTACGTTTTTATTGGAACACAGTCACTCCTGTTCCTTCACGTTAGGGTCTCTGGCTGCTTTCACACTACAAGGGTGGGGTTGAATCACTGGGACAGAGACTACATGGTCCACAGAGCCTAGAGCATTTCCTCTGTGGCACATTCTGGAAAAAGTTCTCCTACTAGATCTGAGTGTCCCCTGATCTAGCCCAGCTCCTCGTTTTACAGATGAAGAACCTGAGGCCCAGACAGGTTAAGGAGTTGGGTAGTAGCAGGGTTAAGACTTGAACCCACACTGCTGCCCCTTCACCCTTCAACATCGCCTGGGTTTGAACGAGGGCGGAGGGCACGTGGGTTCCATTTTTACTGTGGTTCCTTTCGTTTCATCTCTATGCATGGGTGAAAAAAAACACAAAACTCTATGAAAAAATAAAGAGAGTCTCTGCCACACAAAAACCATTTTCCTCAGAGATTGTGTAGGGGCTATTTTTTGGTCAATGCATTTCAAGGTTCAATCCCCTAAACCTGTGTATACAAAAGGGCATCCTCTACCCAGCCTCAGAAAGCACATTTCACGTGAATGAAGAGGGCCAATTTTACAAGCCCCTAGAGCAGGACTAAATGATGCAAACTTAGCTAGAAGCTAACTTTTTGGTTAGAAGCCCTCTGTCTGCGGTCTCCATTTGTTCTCACCAAATACATTCCACAGGAACACTTCACTGGGAGACCAGTCCAGACTTCACCAAACTAAAGAGATTCCAAGAAAATAACCTCCCTGCCGCTGCAATGGCAGCTCAGATCCAGCGGAGGGAGTCCACTGGCACTGCACACAGGCTGCCTCAGGCACCATGGCCAGCCGCAACTAGACATTTGAGTGGGAGTCCAGGCCAGCCACAAAAGAGGAGGAAAACAGTCTTCTCCAAGGAACCGTGGCCCCCGATCAGTACAGGTGCCAAACACAGACACACCTCACATCACCTCAACTCAGATCCCCGTGAAGCAATCCTGTCCTGTACCAGGTGGCGGCAAACCTTCCTCGGACCGTTCACCAAGCCTGGAGTAGCCCCGGCACTCTGCCCCCACCAACCCTTCCCCACCACTGGGCTCTAACAGGGCCTGGCCCTTGCAGGGCCACTAATTCTACATTAACTTCGATATTCTCCCCTTCACGTTTTGCCTCTTCCTCTCAATCCATCAGCGGCGTGGGAAAATACATAGCAAATGTTCTGTAAGTTGTTGCCTTCAGTACTCATTCGTGTTGTTAGAATTGCACTGGTTCACTGGAAACTAGTAAGAGCACGTCAAAAAGTAGGAGACATGGCAAGTTAAACCTATTTGGCAAAAATGAACGGGACAAACTGTAGTGGGCATCCACACCTTTGTAAATGCCTGGACCAGGTTCTGTGCCTCTGTGAGTATAACAGTTAAGAACAGAGGTTCAAAACTCACAAGAACAGAGGTTCAAAACTCACACCTGTCACTTCCTACTTGGGCAGGCTGTTTACACTTGCAGTGCCTTCATTTCCTCATCTGTAAAATGAGGATGCAATAATGACATCAGCTACATCGGGTACTCTAGATGATACAAATAAAGCGGTTATCGCAACGCCTGGCGATCCGTGCTATGAATCTGCCCCCGCCAGGTCCCTCCACCACCCATCTCTCAATCCAACAAGCATTTCTGTGATGCACCAGCGCGCCACTCACACCGCTGCCTGGGGGGCCTGACTGCCAGGTGCCCACATACCTGAAGGGCTTGCTGTCAGGGTCGGTGTCCTTGAACCCCATCTCTTCGAGCTTACAGCGTCGATACAGCTCATAATGGCGGGTGTGAGTCTGTTCTCGCAAATCTTCCATGTTCACACGGATCAGCATCTCCCGAAGTTTCACAAAATCACAGTGGTTTTCATTCTCAACTGCAGGAGATGGGGAAGAGAGCGGGGAGGGCTCTCAGCAGCGAGGTCACGAAAATCTGAAGTGATCTTTCTAAGACGTAGTTACCATTGCCCCTGAAATCTCGGAGGCCTCAAGGTCACCCGAAGGTCCTTCACTGGATCCTCCTTACACCCCTACAGAGACAGGATTTCTGACAGCAGGGACCATGACAGCTGATGAGGGTGGCTGCTGAGGGCGGGGCACCGTGGGAGGAGCTTTGCCAATACTGTCTTGACTCTTGGTAGCAGTTCTGCCTAGCAGGACTCCCAGATGCAGAGCGTGGCTTTGATGAGCAGGTTGACCTCCCAGACAGAGGCAGCAGAGTCTATACTCAGACCCCGTCACCTCTGGCTCCAAAGCCAGGCCGATTTCTACCCCTCCGTGCTGTCGGGACCTGTACAAGGCAGTGTTTATGTATCATCTCCTTTAATTTTATCAACAACACTATAAAGCAAGTTATTCTATTGTAGAGAATTTGGGGAGATTGATAAAAACCATAATTTTCCTACATATCTCAAAGGTACTGTGCTTTCTCATGTCTCACAGATTTATTGCCTTTACTCAGAACAAAGGAAACGGAGGACTGATATATCATAAGCCAATGAGGGAACTTTCTGCAGCCACCCTACTCAATCCATAGCATTGGACGTCCCTCCTTCACAACACACAAGGGTTGGTAATAGAATCTGAGACCTTGCCCATCAAAGTGACATAGGAAATGTCTTCAGGTTAGAGATTGTGGTCATGTCCCACAACAATTATAGGTCCCTTGTTCTCAGATATTTACTGAGAAGACAATTTCCAAAAAAAAAAAAAACCAAGAAGACAATTTTTCCAGAGATAATGGAGAAACAAGTATCCTCTTGTTCGCAAGAAGCTTTCTGCAGCTTTTCTTATTCTTTGCTGATGAAGAACTCATTCAAACTCCCAGGGAAGATCTCTCTTCCAGCAGGAATTTATACGAAATTCCCCACACAACCCAGCATTCTTGGGGGGCTGCCTCATCGGCACTAGGGCTCTGCAACCACTTCTCTCCATTGCTTCCCAGCCTCCCTGCTTCTTTCTGGCCTCCACGACTGCCAGGTGTAAAACCCTGCCACCCCCTTCCACCTGCCCACGTCAAGGACCTGCCCAGACCCCGCGGGGACAGCCACCCTGGGGGTGACACACGGGGAAGCCCTTCCCCGCGATGCGCACGTACCCTGCACCACACCCCAGGGGTACTGCCTGGCCTTTGCCATCTTGTTGCCAATCTTCACCTCCTCGGTGCTGCCGACCACTGCGAAAGGGAGGTGGACCTGCCAGCAACACAGGACAGAGAGCGGTTATCCTCCCCGTGCTGCAAACACGTGCTCTCCTCCGCTTCCACACGCCCCCTCCCCCCGCAGGCCTCTGCTCAGGGCAAGAGAAAAGGGCGAGGGAGGGCAGAAGAGCGAGGGGCTCAACGGTTCAGTGGGATTGGTCTTCGTGTATCCGACCCCCCCTACAACCAGATGCCAAGTATCTGACATGAGCTGGACTCAGGGGGAAACTAGGAGTCTTTGCGATTCTATGGTAAGCGTGGGATGTCCACTGCCTGAGACTAGCCACTGGTCTATGTGGTTATTGAGCACTTGAAAGGAGGCTTGTAAAATGAAGAAAATTTAAATTCTATTTACTTTTAATTAAGTTACATTTAAAGGGAAGCAGTGTGAAATATTTTTCCATTAATTATCACTTTATTGTTTTGGTAGGACTGCATTTCACTTTGCTTCAAACTCAGATCTTCTTAAAAAAAAGAAGAACCAGTTTTGTTAACGTAGATGCAAACATGAAGGAAAATTATCTTTTTGGTACTTACTTCATATTGAAAAACTTTTAAATATGTTAGCAGTAAGTTAGGTATGCGTCCAAGTTGGGATGTATGTAATTATAAACTATACATTGGGGGAATTCCCTGGCAGTCCAGTGGTTAGAACTCGACACTTTCACTGCCAGCGACTGGATTAAATCCCTGGCTGGGGAACTAAGATCCCACAAGTCACGTGGTACGACAAAAAAAGAATACACACACACATACACACAGAGGACCTCAAAGCCCTGCTATGGAAACATCTCATTAATAATTTTTATATTGGTTACATGTTGAAATGATATTTTTGATATACTGGGTTAAATAAGGTCTTAAAATTAATTTTATGTTTCTTTTTACTTTTTAAAAATGTGGCTACTGGGACTTCCCTGGTGGCGCAGCGGTTGAGCTGCCTGCCAATGCAGGGGACACGGGTTCGAGCCCTGGTCTGGGAAGACCCCACACGCCGCGGAGCGACTGGGCCCGTGAGCCACAACTACTGAGCCTGCGTGTCTGGAGCCTGTGCTCCACAACGAGAGAGACCGCGGTAGTGAGAAGCCCGCGCACCGCGATGAAGAGCGGACCCGCTCGCCGCAGCTAGAGGAAGCCCTCGCACAGAAACGAAGACCCAACACAGCCAAAAATAAAAAAATAAATAAATTTATTTATTTATTAAAAAAAAATATGGCTACTGGAAAATTTAAATTACTTGTGTGGTTCATATTTCTACCAAACAGCACTGCTTCAGACAGTTGATCACTGCACAAAATTCAAGTCAAATATACTTTAGCTCAACTTACTGGCTCAAGCCTTGCACCCCGACTTACCTTGAGCAGAGCTACTATTCAAGACAACTGGCTGTGCCACGTTGGTTTATTTGGTAACTATGGCTACATTCCGGGGAGAAAACAGTAATTCTATCTTTCTCCTATTAGCACGTGAGAATAACATCTGAAATGGCTGCTCTGAGAATTATTATTTAGGGCTCCCTGACCCAGTGCTCTTCCACTACAGATACCCTGAGGCAGACAAGAGTGTTTTAAAGCCAGATCCTCTCCCAGAGCTTGGCAAAATCCTCAGCCCGGGCCGCCCAACTGGTATTTGGTCTGGCGCTCCAGATACTTATATTTTCTAGTTCATCTCACACTCTGTAGGAAGGAAAGAAAGCACGTTCTCTTTTTCAGCATCTGGAACTGAAATGTGGTTCCCTGGAGCTGAGGGGTAATAGGACCCTTCCAGCCCACGTTCTGCTGTGCCAACCCAGGGAACTGCCCTCTCCGCTCGACCTGAGTGACGAAAGCAACCGCCAATGAAATCTGCTTTCCACTTATCATATGGGATTTCATCACCAGGAACTGCCTGCAAGGAAGATCCTAGAAGAAAATTCCTTGATAAAGAGCACAATGAATTTGGGAATATCAGTTCTGTGAATCTGATAAAGAGAGAAAAGGAGCAAAGATTCATGGGTATTTTCTTTCCAAGAAATTTAACACAAATTTAGTTTCATGGCCATGCAAAATTATTTAAAAGGACAGGAAGGGATATACAGAGAAAAACTGGATGGTATTCATTCATGTTACTTCCTGAATCCCACTGACCCCAAATTGCAGCCCTACAGCCGAATAAACACGTGCCGTCCCAGCCTGAGCTTTTAGTGATGCTATAACCAAGTACGCTCCTCTGCCTGGGTCCGTGGGACTGGTGTGAACATTAAATGTGGAGCCTGGAGCAGTGCCCGATGCATAGTAATAAGTGCTCCCTAAATGTCAAAATGTCAGGCACTACTAGTATCACCAAGTTCTCAGTACCCAGAACCAGAGAATTTTAGGGGTGGAGCCTGTGTAGGAATTCCCTCCATGGTATCTCTTCTGAGTGAGTTGAAGCAGAATCTGTTGCCCACCAACTACCTGTGATGAAGGCACCACGAGTTAAACGTGCACTTCACTGGGCCCAAAGCCCGCAATGCTCTTTTGCCCTCTGGTTTTGGTTCTACCTTTTAAGTGAGTCTAGTCGCTCTCCCCTATGATTACCTTCCTTTCGCATGCCCTCATGGCCATTTCCCAGGAAGAATCTGCTCTCCAGTTCCTTCCAAGAATTCCAGACCCTTTACTATCCTGGACACAGGAGCACGACAGCCAGAGGGGGTCACATGACTCAGTGTGACCAGACTAGGACAGAGCCGAGCTGGTCTATCTCTGCATTAATGAGATCCCTGAATTTTATTTATTTATTTAAAAAAAAATTTTTTTTTAATTTATTTTTGGCTGCTTTGGGCCTTCGTTGCTGTGCACGGGCTTTCTCTAGTTGCAGTGAGAACGGGCTACTTTTTGTTACAGTGCGCGGGCTTCTCGTTGCGGTAGCTTCTCTTATTGCGGAGCATGGGCTCTAGGCACGCGGGCTTCAGTAGTCATGGCACGCAGGCTCTAGAGCGCAGGCTCAGCAGTTGTGGTGCAGCGGCCTAGTTGCTCCGCGGCATGTGGGATCTTCCCGGACCAGGGCTCAAACCCGTGTCCCCTGCATTGGCAGGCAGATTCTTAACCACTGGGCTACCAGGGACGCCCCGTAAAATTTTAAATTCAACAATTTCCCAGAGAAGGGGAAAGTTACATTCCCTTCCAAAGCCCTAATCATGTTGGGAGTGATTTATGGGAAAAGTTCCTCCTTAAATGATAACAGCCATATCTAGAAAAGTCCGTATGCTGAATGGAAGAAGGAAGAAGCAGTTTTGTGGAATTAGTCTGGTCTCCTAATCACGATGGCAAACAGCAACGAGACTGGGACCAGGTGGACTGGGTCAGAATCCCAGTGCTGCTCTTAACTGGAAGGCTTTGACCAAGTCGTTTAATTCTCCAGACAAGCTTCAGTATGACTTTCTTTATATAAAATGTCCAGAACAGGCAAACCTACAGAGACAAGGAGGTAGCTTAGTGGTTGCCAGTGTTTGATGGTTAGAGGGCTGACATCTAAAAGGTATACGGTTTCCTCCTGGGGTGATGAAAATGTTCTAAAATGGATTGCGGCAATAGTTGTACAATTCTGTGAATACGCTAAAAACCACTGAATTGTATACTTTAAATGGGTGTCATACAGTATATCAATTATATCTCAACAAAGCTGTTAATTAAAAGAGTGCCTTTAGGGCTTTCCTGGTGGCACAGCGGTTGAGAGTCCGCCTGCCGATGCGGGGGACACAGGTTCGTGCCCCGGTGCGGGAAGATCCCACATGCCGCGGAGCGGCTGGGCCCGTGAGCCATGGCCGCTGAGCCTGCACGTCTGGAGCCTGTGCTCCGCAACAGGAGAGGCCACAACAGTGAGAGGCCTGCGTACCGGGGGAAAAAAAAAAAAAAAGAGCACCTTTAGTGCCTTTAATAATGACTTGATTAGACACTTGTCATGATCAGATCTGAGGAAAGTAAAACATACCTCAACGGACCACAAATTAAAAAATCTAGACTGACTTCTGCTGCCACCAGCGCACTTCTGAATCAATTTCGAGCACGTATTCAGGGAAGGCCAAGCTATTTAACAGCTTCTAATTACATTCCATTGAAGCTAACCTGCAGTTTTAAGAATTCCAAACACCCTCAGTGGGCATCAACTATGTGTGAAGAATGCTGCTTCTTCTACAGAAGTCGGGCATTCCCAACTGAAGAAAGATGGGTACAGTTACGTGACACAGAGTTGAGCCACGGCCACGAGACACACAGGAGCAGTGGGAAAGACTTGGGTATCGACTAGCAGGACGGAGTGTCATCAGGAGAGATTATATCACAGGCACACCTAGATTGCTGAAGCTTCCATCATTTATCTCCTGACCATTCCTCCCTGTGATGTGGAAATTCTACCCTCCACTGCCAGTTTACCTCATGATTCAGGAACGGGTGGGGAATGCAGAAAGGAGAAAAAGGCAGGAACCAATCACAGAAGCAAAAGAGAGGCAGGTGGATATATTTCTGCTGACACTGGCAGAAGCAAGCAGAGAGCTAGTTCCTCTAAGCTGCGTTGTGTGAAATGGTGCTGGGCTGGCATTCCCTTCCCACAAGATTTGCTGTGGAAATCATAACTGTTAGAGCAGGAAGGAGATCTGAGATCTTGTCTAACTCTCCCATTTGACAGATGGACAAACTGAGGAGTAGGGTGATTAAATTACTTGAAACAGTGGCAGAGCTGGACCCCACTGAGTATGTTAGATGCTCGTCCAATGTTCTAGCCACTGCACAATGCTGCTACTAAGAAAAGCTTTCAAGAAAATCACTGGTTGGTCCTATCTTACTTGAGGACTTACACTCATCGTTGCATTAATTTCTGCCACCGTTTCTTCGTCTGTGGGGAACTGATATATCTGGACTCCATTGCTGACTAGTTCACTCATGATCTTACTCTTGAATTTGTGCAATTCGTTCTTGGCAATGGTGTCAGCTTTTGCAATGATTGGAATGATGTTCACCTATAAACCAAACACATCCATTTTTATACGATTCCAACGTAAGAAAAATAGACAAATGAATAAAATACAGAAAACAAAGCAGCAGAAATTGTAAGACTTCCCTTAGAAATAGAGATGATATTAAATATTGGACTTTTTACCTAGATGCAAAATTAAGAAGATATGGAATAATCTTTTAGTTCCATCTCTGAACATTTTTACTCGCTCCCATCTGGCACTGAAAGAAAGCATCCTCATAATTTCCTCTTCTATGCCACCTCATTCTTCTTTACCGTGTAAAAGGAAGTGTTACTCTATGACAAAGAGCGGTAACAAAGAAGCCTATTCTTTGAGTAACCACTCCTTTTTGACTCCTCCCAGCTACTTTAGGAGTTTGATTTTTGCATGTTTCTAACAGTCTAATACCAAGATTTTCATTAGTTAGAATAGTGGAATATTCAGCTCTATGCAGGACAGCATCCTTTCTTTCTTCTGATGACTTGAGAACTGCTGGAAGCAGAGAACCTAAGTATTAACCGAAACAAAATTGATTTCACCTACTTTTAAATTTTTCAAAATCACACCAACTAATTCTCTTGAAAATCAGCTTCTATCACATTACTTCTTTGTGCCAGAATGAGACCTAGCGCCAAAAGACAAGGCTCACTTTCAGAGCATCAGATACAAAGACCAGGTGAGAACTCTGACGTTTGACAACACTGGCAGAAAGCCCAGAACGAGGGCCAAGGACCCTCAAGTGCAAGCCCCAAAGCCCAAGGTGGGACACTCTGCTCCCAACTTACCCCAGCACTGTCCACAGGACACATTCTTTAAAATCGATTTTTTACAATTAACTTTCTTCCACTCCCTGATTGGTACAGAGGTTTCAACAAGTTGCTACTGACATCTGATACCGGGGACCATGCTCTCCACCCAGCTCAGGTGAAAAGGGAACAGGCTCGGTGAGAAAGCCATCAGTCCCAGCCAGAGAAGAGGGAGTCTTTAGGGGGGTTTTCCGGGTCACATCTGCATTCCTTTGCTTCTCCTTTTATCCCAAGAGCCAAGTCAAATATCCCTGATAAACCAGAGTGAGATGACCCGTTGATGGAAAAATCTGTTCTGCCCTATTCCTCAACCCAATCCTAACCTTATCATGGATGGGCTTCCTGCAGCAAGTTGCCTCAGCGAGACAGACATCATTGAGGGTGGGAGAACGCCTGGACCAGGACGTGGGGAACAAACCCCTCCCTATGGTTTGTATTGGCTAACTTTTGTGCACACTTAGTATTGGGTTAATATCAACATGGACAAAATGGCAGAGGTTCGTATTTTCTTGGCCAATTTGATTAGAGTAGATAGAGGAACCAAGCAAATTTAGATTTAAAATCTCTTCTTCCTCAGTGGCAGGTGCTTGGAAATCCTGTCTGAAATTGTCATCTGTTTGCCTTAACTCTTCACTTTACTTGTATCAACAAACCTTTGACAATACCATTTTCAGATACTCCCTAGCACTTCAGCTCTACAACAATAATAGTTCTTTGAAAGCAGTTTAACCAGCTTTGTAGCGATTGTTTTATTTTGTTTTGATTAGCTGTTTGTTTTGCCTTATTTTCTTTCCCTTTTTAAATTGAAGCATACTCCTGTTGTTGGATATCACCCTGGCGTGGTCTACAAGCTCAGCCTCAGAGAGGAAGCCACCTCCCGCTGTCTGCTTCCCAGCCCTGCCCTCAAGGACCCGACAGGCAGGAAGCAGACCTCCCTGCCCAGTGAGCCACCATCGATGGTTCACTGAAGCTGAATCAAATGAGACGAGGAAGGGTTTCCATTTATTCTCCCAAGAGTGCTCTAGCTGCAGGACTCCTTTCTGGCTGGTAGAATATGTTTCTGTAAAGCAGTGCGTCTGCGCAAGCTGGGGGCCCCGGATGCCTGGCTCGGTGTCAGCCCGCAGGCCCCTTTTTGGGCTGGTACAGGCAGAGGCCTTGGGGACAGGCTGATCTTCTCAGCATTCTCTCAGTATTACGTCCCTCCGGAGCAAAGGCATCTTTTAAACAGTGTTGTTCGGACAGAAAATAACACCCAACAAAGCCCTCTAAAGGTAAGACTTTGTATTGAACTCAAAAGGAGGTTAGAATCTAAGAGGAAATACTGTAGCTCAATTAATCATAAAGTAGATCATCAAATGTTGTCAAACTCATCAGTCCCTTCCTCCAAATGTTGTGAAGGAGAAAGGTTATAAATGTGCAAAGGTTAGGGGTCAGGCTTGATCTGAGACTCCACTTCTTTTGAACAAATGGTGCAGCTCAGTTTTAAAATCTAAGAAGTTGGACCATCCTTATCACATAGATAAAAAAAAATAAAGTTTTTTTTTCCATGTTAAACTTCAAGTTAAAGCCAAGCCTGTAAAAACCTTTCAAAGAGAGATTTAAAAGAAAGTTTTTAAGAAAATAAACAAAGCATGAAATTACAGTTCAATCTCACTAAATTTAAGGCTTCCTACGACCCTTTAGGTGTCTCCACTGTATAATTCCCCAACCCTCAACAAAGCATACACTAGTGCTAATTTAAGAACTAAAAATACTTTGTAATAAGCTACATGGTTTTGTTTGTTTTATTTTGTCCTAATATCCAGAGAGGTTTTGAACCATTTTTTTCAAAACCCTATGGCTCCGTCAACCAGAAAAAACAAACACAGGGTTAGGAAGTAGGGAGGGATAAACAGGTGGCACACAGAAGCCTTTTAGGGCAGTGAAATTACTCTGTATGATACTCTAGTGATGAATACATGTCATTATAAATGTGTCTAAGCCCACAGAATGTACAACAGCAAGAGTGCACCCTCATGTAAACTATGGACTTGGGGTGACAGTGATGTGTCACTGTAGGTTCTCCAGTTGTAACAAAGGCACCATCTGATGGGAATGTTGGCAATGGGGTGGGAGTGGGGCCATGCATGTCACGGGGCAGCGAGTATGTGGAAAATCTCTGCACCTTCCTCTTAGTTTTGCTGTGAACCTAAAACTGCTCTAAAACATAGTCTTTAAAACAAAACACCAAATTACACTGAAAGCAGAGGTAAATTGGGGCCCCCGGATAGAAGTGATCTTACAGGAGAGTGGACGGTACCCAGAACAGCAGTGAGTACCTTACTGTCCAGCTTCTTCATGGTGACCAGGTCCAGGGACTTCAGCGAATGTCCGGTGGGGGCAATGAAGTAGAGGCATGCGTGGATCCTGGTGTCGTGGTAGTTGAAGAGAGAACGTTTGATCTTCAATTCCTCTTGCAAGTAGGCCTCAAACTGGGCATCGATATATTCCACGATCGGCTTATAGCTAGGATGCAGAAGAAGGTTTTTTTTGTTTTTTTTTTTTTTCCTTTTTTGCGGTACGTGGGCCTCTCACTGTTGTGGCCTCTCCCGTTGCGGAGCACAGGCTCCGGACGCACAGGCTCAGCGGCCACGGCTCACGGGCCCAGCCGCTCCGCGGCATGTGGGATCTTCCCGGACCGGGGCACGAACCCGTGTCCCCTGCATCGGCAGGCGGACTCTCAACCACTGCGCCACCAGGGAAGCCCCCAGAAGATTTTTTAAAACACATTTTCAAATCAGCATGTTGCTAGTCTCAAACCTCTTTGTCCAATCCTCCAGGGAAGTCTTCAGTGGCTCCTTCTTCCCTAAGAGCTAAGGCCCAAGTTCCTTACCTTGGCAGCCCAGGCCTTTAGCCATCTGGCCCCTGAACATCACCCCAGGCCCTCTCTCCAACCCCTTCCGGGGCTCACCCTTTCTGTCCCACATGTCAAGCTCTCGCCTGCCTCTGTGCCTTTCCTCGTGCTAGCCATCCCATCCCCCCACACCCCAACCTGGAATGGTCTTCTTCCTATTATCCCCTGGCTAACATTCGGCCTTTAAAACAGCAACTGGAAATAGGTGAGACGCACTGTCACTTCCCCCATGGCACCCATGAAGGTATTGCTAGAGACTGTGGCATTCTTTCCTACTGGGCCAAAACGGAGCCTCAAAATCTGTCTCAATAAAGTGATGTTGACAGCCTCTCCCAGCTGATTGGCATCGGTGCACAAGATGAAACTGCTCTGCAGTTTCAGGATGCAGCACCTCCTCCTGCTGGCAGCCCCTCCCTGCTCCTGCGCCCCCATCCCCCGGGGACGAGGGCTTCTCCGTACTCTCATAAAGCCCTGCGCGTGCCATAACCTCATCTATAAACTGAACTGCCTGGTCTATTATGATCAAGATTCTCCCCAGCTCTCAAATTTTATGATCTGAAGGTAAACTCTGTAACCCTCTCTTCCCACCAAATCATAATTCAAATCCATTTTGAATAATTACACATGACTCTATTAGCTGACCAAAAACACAATCACTAATAGCATATTGGGAAGACATATTCAATAAACCATATGTTCTCCAGGGATTAAACAGTACATTAGGTCACTGTGGAAAAGCCATGAACTCTTCCAGGTCTCCAAGGGGACTGCTCAGAAGTAAGGGTCAGCAGCAATGACATGGGCTGATTAGGAATAAAATGGGTTAATTCTTCCCCAAACTTACTACCTTGCTGAGGAGCGGCTTAGGCATTAAGAAAAATAAGAACCTCTCAACAGTCAACTCTCGGATCCATAAATTAAACTGAAATCCCTGAAAGAGAACTATAAATCTTTTATAATGAGGATGACAGCAGATGCCCTAAAAGAAAAAACAAACAGAACAAAACAAACAAACAAAAATGTATGACCAAAACTGAAAACAGAAAAAAGTTTTTTTATATTTTCCCTTGGTGATGTATCATAATCCATTGCTTCAACGTGAGCAGACGAAATCTCTAGAGGTTTCAAGAAAAAGCAGAATGTGCCTAAGTAAAATTCTAAACGCGACAGTAGAAATCCCAATGAATTCCAATAGAAAGGATGAGCAAGTAATAAGATTCTCCTCCATTTTCCAATTTTAACATATAGGCAGGAATTATATAACAATAGCCATTAATATGATAGGATAGTTACATAAAGTGGGGGTTAAAAGCATGGACTCAAGTCAGACCACCTAAGACCAAACTCCAAATCCATAATTTACTAGCTGTGTGGCTTTGGGCAAGCTGCTAAACCTCTCTGTGTTTCCATTTCCTCATAGGTAATATCAAGGACAAAGATATTACCTATATCAGACAGCTAATGTGACAAATTAAGTGAGCTAACATATGTAAAGAATTAGCCCATAAAACTGTGAGATATAACTATTTCATAGTAATATAATAAACAACAAATAAGAGAAAAGCAAGCCTGACTTTTCAAAAAGACAGGGAAAAAAAAAAAAGGAACTTTACACTGACCCGCTTTCCATGGTAACTGCTCTGCTACTGACTCATGCCCTGTAGGGCAGTGGATCAGGCCACTCCAGCGAGGCCCACCCATGCCCTGTCAGTCCAGGGCCTGAGCTTTCGGTCTCCTGACACTGAGGCATGTGACTGGGGGAATCGAGGTCCCCCTATGTCCTCTTAGCCCCAAGGAGAGGAGAGCAGCTCACAGCAGGTGCTCCTTCCTGCCTCCCCAGTTCCTGATTTGCAGCTTCTGAGCACCGCCCCACAAGAGTGGCCCAAGTACGCTGCTGCTTTCTATTCATTTCCTTTCTGCATTTGTTGTTTTCTTTTTTTACATCTTTATCGGAGTATAATTGCTTTACAATGGTGTGTTAGTTTCTGCTTTATAACAAAGTGAATCAGCTATACATATACATATGTCCCCTTATCTCCTCCCTCTTGCAGTCTCCCTCCCACCCTCCCTATCCCACCCCTCTAGGTGGTCACAAAGCACCGAGCTGATCTCCCTGGGCTATGCAGCTGCTTCCCACTAGCTATCTATTTTATGTTTGGTAGTGTATATATGTCCATGCCACTCTCTCACTTAGTCCCAGCTTACCCTTCCCCCTCTCCGTGTCCTCAAGTCCATTCTCTACGTCTGAGTCATTACTCCTGTCCTGCCCCTAGGTTCTTCAGAGCCTTTTTTTTTTTTTTTTTTTAGATTCCATATATATGTGTTAGCATACAGCATTTTTCTCTTTCTGACGTACTTCACTCTGTATGACAGACTCTAGGTCCATCCACCTCACTACAAACAACTCAATTTTGTTTCTTTTTATGACTGTGTAATATTCCATTGTATATATGTGCCACACCTTCTCTATCCATTCATCTGTCGATGGACACTTAGGTTGCTTCCGTGTCCTGGCTATTGTAATAGTGCTGCAATGAACATTGTGGTACATGACTCTTTTTGAATTATGGTTTTCTCAGGGTATATGCCCAGTAGTGGGATTGCTGGGTCATATGGTAATTCTATTTTTAGTTTTTTAAGGAACCTCCATACTGTTCTCCATAGTGGCTGTAACAGTTTACATTCCCACCAACAGTTTGCATTTGGTTTTGATTCTGATCCTCCAAGATTATGGGAGGCATAGCACCTCTCCTTTCCCAGTGAGGCATGCTTTCTGCCCTGGATTTGGTATATCCAAAGACATCTTTTGTTTTCCTCTATACCTCGGGCTTCCTTCTGCCATAACCTGTTAAGGAGTTTGGGCCAATCTTTACAATCTCCCTCTTCTCCCTGTATGTGGTTTCCTTGGAAAATCACATTTACTCTTGTGTTTCACTTAACCAGATCTTTCACCCAAGTTTCAGACCAATCCATCCAACTGCTTACCAGATATTTCCACTTGCTCTTCTAAATATGTCCAAAATCAAACTCTTCATCTTGTCCCCAGACCCACACTCCCCCGTATTCCTCAGGTCAGCAAATTGCACCCGCATCCAGACCACTGGCCGTGTCAGAACCCCAGGGTTCAACCCAGAGGCCTCCTCTCCTACCTCCTACACACAACCAAGCACAAAATCCCAACCATTTTACCCTCTATATCACTATAAACAAATAAATGTATTTCAGGAGAACAATTTACCATAACCACTATGCCTTGTGTTCAAGATTTAATTATGCTGATGAAACAGTTTCTTCCTGAGGCATAATGAGTCAGCCTAGTGGCTTTGTACTCCCCTTCACATCCTTTGAACAAACTCTCCGCCCTCTCTCCTACTCCTGTCCATAAGTTATCTACACTCAAAGTCATAAAGATAAGGAAACTTCATTCCTATTTTGCCTTTTGCTAGTTTCCATTCTTACAGCAAGGATACCCATTTATATTCTGTTCTGCCAATTCAAACTTCTGTGGATTTTAGCCTTATCAAGCAGAGGAAAGGGCAGGGTGGGGGAAGGAGAGGGGATAGGGCAGATCAAATCAAGTCCTTACATTTTCACATAATTTCTTTTTAAGGCATGGGATATTCCTTTTTATCTACCACTTATTTTTTTCCCCCCATAAATCTGCAGCCATTAAAAAACACAAAAAAATTGACAGAGGTTGACCCTAAAACTGATGGGGAAAAAATATTTTATGCAATGTTTTCTATCCACCCAAGCCACCCACCTGCAGAACAGCCAATGCCATTGTTCGGGGACTGACTCTCCATTTCATATGTGACCAGGTACCTACCATCTTTCTATCTATTAACCAAAGTTAATTTTCCTTATCCTTCAACTACATCTACCAGAAAGTGTAATTAAGACAGAATTTGAAGACCAAACAGTCCATTCCATTACCATTTTATAACTCTGATAAAGATTTGGTGAGTTTGAGGCTTCTCTCAGTGGATTTCAATTATCCATGCTTTTTTAGGACTGATTACCATTATAGTTTGTAATATGCCATTGACATTCTATCTCCCACCTCCCAAACGTGAGGCCAACAAATTCTTTTATTTCCAGCACTACGGCAAAATTTGGTTTCCCTTCTTCTCCAGACCTCTTTCCTTCTTTACTGAAGAGTACAGACAGCAAAACAAGGAGGCCCTTGGACCACGAAGAGTTAATCGTGCTGTTAAACAGAACAGGAAACCTTACCAGATCTCTCTTCCTGCCTCCTTCTAGCTAGCCTGGTCCCAGGCAGATAATGATGCAGGAATGCTGACATGTCCGAAGCCTACATAAACAAACTGGGACATTCTTGAAGTCTTGCATCGATGGCAGAAAAGCTTGCCTAATCCTCAAAGTAGTAAAAATAATCATGGGTTTAGAGAAACAGCACATCCCCTTCCATATGTTTACATATCGATACAAAAATGCAAATCCCACTTCCAATTTTTTGAAGGAAGCAGACCCTATCCAAATGACTTTTTTTTTAACAGACATTTGGGTTTATAGTCAACAGTGTCAACAATCATTCTGGGGCACAGAGTTCTAAATGCCACTTAAAGAGGTTATGCAACAGCTGTCAAGAAATTTCAGAAGAAAAAAAAATACTTGGTATGTAGGTTAGGTTAATATCACACTTCCTCTCTTCTAAGTCTCCTTGGAAACTATTATTTGACCCAAATGAGTCAGATAATTTCTTAAAGAGGCCTCCAGCTGCAAACGTGTGGATCGGAGTTGCACTGGCCACCTGCTGTTCAGGGCTGGTGAGTGAAAAACCCACCAGACTGAGGGAACGTCCCCATTTAGGGGAGAAGTAAAAATGCAATGGCAGTGCTGAGGCGATGACTCAGAGCTAGAACAGCTCATGGAAACTGAGCAGCAAAATGCAGGAAGACGGTTCTCATTCCTGCAGGAATACACCCTGAGAAGGTGCAGCTGATGTCTGCCCATCAGGGAGTGCACAAGCATGGCACTCCCCAACCCCAGGGAGAGACCTGCGCAGGTCAGAGATGGAGACCCGCCTTGCTCGGGCGGGGGCTCCGTGACCACACGAGGACCAGCGTGCACTTTTGCCTGTCATCAGGGTTTTCTCTTCATCTGTTTCAGTGGGCATTGCAGACAGCCTTCCGGCAAGAACCTCTCCAACATTCCCTAGCATTGAGGTCATAAATGAAGAGCAACTGCTCAGCTGTGCTTAGCTTTCCTCCACTCCAACACAATGTACAGATAGTCCATTTTGACAGATGCAAAATGAAATCTTTCTTACTATGTCTAACAACTGCTCCTGTATTACAGGCCAACGCTTACTGAAGAGCATTTAAATTGCCCTATACATAAAATAGAGCTCCTTGCTCAGCTAGAGCATGAGTTAAATATTTCTCTGCCATTACTATGTGCTCATACTTCTATCACAGATAGTTAAAATATATCTAGACAATACACAGCCCTCGATAAAATGGTTCAAATTCCTCTTTACAAAACACACACATACAACATACACAGTTTGGAAGCAAACAAACAAAAAAACAAAAAAACCTGGTACTCATGAAGTTTCTGAGCCCTAAGCAAACATAATGTAACTTAATGATTTGGTGTCTTATTCCCATTAAGCTGTCACTGCACAAAAATGTCTCTGGAAGCCTCCTTCTGGAATTATCTTTGGGCCTGGGACAGTTTAATTTTAACTTTCTCAAACGTTTTTTGAGAATGAACTTAAGTATTTAAAACAATCATAACGGACTTCCCTGGTGGCACAGTGGTTAAGAATCCGCCTGCCACAGATATACAATGGAATATTACCCAGCCATAAAAAGAAACGAAATTTGTAGTGAGGTGGATGGACCTAGAGTCTCTCATACAGAGTGAAGTAAGTCAGAAAGAGAAAAACAAATACCGTATGCGAACACATATATATGGAATCTAAAAAAAAAAAAAAAAAATGGTTCTGAAGAACCTAGGGGCAGGACAAGAATAAAGGGGCAGACGCAGAGAATGGACTTGAGGACAAGGAGAGGGGGAAGGGTAAGCTGGGCCAAAGTGAGAGAGTGGTATGGACATGAGTACACTGCCAAGTGTAGGGTAGATAGCTAGTGGGAAGCAGCCACATAGCACAGGGAGATCAGCTCGGTGCTCTGTGACCACCTTGAGGGGTGGGATGGGGAGGGCAGGGGGGAGACGTGGGAGGGAAGAGATATGGGGATATATGTATATGTACAGCTGATTCACTTTGTTATAAAGCAGAAACTAACACACCATTGTAAAGCAATTATACTCCAATAAAGATGTTGAAAAAAAAGAATCCGCCTGCCAATGCAGGGGACATGGGTTTGAGCCCTGGTCCGGGAAGATCCCACATGCCGCAGAGCAACTAAGCCCATGCGCCGTAACTACTGAGCCTGCACCCTAGAGCTCATGAGCCAGAACTACTGAGCCCATGTGCCACAACTACTGAAGCCTGCGCACCTACAGCCCATGCTCCGCAACAAGAGAAGCCACCGCAATGAGAAGCCCGCGCACCGCAACGAACAGTAGCCCCCGCTCACCGCAACTAGAGAAAGCCCACGTGCAGCAACAAAGACTCAAAGCAGCCAAAAATAAATTTAAAAATACAAAATAAAAATTAAAAAAAAAAAAGTTAAAAAAAAGTAAAATAAAACAATCATAAGGCATTTAAAGTCAAGATTAGTGAATAGGATGGGTGATCTTGAGATTAACACCAAGAAGGTTTAAGGCTTAACAGCTTCCCTCAAATAAGGGCACACAGCAACTCAGAGAAAAGGGTCAAACTTGCTTGGCTTTATGAAATGACTATGTGTGTTTTATAAAAGTAAAACCTGTGGATGCGGACAGCCTTCTCTACTAACTGATGGGTGCTAAACTACTAAAGCAAAATAGCCTGAGATAAGATGTAAATGAAAGAACTCGAGTCAACAAAATGACTGTTTGCTTCACCTCAAAAAAAAAAAAAGAAAAAAAGTAAAACCTCACTATATTCTTTTATAACTAGATCATCAAGTCTATGTAAACCAGTTTTAGTGAATGAATACGTGAGACTGACATAGCTAACAGCTTCTGTCGACATACAAACTACAGGACCAAAATTCTGAAAAGACATTTTATTTCTTAAGCAGCTTAAACATGTCCTTCTTCTACACTGACAAAGAAGTTTGTTATATATATTATCAAATTAGCTTAACAAACCCTTGCTGGATAGAGAGCGATCTGAATTCCTCACTAGGCTCCACTGAAACCACACTCAATATTCAGACTCAATGTGGCCATTCTGCGCCCAGCGGGCCACCCAAGTACGAGCAGCCCACAGGAAGACCCAGACAATGCACAAAGGACACACAGTGCTCAGGCCACGGCACTAGCATCGATATTAAGATCCTGCGCTGGCTGGAAGTCAGCGACAATTCTTCCAACCGATCTTTCACAAACATGCTTTCTTCACTTTGGGGTTTTAGGAGCTGATAACACTGTATCAGCTGTGTATTATTATCACACCCCTCCTCCAGGCTTAGCCTTTCCCAGTGCCCTTCCTTAGACCCCACCTAAGAAGATCCCACTGGAAGAGGCCTGAGAGTATCCAGGTCATTTCCCTCACAGTGAGATAAATTGCCAAGGTCCCATAGCTGCTCATGGGCAGAATCCAGATCACAACCCAGGTCTACTAAATCCTGGGCTTTGGCTTCTTGGGAAAATCACGGTGACTCCAAGTTTTCATTCAGATCTGTAGGAATCTGGGGATTCAGTCAAATATCCCAATCTGCCTCAGAGACTAGGAGAGTGTGGCAGACGCTCATTCCAAACTCCTTTTACTTTTTAATGCCCCCCCCCTTTTTATTTCTGGCAGAGTTAAAACAGCAACAACAACAAAAACGAGACACCACACTTCCCAGACTCTCTTGCAGCTAGTGTTCTGGATCTGGTCTACTTTCTACCAAGCAGATGCAGCCATACAAGACCTGGAAGCAGGAGGGGAGCCACACAAGGCAGAGGCCCACACAGGGAAAGGGGTTCTTCTTGCAAGCGATGGTAAAGGCATTTGGCTCTCTGAGACAGACTGGGTAAAGGTTCTAGAGACCTCTCCCCACTGTCACAGGTACCAAACTATATAAGGTCGTTTGCGGCAGGGGTTCCACTAACTGCACGTGTTTCTCTAGACTGCTGTTCCAGGTGGGAAAGCGCCCAAGCCTGGTTCCATGACTCTCCTGGAAAAATGCCATAAGGTAGCTTATGCCTTCTAACAAATCCCTTTTCTCCTTACCCTAGCTGGAATCAATTACACTAGCTGATTCTGACCTCAAGAACATTCTAAGAAAATTTCTCAGAGGACAAGAATGTCTTATCTTTTAGGTGACAGGAGACCAAGCCCCATAACTAGCGAACATTTAGTCTTTGCATTTATCCGGGATGGATCCTGTTACCTTCTCACGCATTTACATCCCCACAAAATCCCAAGATGTACCTGTCATCCTTATTTATCTGGTCTCCAAATCCCACAGTGTCAACGATGGTTAACTTCAGCCGTACATTGCTTTCCTGAAGCTCATAACTTCTGGCTTTTAACCGGACACCTGGTTCATTGTGAGTAGCTGGGTCACTTTCAAATTTGGTGTTGAATAAAGTGTCCATTAACGTGGATTTGCCAATGCCCGTCTCGCCTGCATGACCACAAGGGAGAAATCAAAGAATGTGTCAGTGCCTCTGAGGCACCAGTTCACATCATCAGGAGCTTTTCATCATCATGACAGTAAAATTTTTTGAAAAGTCAGTATCACCAAAAATCCCACCACAAAAAGATAGTTCTTTCCATGTGTGATCTATGGAATACTTCCCGAGAAACGCTTTAATGAATTTCCAAAACCGTTCAGTAGAAAAGATCTTGAACTTACAGATCAAGATGCTTTTCTTTACCTCTGCATAGAGAATTAGAACCTATAAGCTTGCCTGTGGTCAGTCTGTGGTCATTTCAAAGACATAAACCGTAGTTCCTCCTTCCCTAAATGTTGGCATGTAACATTTTTGCTTTAAAAAAAATTCTATATTGCTGAGTTTCTGTTACAAAGAAAATTCAAAAGGCTGATTCATTTGTATTGAATTACTTGATACCATCTACCGTTGTGGAAAAGCATTACATTTTTCAAAACAACACACTTGACAAACAATAGCAATCATAACAAACCCAGCTACAGCCGCTGAGCGCTTACCTTGTACCAGGCCCTGTGGTAAGAGCTTCCAATGCACTATCTCATTTAAACCCCATGGAATAAGTACTGCTCTTTCCTCCCTCCTTTTACAGATGGGGCATTAAGGCTTAGATAAGGTCTAAGTAACTTGTCTAAAGTCATACTGTTAAGTGGCAGAGCCAGGCTTCTAACCCAAGTTTGTGTGGTTCTAACACCTACACTCAACCAACACAGCATCCTGACTTTACTGTTACAGAGAAAACTGACTGCCTAATATTTTTTAGGTATGGTTATGAATCTGTGAGAATCCTCCATTATCTCCATTTTCTCTCCCTATTCAGCAGATGGCAAGCACTTGTTAGATTTCCCAGTTTCAAGCGGATGTTTGTGACAATGAAACTGAATGATGTTAAATAACCTGCAACAATGGCCTTATTAATTCACATTGATAATTCAAGTCAGCTAAGTCTTACTGAGGCCCTAATATATGCAAAGGAGAGTGGCAGGTACCTAGCACCACTACACCAATCAAATGGTAAGACCCAAATGTGGAGCCATGGAGAACTTTAGCTTGGTCTTCAAAATAAGACCAAGAAAAATTTTCTCTCTATATACTAATTCTTGAGTCAAAACTAGTTGGCAGTGAGAAAGAACCCACCCTTGTCAGGGGTGGTGGTCGAGTGTGTGATGGTAGATATCGAGAAACATTATCTATAGGAATGCCTTTAAAGAAAAAACTCTGGAAAATTTCCCAATTAGATTTTCAGCTCAATTTAAACATACCAATATACTGCGGCCCTTTCAACAAATCCCAACCCCATGATGGTCCTAGAACAGTACCTCTCTTCTGAAAAATTGCCATAATGACTTTTAGGATGGTGACAATTCCATGGGGGGAAAACCAGCGCTGAGATTTATAGCCTTAGGGCAACTTTCCCACTGACAAAATACCTCTGCTAGTTAGAAGTTCTGTATTACTCATTGCTTTCCAACACAGTACAAACATGAAGTAGAATGGAATCTTCCTGTAATTGAGCTTTCTCTAATTAGAAGCCTTATGTGGTTTGCCCCTGACTACCGGGATTCACTTGTAGGATAAAAGTTGTTCAAGGACATTTGCCTAACTCTTTAGCCTTACCCGTTGGACCCGATACATCTAAGATCAAAGAATTTCCTCCTTCATCAGTCTTCTTTCAGCCAGTCTCCTTTCCAGCTTAGTACCAAGTTCTGGGAATACAACAACGAACTGGCCTGATCTCCCATAGCTTAGAATCTGACCTGGAACATGACTGAATACTTAGCCAGACTCTGATTTACTATTATGGGAATGATATTTTAAATGTCTGCCATCACCACATTCCCCTCACAAGCAAGACCATAGTTTACAACATGGACCTTGCTAATGACCACAGATAACTGGCCCAGGGCTAGCCCCCTGTCCAAAGGCACCCATGGACGCCAGTGCTGTGAGAATGCTCTATACTGGACAGTGACTTGTCTATCCAATCAAACTTCTCTCTTTGGGAGTTTGAACCTGCACACAGCACGATGGCATGAAAAAGAAAAGATATGCTGAGAGAAGCGAAAAATCAGATGCCATGAGGCAGCAAAGGCTGCCAATAAATAGAAGACATGTTGCTGACGGACCATTAGCTGGACATACAGGAGAAAGAGAGCAGATAGATACGGTAGACACTAGTACCTGAAATTGATTCATTAATAATACTTGAGTATTTACTATGTGACAAGCATAGGTGCTGGGGATAAAACGGTGAAGAAAAACAGCAACTGACACTTCTTCAACTTCTGTAATATCCTGAATGTCATTCCAGGTCTCCATGAAGTCTAGCTGTGTAGCACTTGAGACTGTCTCCTGTCTTCCTTACTTTCCTTCATATTCTTATAAAAAAAGACCCATCAATAAAAGTAACCTAAAGTAGTCTCTGTTCCCTAATGCTCACCAAGCTGATATCGACCATTGGGGACTTAACAAAATAACTTGGAACAAAACAAAGTTACAAAGTAATGGATACAGAAACAAAACAGGGTTCTCACTTGTAAGATACACAGAATCTGCAAGGCAATTCTACACTGAAGGTACTCCAATCATTGAGTACTTTCTCAATAGAGCAAACTTCTTTTCAGAATTTACCTATTTTCAGAACAGGGAAAAAGGCACAACAGCAGAACTATTTATAAAATTTCCCCTATAAGGTAACGGTTCTATCAGTGGAAAGTGACCCACTTAACTTTCATCTCTTCCCGTAAAAACAGCAGTAAAGACTTCCATTTACATGGCAAGGATTCTAGGTTACCTGGACAGGACTGAAATTACCACCACATTTTACTAAGTTGAGAATTAGTTAAGCATATGTGTATCAAGAACACCATGTTCTGTTTTGTTTTCAAAGGCAAGGTAATTTTGATTATTATTTGCATTAAGGTGGACATTACGAACAATTAGCATTCCAGGGCCTACTTACAGCACAGGGTTAATCCATGGGTTGGAAAAACCACTGTTCCTCTAAATTTCAGAGTGCTTTGCTTTCCATTCCTATGCTCTGTGCTTTGAAGAGCCCTAATTAGACACAGCTACTCTAGCAGCAGTGCAATTCACCACAAGCAGTTCACTAAGAAAGGACAGCTTTTGGAATAAAAGGAATTCTAGAACTAGGAGAGCTTTTCAATGCGTTTGTTGTTGAGGTCAATCAGAAAAGAAGGCATTTTCTATATTTTTGAGGACACACAAGAGCACAAAGGCTTCTTTTGACTTGAGTAACCAAAAGCCTACCTGGCATAGGTTCCAATTTAAACCCAACAACTACAATATTTTGAGACAATTAATGACTGGCAGCAACTCTGAAGCATTTCAGAATCCCTGGCACAGAGCAGGCATTCAGTTTCAGGCATTTCTTTTCAGTTAACTGAAAAGAAAAACGATCATGGTGATCATTTATATTGACATTTGCCACTTCGGTAGATTTTTCAGAGTTTGTTGCTTATTCTGTTATAAATTCATCTGCCTGAACAGTTGTTAGAATAATTAGAGATTTACTCCTGAAGCGCTATCTGGGGCTTCTGTTTCTCCCGTGTCTGCCAGTGCTGGTGAGCGTAACACCCATCGCACCGTGGGAAGCAGGCTTGCCCCTTCCATTCTGTTTAAACCGCAAGCTCTAAGCTGGACGTTATTAAAAAAGAAAAAAACAAAACAAAAACAAAACAACACACAGAGGAATGTATTATGAATTAGAAGGTAATTAATTGTAAACTGAGTAAATAGTTGATCTATGATTCAGCATTTTGACTCTGACTGCCAAGACTGGCTCCTTGGATAATTATTATCATAATTACTCAAATAGCTGTGCATGAAGGTCTGACTGCCTCCTCTAAACATTCTGGATTTTATTCTTGGATGAAGCCAGATAATCAGAGAGCTACGTTGTGTTGTTTTAACTCCTCATAGAATCGCCTCTGGTGGGACATGCTTTAGCTAATACCACCAGCCGCGGTATTAGCTGGTGGTATTAGCCAAAGCATGCTGGTCTTTCAAGTCCCCTTGGAAGACCAGCACGTGACCCTCGGCGTTGCCTGGCTCAGTGGCACTGAGTGGGGGATGCTCAGGAACCCAGGCTTAAATGGAGGGACGGCCACCGTATGTTTTTTTCTGAAAATCCATGGGAGAGATTTTTCCCGGTGAACTGTGTTTCATCTGGAGCAACTATTTTGTTTTTACTTTATAGCTACTGTAAGTCTGTCATCATTAAACTTTTAACTTGTCTTTGGCACATAATATGTCTTTAACAAATATCTGTTGAATGAATGGGTCCCTCCATGCTCTGACCACTGGCGGAGAGGCACATGCGTTCCTGAGAGAATCAACTGCTATAGGCAGGTCTGATGGCTTTGAGTTCTGACTCTAACCTTGGCTTCACTTTATTTTCTGTGGTTAATTTTATCTTTTATTCATTTCACCCTGTAAACCACCTCAGAGCCTTTCCTGGAAAAGCAAGATGGAATAAAAATGTTTAAGATCTGATTGTAAAATTCTACAGCTTATGCTGACACTATAGCCTCGGCTAAAATGATCTTGAACTTGTCTGTTTTCTATTCCTCTTCTGCCTTCCCCTCACAACAATACAGTGGAATTATTTTTTTTTTAATTCTATTTTCAAAATATGCTATTAGGGCTTCCCTGGTGGCGCAGCAGTTGAGAGTCCGCCTGCTGATGCAGGGGACACGGGTTCGTGCCCCGGTCCGGGAAGATCCCACATGCCGCGGAGCGGCTGGGCCCGGGAGCCATGGCCGCTGAGCCTGCGTGTCTGGAGCCTGTGCTCCGCAACGGGAGAGGCCACAGCAGCGAGAGGCCCGCGTACCGCAAAAAAAAAAATGTTATTCATTTACTTTGACCCTGCTGTTGAACTGGTTCCTCTTCAAAAGCAGGGATGTCACAGTATTTTATCCATCTGTGTAGGTGCACAAAGAACCACATTCAGCTGGATCAATGCTGGAGTTTCTCACAGAGCTGGTGTCATTTTGGAAAGTGAATGACAAAGATGTATAAATTTAAAATTGTGAAGAAAGGCTGAATACTAATTTAGATTCTTTGGAGAAATACAGCGTGGGTAAGAAAGAAAGGCTTTATTTAAAACAAAGTGCAATTTTGTGGGTGAACGGCTGTGTTGTAGGCAAGATGGAGAGTAGGGGAACTATGATCTTGGGTGTCTGGTACCCGATTCAGCATCAAGAATTCTCTTCCCAGTTAAGTGAACACTACGCTCCCACTCTTTATTACATTTCTATCCAGGACTCGAGAGAGATAGGTTCTAAAAGCATTTAATTCAGGGCCTCTAAAACTAAACTAGGTGCACGCCAGGGTTCATTTCTGTCCCGGTTTGTTTCCTCTCTGTTTGCAAACTGTAGGATCTTGCCACAAAACAAAATTACAATTCTAAGGCCTTTTTGAAAAACATCATCAGCTTCCTTACTGGGATCATAACTCTTTTTTAAAATAAATCCTCAATTCCCTTCCATACTTTTCACATGGAAATAATGATGCTATAAACACCAGGCATGCGCATAAAAAACAGAAGTGCACAGTAGGATGACAAGCACCATGGATACTCTTGAGTTAAATACGACACCAACTCCTCTAAGTGGCTGTCAAAATATTTTGACCAACTAGAATGCTTTTCATAGACTCTTACTTTAAAAATAGATAGAGCAGGGCTTCCCTGGTGGCGCAGTGGTTGAGACTCTGCCTGCTGCTAATGCAGGGGACACGGGTTCGAGCCCTGGTCTGGGAGGATCCCACATGCCACGCAGCAACTAGCCCCATGAGCCACAACTACTGAGCCTGCACGTCTGAAGCCTGTGCTCCGCAATGGGAGAGGCCGCGACAGTGAGAGGCCCTCGCACCGCGATGAAGAGTGGCCCCCGCTTGCCACAACTAGAGAAAGCCCTCACACGGAAACGAAGACCCAACACAGCAAAAATAAACTAATTAATAAACTCCTACCCCCAACATCTTCTTTAAAAAAAAAAAACAGAGCATTAATTGACAGCGAAAGTTGTTTCCTTATACAGATGTTTTGCTGTAAACATCTGTATACAGCTGATCTGATGTGTCCTACCCTCTGAGGATATGTACGTTTACCTTAAGGCTGACACCCCTATCTCCCAAAGGGCTAATGTTGGCTCCAACGGAAGAGCTCCAAAGTGCTATGGAAAAGAACCTGCTAGATATACGGGCATGGAAGGATAGGCAGGACGTACTGTAGAGTGAAAGGAGACAATGCAAAAGAATAGAAGGGCATGATCTCATTTACGTTACACCAAAACAAAAAAGTACTTATGTAGTCATGAGAGACCTGTTTATATCTGTCCAGTGTGTGTCTCTCCCATGGCCTTTCTCCTTTCTGCCCATGTCTTCTCTCCTATGGGACCTTTGTATGTTTCGGGGTGATTGATCCCCATCTCCCACCCTGGGCGGGCAGATGACCCCAGCCTGGTTGATCAGAGATCCTATGACTGTTGAGAAGGCCTTGTCAGGAATTGCCTCCCTCTCCTCTGGGGTTGCTCAGCTGGCAACACTGCTGGAGGCTGTACCACCTCCTTGAAGAAGAAGCCCGACCATGAAGCCACGCAGCAGCAAACAGGCTCGAAAACCAGAAACAGAGCCCTGCAAACACTCTGCATCCCTAGAGCCAGCTGTTCTTAATTACACAATTCAATGTATTACCTTTTTAGTGTGTCTGGAGGTTGAGGAAGAGCCTTAACTGAGTTTAAACTAGATTTCTGCAATTCTCTGTGGAAAATTTCCTAACTCAAGAACAGTCAGAGAGAGATACAACATTGCTGGCTTTGAGAATAGAGGAAAGGGTCCAAGAGTCAAGGAATGTGGGCAGCCTCCAGCAGATGGAAAACACAAGGAAATGTCTTCTCCCCTTGAGGTTCCAGAAAGGAGCATAGCCTTGCGGATGCCTCGATTTTAACCTGGTGAGACACACGTGGGACTTCTACAAAAAGGTGAGATAATTAGTGTTGTTTTCAGCCTCCGAAAATAATTTCCAAGTACAGAAAAGTTTAGAAAGTTCCTAGGATTCCACAGTGTTTTCTCTGTGGAATGGAAATGAGGGCAGGAGAGGAGGGGGGACATTTTATAATTTTTTAACATAAATATGCATTATTGTAAATAACTTGAAAAACTGATTTTCAACCTGGTTAAGAATGGAACAAGAATAAAAACCTAAGAATCATAGGAATTATCACCCACCCAGGAGAGTCAGAATAGCAGCTGCTTTACAAATCCAACAGCACAGCAAGGAGGTGGCTTGTGAGGAATTCCAACTAGCACCATAATTGTGCTAGTAACACAAGGGTCAGC
Source organism: Aethalodelphis obliquidens (assembly GCF_003676395.1). Classification (NCBI taxonomy): domain Eukaryota; kingdom Metazoa; phylum Chordata; class Mammalia; order Artiodactyla; family Delphinidae; genus Aethalodelphis; species Aethalodelphis obliquidens. The sequence continues at coordinate 5,265,331 of NW_020838003.1, read as the reverse complement.
CAACCAGCCAACACTCCCCCTTGCACACCACACACCCGGTCAAACCAGGTCCTTCCAGCCCAGGCCCACTGGAAGGCTTTAATCCTACTTGCAGGGGCTGGGCCACAGCTCTCACATAGATTCTTGAAACTGATTTTGAAGACAGGGCTGGGGGAGACAGAGAAGAGAAGCCAGAATAGTAACTGGCCCACAATTTAGCACATTTTTCAATAGAAAATCAACAAATTGCCAACAAATTGCTATGCTAATGAAGAATTGTCCCGCTCTGCAGTGAGCATTTAGCAGAAGAGAAAAGACGACTCATTTATGCCACTCTGAGAGCTGTCATTCCAGGGGGGTCCCCTGCTGAATTTTAATGGGCTTCAAGTGGGGAAAAGGGAAAAGCAGGAGAGCTGACGGGCTCTGGTCACGTTTCTCTCCAGTCATTCTCTCTCCAGTGCTTGAGACATAATGCCAGACAGCAAGCCATCTGGTGTGCAAGTCAGCGGCGGCTTTCTACTAGCGAATGCCCAGTGCAGGGGCCACGTTCAATATGCTCCTCTCGAAGAATTTTCAGAAAGGAAAATACCTGGGGCTTCCCTAGTGGCGCAGTGGTTGAGAGTCCGCTTGCCAATGCAGGGGTCGCGGGTTCGTGCCCCGGTCCGGGAAGATCCCACATGCCGCGGAGCAGCTGGGCCCGTGAGCCATGGCCGCTGAGCCTGCGCGTCCGGAGCCTGTGCTCCGCAACGGGAAAGGCCACAACAGTGAGAGGCCCGCATATCGCAAAAAAAAAAAACAAAAAAAAAAACAAAAAGAAAGACAAATACCTGGCCCTCCCCCAACAACTAACTTACATTGAATGCACATCTTTCTTTTCTAAAGTCACTTCATTTTACTTAAGACAAGAGAAGTCAGGACATTCTGCCAAACGTCGGGGGAGGATACACAGAGAACACATATCGCATACATACAGAATTCCTTTTAATTTGTCTTGAAGTCTGTGCCCAGAGGACAATGGCAACAAAACAATGCAGCCCGAGCCACTTCACTGCTGTTTAGCCTGGTCCTTCATCAAGAGTGACAGGGAGGGTGAAGGAAAGGCCGTCATCTGTTCCAGGGACACATCTGCTTCAAACCAACAGGAGATTTCTATTTCTATGTTCCTCTTTTTCTCCACCTCCTTTCCTACCTTCCTTGTCTTAGTTTAAGAAAGATATGGCTAAAGAAGAAGAAAAATACCAAGGCCAGAGGCTTAGGTCAATGCATAACATCTGAAGGATACGAATAACACATCCTGAGAATGCAGATATGTAAGTTGTATCTCTTTGGCCTTTTCCATTTATCTACCAGGAATAAACTGAGGTCAGTTTCAGATTCCAATTTAAGGACAAAAGGTTAATTTATTAATTCAGGCAGAAAAGGTATTTCAAAAATATAAAATAGAATTTTAAATTGTCTTTTGCTCTAAAAGCAAAAATTTTAACTATTGTAAGTTTATCGAAGTGGTTAAAGTAGTTTCAGATTTTACTTACTGTAGACAGCATATCGTTAAAAAGACTCCAGTGGAGATTCCTACTGCACCACAGTCAAAGACCCTGGAAACAAATTCTTAAAATGCTTTTGAATGATCTTCCTATGTATGTGCATCTCAGGTCCTTCTTTCAACTTCCTATAGTCTAGCTAGAGTCTAAGCCCCGCCCCCCCAAAAAAATTTAAATAAGTGGTTCAATAGCAATATTAAACTGATCACTGCTTGACAATGTGACACAAATGAAAATAACATTTTGAGTAACGTCACAAAGCCTACAGAGCGTTCTACCTAAATACAAGTCTCGATCTTTGTGTGACATACATGAGTGGGTATCACTGCCCTGCTCTACTGATAATGAAACAGTAAAAAAAATATCATTCCCCTTATTTCCTGAAACGTGCCCCTCTGACAGTCACCTGCCAACACCTAAGAGTCAGATTCCTTGCTCAGCAGCAAGGGATGAGTCACTTACCAACACACAGGATGTTGAAACAGAATCCTTGAGAAGTCGACTTGTTGACCAGCTGGTCGGGGAGACTGTCAAATCCAACATGGCCGGAAAGAGACAAGTTTCGAAGCTCTTCATTCTGGAATTTCAGAAAGGAAACATTTGATAACCCATGACAGTGCCACCTGGGTACCCCTCCCCCTCCCATCCTCTCTTCTTGACACGCATGGAAAAAGGCGACCCCTCTGTGCCCACCCCGTCCCTGGCTTCTACACAACTGAAGCTACCAACTCCAGAGCTACGCTCTTTCCACAAAATCACACTGAGTCCCTAAGTACACCAATCCCCCTCCCAGGCAGCTCAGGTCCGGTTACAGGTGCACCGGTCCAGGGGAAATAAGCTTCTAGCAGTGGCTGATTCAGACATGCATTAAGTGACGTTAAAAACTTCAACCATTTTGACAGCTTCAAGCACTCAAGAAAACCCTTCAATTTACTTTCAGCCCAGTGGCAAAAAATAAATGACACTCTTCCAGATACAGGAAGGAGCTCTGAGAAGCTCACAGGGGAGGATGCATACCCGTCACAATTATGGAAATTCTGTAACTACCATGATGAACATACTGAAAATGGCATGGCACAGGACTTGGTTCCTTCTCCATCATCTGGACGGGCTTCTTGGGGCTCCTTTGCTCTCCCTCACACAGCTCCTAACACAGGTTCTGCACTCCCCGCACCTTCTCAAGAGTCTCCTGAAGGAGACTGGGACTAAGGTAGTTATCATACATTTCAAAGCTGGATGATTTATGCTGTTTCATTAGATGGTGCTGACTGCCTCCACAACTTTGAATGCATTCCGTGGGTACTGGAGATCATCTGGGAAACCTTTCTTTCCCAGGAAAGCAGAGGTCAGCTATGGTCTTTCAATTAAACACCACAGTTATGGTATGGGATTCCAGAAACTAGATCTTGAAAGCCTGCCTGAAAATGAGACTCCTGATGTCTGGCTATGTTGCCAATGAGCTTTGTACTCGAAATACTGAATTTTGGGTGAGAAAATGAGCCTCAAATTTCCGTTTTTTAATAAAGAAGAAAATGCCGTGCACAGGATCATCTGGTCACTATTTTTAAAAAGACTGGTTTTCGTTATCCTCCTATGTGTGTTACACAATGAGGACAGTAAGGTCTTTTAATAATCAAAGACTGAGACTGCATTTCCAAATCCCTAAGTCACTATGGAGGCAGAGAAATGTAACTCCATAAATGTGGAGATTTTAATGGAATGTTTTATGAACAATGTAATACCTGAGGGCCTCGCTAGCTCTACAATTCTGATTCTGTGAAACAAGACTGGAAGACACAACACTGCCTGAATACCACGGTGGCAGCTGCAGGTTTGAGGTCAACGGGACAGAGAACAGATGTCTAGTCTATGAATAGTCTCCTTGAAACCTGCCAGCAGTGACTATGAGACTCAAGAGTGGGCTCTTATCCTTGAGCAGGATGGACTGGCCAACAGTGCACCAAACAGCTTGGGGAACAGCCCTGGTAGCCTGACAAGGCCTCCTGACAGCACCCCGTGGCTCCAGGGCTACCACCTGCCCCTTCCTCTCCAAAGACCTCAAAGGTTCAGACAGCAGGTATTTTTAGGGTGTTTACCACATCCGCCAAGACTGGGGGAGGAAGATTTGAAAGGAGTCTGGGTTATATTTAGAACTCTTTCCATCCCAGCTGCACAGGGGCTGCTGTGCAGACAGGGAGGAGAAGCCGTCACACCAGCCTCTTTCCTGATGCACCACGGCCTTGAACAGTCAGCGAGCAGCACGAAAAGGGGACGAGGCAAGTTAGAACCATCGTCCCGCCCTCCCTCTCCTCTTTGCCACAATAATTCAATTTCTGGGGGGGGCGCGGTGGGGGGAGGAGAGTGGTTTATTGCTCTGGATTCTGGACTCTTGTTGGGTTTTTAGGTTCAGATATCCACCCGGGAGCCAATCCGGGGAAAGAATCAGAGTTAGTAATTATAGCTCTCATCCCAGAACCCAATGCTCAGCATCTCATATTCTCACCATTTCCAAAACATGAGAAACCACCCACATACCCACCGAGTATTTTTATACCCACTGAAAACCACATACAAAATGAAGGGTTATAAAACAGTTTGGTCTTGAAAAAATTTTTTTTAATTTAAGTTTATGTCTTCAGAGTCTCTCTCTTCTTTGTCATATAAAATATGTCAATTTTATAATGCCATTTAAAAATTCCATAATCTGAGCCTATTTCTCTGCCCAGCAGTAAAGGAATCCTTTACTGGGCTATTGCCCATTGGTGAGTGATGGGGAAAGGGGAAATAGGAAGCTCCTCCTCTGGTTCATGAACAGGCTTAAAACTGAAAGCACTGCAGGATGTGTGAGGGGAGCTCCATCTCACACACAGCAGCTGAAGTGAACTCCTACACCCCAGCACTTCTCGGCACCACGCTTATGGCTTCATGCCTTAGATGTCTCTATCCAAAGAATGTGTGCGGGGCTCCTGAGTCTACAGGCGTGATCTCAGGGAATCTCAGATAGTCTCATGTCTTTACCGCTATCACACACCTAGCAACGACTCTCAGAATTTTCTAAGTACTGAACTCTGCATTCCAGTTCTGAATTTCTACCAAAAGGGGCAGTTCTCCCGGGTTGTCCTTTCTGTCCCTCTAACTGTTCTTCAAGAAACTTGAAATCATCTTCTTCTATTGCAAACCCACCCCTACTCCCGGGTTCCCTGTTTCTGTTAGTGCCATTTATCTATACGTGAAACCCACCTGCCTGCATCAATTCCAAAACTGTTATCAATGCCACACCCTCCTCCTCTTCATGCTAATTCAACAGCCTTGCAACTGTCACCTTGCCTCCATCCCACCCCCTCTAATCTTCCCTCGCTCTACCTTGCTGCCAAAGGGTACTCAAAGGGTACTCAAAGGCCCTCAATCCAAACTTGGCCTGCCATCTCAGGAGCCTCCAGGGGCTAAACACAAATCTCTATTCCCACTCCTCCCAGGGAGCGCCTTCCACTGCAGTGAAATGGAATTACAGTTCCTGGGAGAAAACCCCAGGGTTCTCTTCATCAGACTTTACTCATACTATTTCCTCTAACTGGAAGGAACTTACAGCCAGTGTTTACATATCCACACCTTCCAGATCCCACAGAAATTTTATCTCCAGGCTTGTCTTTACTACGAAATCTCAGGGAGAATTTCAGTCAACATTCCCCCCACCAATAAAAGGAAAATAAGAATTGGATACAAGTAGCTCGAGCTATTTGGTATTCCACCATCATCATCATAACAGCTAACTAACATTTATGGACCAAGGTTCCAGAAAAGCCCTAAACATGAATGAATGAGTTTATCTTAACAATTCTATGAGGTAGTTACTATTGTTACCTAATCTCAACTGACAGATGAGAAAACAGAGGCCCAGAAGTTTAGTAACTTGCCCAAGGTCTCACAGCCAATAAGGTGAGAAGCTGAAATGTGGACCTAGGAGGTCAGGTGCCAGAGTCCAGAGTCCTCCCACTTAGTCACTATTACCACATGATGATCTAAGTTCCTAGGTAGCCCCAGACAATACAGTAATTGGAGCTGCTATTGAAATCCAATATATTAAACTAGAAAGAAAAAAACGTTCTCTAAAATCATAATTCTTTGGCAACCGTAAGAGGCGGAAGTTGAGAATTGAAATTGGCAACGTAGCTCTAAGTATATTTTCACTGGTCCTGGCAATGCTGAGACTTTGATTTTTGCATCTATGGCACATGAAGCCAATAATAAAGGGTTTAGTTTGGACCATTTTTGAGATGTAAGTGCCACCTTGGAGCCTCTAAGTAAGTAACTATAAGACCTTAATTGATTCAGTCCTCCATTTGCTAATCTATCTAGGGAGGGGTTGTACTTGGATAACTTCTAGGCCCACTGCATCTTGAAATGGGCAATGACACAATTCTATAGTATAAAATAACCAGTCTTTAACTCGACCATCTCATTTTTCTCTTTCCAGATCATCTTGACATGAACACAATTATTTGTTCATTCAAAAAAAACCTCACTGCTCAAAGCACTAAGGGAGCAAAAATACATTACTTTTGTTATTCATTGATTAAACACTCTTCCTGCTCTTGAGGGGTTTACAATGTAGCAGTAGAGACAGGACACAAGTAAATGTAATACTATTAAGGATAAAAGTGATAACATACCATCACTTTAACTGTGGGAATGACAAAGGGGGAACAGGTAGCATTTGGCTAGGGAAAGTCAGGGGGGCATCTTTCAGGAAGGCTGGAGCTCTCCAAATCTACCAGGGAAAAGAAGTCCAGCTTGCAGAAGCCTTCCAGATAAATGTTGTCTATACACAAAGGGTCACTTTATTATGAATGTGTACTTTGGAGATCATAATCGACAAGCTTTTCAGAAGCTATCTAGCTGACTTCATTATGGAAATAATTATAAAACAAATTATATAAGAATGTGTGCCAACACCTACATTCTGAGTGCTGCTTTAAAATATGTTCCACAATTCCAAATCTTGCTTAACCACAAGTAGGATGGAAAAAGACTTGGAGTCAGACAGCCATGGGTTTGATTCCCTACTTTTTGTCCTCCATCAGTAAAAATGGAGGACTTGGCAGGGTGGCTGGGAGGAGCTAAGGAAATGGTACCTATGGGAGGGCCAGCATTTAATAGGTCCTCAGGAAACCTGGGTTTCCTTTCCCTAGATTAGGTGGGAGGAAGACAGCTGTCATTTTAAAATGAGGAGCCCTCCTATTGCTGCTGAGAGCCCGGGGAGAAACTGGGGATGGGCAAAGCCCGCAGACTAACCAGGGAGGGAGAATCACTCACGGAGGAACAAAGAGGAAAAAAAGAACATGGAAGAGAGAATGGGGAACTCTAGTGTGAAGAAAATCCACCCTAAATAGGAAGCTCATTTACAAGGCTGAGGGGAAAGCCACAGAATTCCATTCCTGTTCGCAGGCATCCACATCCTCCCGGCTGGAAGCCATTAAGGATTCCTCATCTTCACTCTTCCTTCTATTTTCGTCCAGCCCAGAGCCTCCTGAAATTAACAAACTGGCTGTGCACAGATGGATTCTATTCGCCATGCTCAAAGGGATAACCCAGTCCTTTCCTTTTAAAACTGAAGGCTTCGGTAGATGTGGTGAGTAGGTAGTCTACAGCTGCGGACCCTCATCAGTCAGGGGGAGCTGGAGAGCAGTTACCAAGGTGATACCTGTTTTCACGTAGGTTGAAAACAATTAGACTTCATTTTTTTACCTTTAAAGACAGACATTACAATTTAAGTTTAGAGAGATTCTGCCTCTTTAAAATTTAAAGTATTATTTTTTAAATTTAACAGGTAACTTCTTTTATGTATTACCAAACTGGAAGTTACACTCTTCTCAAAGCCTCATTTTATGGAGAATGAATTACATTGATCCAAGTCACTTAATCTCCGGGCTTATGTTTCCTCACCTGTAAAATGAGATTTAACCAAATGACCTCTAAGCAAAGTCTTTGGTTCTAATGCTAATTCTAAGATTTCTTGCATTTGGAAATCAGAGATGCATAAATCTAAATCTTGTCATGTTGCTTGAGGAAAGCCAACACAGGGCAAAATCTTCTTGGCGGTAAATTTTCTTTTCTTTTCTTTTTTTTTTTTTTTTTTGCGGTACGCGGGCCTCTCACTGTTGTGGCCTCTCCCGTTGCGGAGCACAGGCTCCGGACGCGCAGGCTCAGCGGCCATGGCTCACGGGCCCAGCCGCTCCACGGCATGTGGGATCTTCCCGGACCGGGGCACGAACCCGTGTCCCCTGCATCGGCAGGCGGACTCTCAACCGCTGCGCCACCAGAGAAGCCTTGGCAGTATGTTTTCTATTGTCAGATCCAAGATGGCTCAGTTTTTACATGACCCTTGAAAGGGAGTTCCTGTCATTTACCCTGGTTAACTCCAAACAGAACAGAAATCTGTGTGTGTACCGCCGTGTCTTCCACATGAAATTTTCACTTTTGCTTGCTTAACTATAATAATTTGACTTAGTTTTAAAACAAAAGTTACGTACCCACTCCCTACAACTGTCCTGCTTAAAAACTTTTTTCTTCAGCTATATCTGCAGTCTTCAAGAAATTTTTTGAAAAGTGGATTTATAGCCTCAAAACAAAATGTAGAAAATTCTTCTATGTAAGTTAATCATCTCTTCAAGAAGAAAAGCAAATTTTTCATGCTCTCGTTCATTCAACAAATATTTATTGAACACCAACACATGCCAGATACTGCGATAAATGCTAAGGAGATGATGATGAGAAAGCAAAGCATTGCTAACTCGTGGAACGCATAGTCTAGTGGGACAGACAGATGTTAATCAAGCAATCCAAACGTATAATCACAAGCTATCCAAAGTACAGAATTCGATGCAACCTTAAAACGCATGTGATTCTTGCAGGAGATCCACCAGCTTATAGGATATAAAAACATGTATTAGTCTGCAGCATTGTTTGATATTAATTTAGTAGACAGCTCCTATGTACCACTGATGTGCAGGTTTTATGTATTCAGGTGAAAACAAAGAGTCTTTTTGACCAGCACTGCCTGATGGGAGGAGGTAGAAATAATTAAGACTCCAGTCCTAAGAAAATGAATGTCCAATTTAAAATAGAGCTGAGATGGAACCATGGGGCATATTCCCTTTACGCTCTGTCTTTTCTCATAAAGGAGATGTCCACTTAGAGAAGAGGAGCAGTACATATCCCTTCATCTTAGAGTCTTTTTTTGAGGCTCTGTTTCAGTAGTACAGATGCCAGCCACCTGGAGACAGGCAAAGAGAAGAACATGCTTCTCCTCACACAAAATCACTGATTGAGCACCGGCCACTCCTCAGTATTTGGAGAAATCCTGGCCTCACAAACTGTCCAAGAAGTAAGCTCTTCCCAAGTGCCCGATCGTTCATTTTTGTAAATACATACACTTACCTAAATACATTCTAGAGAGTATTCAACTGGTTTCATATTCTCTTTTAAAGAAAGAAAAGCTGGTGGGAAGATGGGACACGCCCTTAGTTCTCATGCAAAAAGGAAAACACTGGTATGCAAAGTATCAACCCAAACCACAACTACGAAGCCTGCACTGGGATGTTTTCAAGGCTAGGCATTGCTAGGGCCACTTCCATAATATAAAACATCTGAAGCATCTCACTACCAATGAGGACTGCGTTCTTTAAGAATGACTTGGACAACATTTGCTACTCTGCTTGTCATCTATACCATGAAATCCCAAGGTCAGAGCCAAGAAAGCCCCCAAGGAAATGGTCTCACACAAGCAGCAGAAGAGTAAAAGCCAGGAAGAAGAGAGAACTCTTAGGAGGAAAACCATATGAGGAAAGAGCTTGAGTGCAGCCCAGCTGGAAGCTGGGACTGAGAAAAAAAAAGGCACCCAGGGGCCAGTCCCCAAGTCACAGAGCCAGGAATGTCAGCTCTATCAAACCCAGGAGCCACTCTCGAAACACCACCAAATAACCAGGAAAGATCTTGATTAATATTAAGTAACTGCTCCAATAGTAAGCACCATCTCTAAGCAACTTTCTCCAAAAGACTCCCAGCAGAGGGACAGATTTTGCTTTTCTAGATCCTTGCAAAAATAATATGGTGTAGGGGTTTTCTTTGGGGATGGTAGGATTATAGGGAAATTTTACTTTCTGTTATGTTTCTGTAATATTTGAATTAATTATCAAAAAAAACCCTCACACTTTTATAATAGAAAATGAGATTTTAAAAATCAAGACATGGATCGTATTCAGGTTTTGTACAGTGAGGGAAAGGGGTGCCAGTTATCTGCGTGATATAAAAAGACGCAGAAACGGTAAGATAAGTCGTGCTGACATGTTAGGGTGAATTCTTTCATACTACCCGCGGACAGTATATCCTAAGAAAACCAAAACTTCAACATTTTTTCTTGTTAAAAGTTGTAGCAAAGGGAGCTCAGCTCGGTGCTCTGTGATGACCTAGATGGGTGGGATTGGGGGGCTGGGGTGGGAGGGAGGTCCAAGGGAGGGGGTGATATATGTCTATATCCTGATTCATGTAGCTGATTCACTTCGTTGTACAGCAGAAACCAACACAACATTGTAAAGCAACTATACTCCAAATAAATTTTTTTAAAAAAAGTTGTGTCAGGACCACAGGAAATTTACTCGTGACTTTATATTAAAGGACAGTCTCAACTTGAATTTAAATAAATAAATAAAAATCAGGAAATGTGAATAACAATAATAAATAATAAAAATCTTTTCAAAGTAGCTAAGCCTGCAATTTTACTGCAGCTAATAGGTGGGTGGTAAGATAAAATATGTGTACTTATTTCTTTTCTAATAACAGAACGAAGTTACATAGAAAGCGACGAGAGTAAGCAAAAACGCAGATTAGTACAGTAGAAGGTACCTGACGCGTGAAGTCAGGAGACACGGGGCAACTCTGCCATTGTTTAGCTGTATGACCTGGTGTAACTCATTTAACTTCTCAGCCTCAGTTTTATCAACTTGTTTTAATTGTACTTGATTTACAATGTTGTATTAGTTTCAGGTGTACTGCACAGTGATTCAATTATATATATGTATATATATTCTTTTCCGGATTCTTCTCCCTTATAGATTATAAAATATTGAGTATAGTTCCCTGTGCTTTACAGGAGGTCCTTGTTGGTTATCTACTTGATATACAGTAGTGTGTATATGTTAATCCCAAACTCCTAATTTGTCCCTCCCCCCCCCCTTTCGGTCACCATAAATTTGTTTTCTCTGTCTGTGGGTCTATTTCTATTTTGTAAATAAGTTAATTCGTACCTTTTTTTTTTGGTTTGGTTTGTTTGTTTTAGATTCTACATATAAGCAATATGATATGATATTTGTCTTTCTCTGTCTGGCTTACTTCACTTAAGTATGATAATCTCTAGGTCCATCCATGTTGCTGCAAATGGCATTATTTCGTTCTTTTTTTCATGGCTGAGTAACATTCCATTATATATATATACCACATCTTCCTTATCCATTCCTCTGTTGATGGACATTTAGGTTGCTTCCATGTTTGGGCTATTGTAAACGGTCCTGCAATGATCATTGGGGTGCATGTATCTTTTCGAATTATGGTTTTCTCCAGACATATTCCCAAGAGTGGGATTGCAGGATCATATGGTAGCTCTATTTTTAGTTTTTTAAGGAACCTCCATACTGTTCTGCATAGTGGCTGTATCAGTCGTGTCAACTTTAAAATAAACTAGCTCACCGAGCTGTTGCAAGAATGAACATAATTCTCTCTCCTCAGCTCTTTTGACACATTTTTGCTTGGATGACCCCATCCCTGCCCATGACAACCCCAAGCTAACAACTCCCTGGTTATAACCAGCTGCCCGCCTCCAGGCTTAGGGGTGCCTGGGCATGGCGCCCCTAAGCCACCATCTCCAACAGAACGCACCCTATCCCCCATTCTCAATTCAAATCTGTCCTTCCTCCGATTTTATGTCAAATGGCAACAATATCTACTTCACAGTATTAGTGGCCTCTAGAATAACATCAATTCATATGCATATTGCTAAAAACATGCATAAATTTACAGGCCTCCGCCCTCTTGCAGAAGAAAAAAGTCCACTGGTTAATCATCTTAAACCCTCCGCTACCCTCCGAATTAGACAGTGAAGGTTTCCTGAAGCCTGTCCATCTCAGGTTAGATTTTTCTCCTCTGTGCCCAGATGTTAATAACCTCCCATCACCCCTTTTCTGGCTGAAACTTGCCCACCCAGCACTCTTAACTGACAAAAGTGCATCCAGTCTACCAGCTGATTTCTATTTCTGAGCCTGGAAATCCACGACTTGAATGTCCCTCTTTTCCTAACACCACCCCTATTTTACACCTCAACCAAATTTGTATCCCGTGTGAGGTTTCACAGAAATCGTTATCTTCCAACCTCATCTTTCTCGGAGAAGGAGACAGGTCCAGCGGCTGATGGGTCTTCCCCACGCGCAGGGCCACGTGGAGAGACCGAGCTGTGGCACCCAGCGCCCTGGCGCCTGGTCCACCCCGCCCTCCATGACGCCTGGGCCAGCTGCAAGGTGAAAATTCACACTGTTGCCGAGTGAAGCCTGACACCAAAGGGCTGAGGACACAGTCCTGCCTCTGCTCCTCCACCGGCCTTTCTGTCTTCTCTACAGCCTCCCCTCACAGAAAACAGTCACTGCCCACACGTCCTCCAAGATCTTGCTGCTTTGTCTGGGATTAGAGTCTCACCTTTGTCCGGTTAGATATCAGATCTCTCACAATTAGGAAGTACACTGTTTAAAAGCAGTCCTCAGAAACGGGTATCTGAAGTGAACAAAATCCCAGCTGCTGCCCACAACCCTGGATCCTGGGGAGGTGGGGGAAGGATAGGCAGGATGGGGGAGGTATTGGCTTATTAGTAAAATAGTCTTGCAGCGATAACTACTAAGTGTGACAATCCCAAAACTGTAAAAAGTGGCAGCACTTTTTTTTCTTACAGACAGAATACTTTTTTGCTAGAAGTCCATGTAAATTCTCAAAGGCTAAATCTAACTGGATGCCAAGAATTAATAACAACAACAGCAAAAGACATTTTCTTACATTTCCAAAGATCAATCTTTCTAGTGGAGTCGAAGTGACTAATGCCTGTGAGAGCCTAATGTTACAAAGTGCTGATCAACAGAAAGTCTCATGTTTGGGAATAACGAGGCCCACATGTGCATTCCAGGGACTCTCACAAATTCTGCAGGCTCAGGGGAAGACGGGTGGGAGGGGGAGGGGAACTGACAGATAGGCAAGAAGTATTTAGAAAGGCACATTCCGATTAGAAACACATGCTACAGCTGTTCTCTCACACCACTCAACATCACCAAGACAGAGAGAAGCCCTTCACTCAGCAAACACCAAGGAAAGCGAATGAAAAAACCACGGAGGAGAGTCACTAATCATTTCAAGACCCTCAGCTTTCCAGCGGGACCCCAAACAACCCAATGCCATCTCCAACATATCACCTATCTTGCAGGGGAGAAGACCACCCAAATCCTCACAGCTGTGTGGCTCCTTTTTGTGCCTTCTGCCCTGCCTTTACAGTGCAGATCTTTCAGACAAGCTTTCTCAAAACAGTGGTGAATAGGAGGTCAAAGATAATGAAGGGGCCCATATCAGTTGGAAGCTTTGTTCTCAACTTTTTATGTACGGTTCTCCTCCTGATATTCACACATCAATTCCTCCGTGCTTCCTATCTGAGAAATATTGTGTCTCAGTTCATGTACCTCTGTTCGCTGAAAGCATTCAGCAGCAAAGAGTGAAATATGGATGGGACACTTCCTTCCTTTGCCACCATTTCTATCACCGGATATAAATGAGCCACTTCCGTTTTGAAAGATATTATTTATTTCTGTCCCTTTCTGAAGATGGAAGGGACTTTCAGTTACTGTAATGACCACATAATGGCAGTCTCTGAGAAAGAAGAAAAAAATCCAAACCGGCTCTGTGGCAGTCATAAACAAAAGCACCAGGGATTTCTCCTCCCAAAGCATCTTCAGTTGCTCAGCCCGGCTGATTTAGAACATCTCTGAGTGCAGGACTTCATTTCTAACACCTGAAAACTGAGGGGCTATACCAACAATGACCAAAGACATGGTAAATACGTTCTTAGGAAATAAACAATACAAATTAACATTTGATATCACTCTGCAAATATGACTAAACAATCCTGGCCAAAACTCTCAAGCCTTCCAAAAATAAAAATAGCACTGCATCTTAACCTCAGCCCTGGATGAAAAGCGATCAGGATGGAATAGAGGTTGTCTGCATACACTTGGGGTATGTCTTAGTTTCTTATTGCCATGCAACAAATTACCAAAAAACTTGGCGGCTGGAAACACCTATTCATTAGCTCTCGGTTCTGTAACTCAGAACTCTGGGTATGGCATAGCTGGGTTCTCTGCCCACGACATCACTGAAATCAAGGCACTGGCCAGGCTGAGAAGCTCTGGAGGAAATTCCACTTCCAATCTCATTCAGGTCGGTAGAATTCATTCCTTGCATCTGTAGGAGTGAGAGCCTCCTCTCCTTGCTGACTGTCCGCCAGAGGCTGTGCTCAGCTCCAAAACGTCACCCACAGTTACTAGCCATATGGCCACCTATCTCCAAAGGCAGCAACAGAAAATCCCTTCTGTCCCTCTCATATTTCAAATCACCTTCTTTAGAAAGAGTCCAGGCCCTTTTCAGGGACGGATTGGATCAGATGTCCCCAGGATAATCTTCATATCATAGAGGAAACTGTGCCGTAACATAACCTCATCAAAGGGGTGACTAACCCGTCGTACTCACAAGTTCAGAGGGTTATACGGGGCATGCACACAAGAGGCTGGGATCATGGGGCCACCTTAGGATTCTGCCAACCACATGTGCATTCTAATATTCCTATGTTCTCCCAGGTAACTTTAGGATAGAATAAAATAATGAATATTAGAGTTTCCCTAACTAAAAACAAAACACAACTAAGTCTCTGGGGGCGGGGGAGGAGAGGGGGGAGACAGAAATTAGTAAACCATAGTAAACTAGATCTCCATCAGGTTACCAAGGCATTTCCACCCTCTCTTGACCAAAAGTGATAAGAGGGCTAACGACAAACTAGCTGGAGTGTCACTTTGCCTTTGGAGGAAGTCTTCCAACAATGAAAGTAAACCTTGCAAACATTTAGGTGGCTGCTATGTAAGAATTCTAGGAGATGCAGAAGCTTTTTAAGGAACTTAAGCATTATTAGGGAGAAAAGTCATTAAGACAAAACAGAAGATGACTGCAAACGGTTTGATGATGAAATATAGTACAAAGTTTATCAGTGTGAGACAATGGAGAGCAACACGGACCATGGCAAAAAACTAAGACTTTCTCTGAGGGGGTCAGACCTCATCTAGCTCATGATAAGGGGAAATCAATTTGGACAGCTACAGAGAAGGAATGGAGATGGGAGGAGAGAAAGAAGTAGAGTCTGTTAGGGGAGGCAACAGGAAAGGAAAGAGGTCCAAAAGGGCATGGAAATCAATGAACTGGAAAAACCAAAGAATAATTCAGCGTAGAGAATATAAGACTTTAAATAAAACTGGTTCACATTTCAGTTTACTGGAAATATCCCTTAAAGTGAAGCATTACAAAGACACATATAAGCGACACATAACTAAACACATACCCAGGATCTGTCACTGGGTGTCCCAGTGTTGAGGGAGGGAGGAAGTCAAGGAACAATCACTGGGCGGTCACATCATGAAAGCTTTTTCTGTTTCCTACCACCCAGTGCACTTAGGAACAGATCTTCCAACCAGAGCAGCAGCCCAAGGGATCTTGGGTATAGAACTGCCTTCTAGCCCATGTTTTAACCTAGATTACCAGCCTGGGCAACCATCCAAATGGTAAGCTATTTGATGCAAACGTCCTTCAGAGCATTTTAAAAAAACAAAAAAACAAAAAATTCCCTGGTGGCGCAGTGGTTAAGGGTCCGCCTGCCGATGCAGGGGACACGGGTTCGTGCCCCGGTCCGGGAAGATCCCACATGCCGCGGAGCGGCTGGGCCCGTGAGCCATGGCCGCTGAGCCTGCGCGTCCGGAGCCTGTGCTCCGCAACGGGAGAGGCCACAATAGTGAGAGGCCCGTATACCGCAAAAAAAAAAAAAAAAAAAAATGGAGCCAGTTAACCCCTAAAAATATAAATACTCCAGCAGAACAGACAACTTTCTGCCTTCTAGTAGCACATCATAGAAGTGTCCATCTAGCTCTAAGAAAAAGTTGGTGTAGGGGTTTTCTCACACATATTGCTGTACTTAGGAAAGCAAACCCAAGAGGCTATGTTACAATTTTCTGCTACTCTCAAAAGTCTCCTGTTGTTGGATGATTTTAGATGCTGGCTTTCTTGTCTTGATCAGCCAATGCAAAACAAACCTTCTCACATGCTGTCACAGAAGAATGTTCCCACAGTCCCCTCCGCCCCCTCTATTGCCTCTTAAAGAGGCATTTTCATTATAATTATCATCATGTTATTTCTAAACAATCAAGTAGGACCCAAGTCGGATACTAGGAAATCTTGACTACAATCTGTTACAAAATCCCATCAGCTTTCAAAACTAGATGACAGAATATATGCAACAGCAGAGGTTACACTTTCATGCATCTTGTTCCCACAAAGCACAAAGGAGTTGGGTTGGCAGCCCAGACTTCTCACTGAGATGGAGTCCAGTCCCAGCTCTATGCTCCTAGATTAATAGATTAAGAGTTGCGGGATATGTGAATGGGAATATGTTTCTGACAGTCTTTGATAGCATGATTACAGGAAAGCATTAAACTGAAATCGAAACTTGAAAGATTATAGCTTGGCAGGAGATCCTCGCTATAATTCATACATTCTGTAGGAGGGAGAAACTAAGCAAGTTAAATGAGACCCAGGGTGAAAGAAAGTACAGAATTAGCAAAAGTCTTAGTCACTGATCCAAGCTGCCACCATTAACCTCTTCCAAAGCCTTAATGGTTCATTAGAATAATTATTATTTCATGTAGTGAAAATGAAAGGCAGGCAGGGAAGATAAGTGCTAATTACACCGGCAAAAACAAGAAAAGCAACTTTGGCCATTTGGATTTGAGAAAGATCTAAGCCTCAAATCCCTCCTGCATAGAGAGGGTCAGACCATATATCTTACTATAATCATGGCTACACAGAGTTAAACCCCTTTGGCCACAATTGCACCAACTGTACATACTTAGGTTGGTTATTACCAGGAGTGGGTTTTGCGCAATGTGGCAGCTGCGACCACCAATGTAAGGAAATAAGGCCTGGCAGCTCTGCCCCCGGATTCCTCCTCAGTCCAATTTCATACTCCTTAGCCCAGATATTAATAATTCGGAAGACAGTGTGACAGCCACAAGTCATCTGGCTGCTAGCATGCCCAAATACTCGAGGAATAACCACCGTAAAACCAGTTCTATCTGGACAGTGGAATGAATGAAAGTTCAGTCCTCAGGGAGACTAGAGCACTAAGAAATGTACCTTCTATTCCACCTCATATTCTGGGTTCAAGATGGAAAAGTAGATTGATATCTTTTACAAATATCAATTCAAATTTGCCTGGAATACCTGAAGAGTGAAGGTTAAAATATTCATAGTAGGGAAAAGAGGAAACAGGCTCTACCACTCTTTTAGCCAGAGAACTAAAAAGAGGGGATCTAACATTTCCCTTGATCGATCAACCAAAAAGCAACCATTGAACATTTATGTAAAGACCACAATACTGGGCTTCCCTGGTGGCACAGTGGTTGAGAGTCCGCCTGCCGATGCAGGGGACACAGGTTCGTGCCCCGGTCCGGGAAGATCCCACATGCCGCGGAGCGGCTGGGCCCGTGAGCCATGGCCGCTGAGCCTGCGCGTCCGGAGCCTGTGCTCCGCAACAGGAGAGGCCACAACAGTGAGAGGCCCGCGTACCGCAAAAAAAAAAAAAAAAAAAAAATGAACCCTTGGTTAAAAAATCTGAATTACTTCAACCCCTGATTAGGTTATGCTTTCAATACTATCCTCCTTCCACTACAACCATCAC
The DNA here is from genome assembly GCF_003676395.1 of Aethalodelphis obliquidens. Taxonomy (NCBI): domain Eukaryota; kingdom Metazoa; phylum Chordata; class Mammalia; order Artiodactyla; family Delphinidae; genus Aethalodelphis; species Aethalodelphis obliquidens. The sequence goes on along the minus strand of NW_020838003.1, from coordinate 5,247,739 downwards.
ATCAATAATAGTTTACTGGGCACTTTTGTGCCACACACCATACCTGGGCCTTTAAAACATCTTCCCATTTAATCCTCATATCTCTGTGAAGTAGATATTTTTGGCTCCATTTTATAGATGAGGAAACCAAAGCTCAAATGAATGGCAGAGGCAGCATTCAAACCAGTTGTGCCAGATTCCAAGTCCACCACCACCTGGACAGCGACCTGGACTTTAAGCTGGACGCTGACTCTTTTCAAAGCACACCACCTGTGCACAGAGAATGCTTTATCCTCAATTCCACCTGTCAAATCCTACTCATCCTTAAAATCCCAGGCAAAATGTCACCTTCTTCATTAAGCCTCCCCTGGTTCCTTGAATTAAACAGCACTGCTCTCTATTTTACAAACATTCACTGTATTGGGGCCACTCAGCATGTCCTGTACCCAGCAGTATACTTAGTTTTCCAGTGGTTAGGCCCCAGAAGAATGTAAATTTCCTGAGGACAGGAACCCCATCTTACTCATCTTACTCTGAACCTCGCTTATCACGATGTCACACGTAGCCTGATCTGTATGTTTAGGATGAACAAAGGCAGGGAATCAGTTCTCACAGAGTTAACAGTCTTCCCCTGCCTTCCCCAACCAAAACAACTGCCATGCGGGAAGGAGCATTCCTTATGGACTAAAACCCCCAGGGTATGTGGGATGGAGGAAGTAAGGGTGACGATGCCCTTGGAAACTGGAGAAGTTAGACATTAATACTCCAGCCACACGCATCAGTATGGTCCCTTCCTGGCACTTAGTGGCAACTCATTGTGCAGAGTTAGAAGTCAAACACTGTAGGGCACTTGGTCTCGGGAAACGTGTGTGTGTGTGTGTGTGTGTGTGTGTGTGTGTGTGTGTGTGTGTGTGTGTGTGTGTGTGTGTGTGTGTGAGCTCACACAGCACCAGAGACCATCCTGGGTACTTTACATTGATTTCACTTATCTCTCACCACCACCTCTGACATGATTCCCATTTTACAGTTGAGGCAACTGAAGCTCAGAGATTGAGCTGCTCAGGGTCATGCAGCAAGTAAGTGGTGGTTCAAAGCCAGGCAGGCTGCTTCCAAACCCGTGCCACTGAATTAGTAAGGCCTAAGAGCCTAGAGAAGCTACTTCTGGTCAACCTTTTTTTTTTTTTTTTTTTTTTTTTTTTTTTGTT